>NC_134477.1:21489680-21809341 GCF_964194025.1 Convolutriloba macropyga
ACTAGACGACTCAGGAACATCAGACCCGCACAGGAACAACAACAAAAAGAACCACAACTCCAGGAAATTCAAACGGAACTCACCGACGAAACCCTAGACCTCGAAAATACGTTTTACATCCAGGAAGTATTCGACAGCTGGAATACTGTAAACTTCATACACCCAAAAAATTTCGTCCACGCACACCCACAAAAATTATCTCCAAATATCTCAGATGAAATCTGAATCAAAACATCCACAGACACATTCGAGACAGATTGGCTCGCAGACACAGGCAGCCCTCGAAGCTTCATTTGTAAAACGGAAGCGGAAAAAATAATACGACAATGCAAATCAGCCAAGTGGAAAGAACCAACAAACGGCCAGACACAGTATAGATGCTTCAATAACATAGAGATCCCAATCACAGGAATAATACAGAAAAATCTCCGATCGGGACTCCGAGAAGCAACGAACAACGAGATCCTAGTGGTCAACGCAAACACTATGAACCTTATGGGACGAGATATCTTGGGGAAGCTTGGATTCACACTCTCACAAATTAAAGGTACACACATTAACAACATCAATTTGGATAACAGACTAGAAATAAAAATCATAAACAAATTCCCACACCTGTGTTTCCGTTTGGGAAAATCCAAAAACCACATAGCCAAATCAACGCTAAAACAAGACATCTCCCCATACCAACACAAAGGCCGAAGGGTACCTCTTCACCTAACAGAAAAAGTTGACAAGGAGATACAACATTTACTTAACACAAATCAAATAATAAAACTAGAAAAATGCTCTGACCAAGTTTTCATAAGCCCTGTAGTAATAACAGTGAAACATGACCAATCGATCAAATTAGCACTAGACTCAAAACTACTGAATGACGCAATTGATAAAAACAAATATCAAATGCAATCCATCGATAACCTAATGGACTCAGTCGCTAAATACATCTCAGACAATAAGAACAAACATGGCAGCTTCCTATTCTCGAAAGTAGACCTAAAATATGCATACAGCCAAATCCCACTACACCCCGAAATAAGAAAACATTGCAACTTCAACATCCTAGGGGGTAAATAAACTGGCACATATCAGTTCATAAACGGATTCTACGGCCTAAGCGATATGCCTGCCACATTCCAAAAAACCTTGGATAAAACGCTCGAAAACATCGAAAACAAGTTCAACTTTTTAGATGACATACTAATCATAACAAAAGGCTCCACTCTTGACCATGAACTCGGCATATACCAAGTACTATCAAGACTTGACAAAGAAAACCTAGCCATTAAACTAGAAAAATGCGAATTTGCCAATCCCTCAATAACCTGGCTAGGCTACAAAATAACCCAGTCGGGAATTTCCCCTACCGTAAAGAAGACAGACTCCATAATGAACCTAAAACCCCCCAACACACTAAAACAACTCCGCTCCCTTATGGGCTCAATACACCAACTTATAAAATTCATACCCAACCTAGCCAATCTACTAAACCCTATAAGACCCCTACTAAAAAAAGAAAACATAACAAACAATAAAATACGCTGGGAAGAAATCCATACAACAGCTTTGGACAAAATAAAAGCGGAAATCTCTAAATTTACAGAAAAAAAAACACTTCGATAAACAACGGAAAATACGCCTTAAATGTGATGCAAGCCACACGGGACTTGGAGCGGTTTTAGAACAACAATACCCAGAAGGCTGGTTCCCCATAGCTTATGCCAGCCGATTCCTAAACGAGGCAGAAATGAAATACAGCACCAACGAACTAGAGCTATTATCAGTGGTTTGGGCAACAAATCATTTTAAGTATTACTTAATAGGCTCAAGATTTGAACTATTAACAGATCATACAGCTCTACTTTCGGCACTTAAACCCAACCGGGCCAATAAATCGCGACAAAGCCGACTGATACGCTGGGTGGACAAATTACTACCATTTACTTTTTCAATACAACATATACCAGGGAAAGATATGGGCTTCACCGATTATCTAAGCAGAAACCCACACCAAAAACCTCCCCCAATAAGCCCAGACGATGAACTATTCGTAATTAATAGAAATAGAGAATTTACTTTCATACTTTTGAATGAAGAACGAAAACACAACATTTTTACCAATCAGATCGCTCCATTCGGACAAGCACACAAATCACATGACGTAATTAACAACGCTCAGTGCGAACAAAATAAACCGAACGCTTTTTTGCCATTTCTCTTGCCATAAACAGTCACACTCTTTCTCGCTAGTTAATTCAAATTTACATCCAAATTCAAAATTTCATGGTTCCTCGTGCAAAAACATTTCGAATCTCAAAAACATCAAAAATTATTCCAACCCAAACTATCCTAACTTACCGGACAAACAGAAGACACCCCTACTCATTTACCCCAACAATTACTACTTGCAATCCAACCCTAAGATAAACGTTGTTACAAGAAATAGACCGAACCTCAACAAATTGGACAGAAAAATCATAAAAGGAGCTAGAAGACCAAACATGAAAACAATGTCCCATAGTAATCCCGACAACCCCCCCCCCCCCACCCTAAACACTCCAATCTCAGTAGCTACCCAAAACCCCCACCAACCTCGAACATAGGACAAGGCCGAGAACCGATAGACGAAAATAAACATGCACCCTTATTTGAATTTGAAAACGAAACTGCCCCCAATTATCGTCTTAACCTTTCCCGTGTATTCGGTGAAGAATTCTTAGCGGAGGCTACCCTGAAAGATAAAAATTTACAAACTATTATCCGACTAGTAAAAAACCACGATTGGGAAGAATTAAAGCTAGTTTCAAAATACTATTACAACTTGCGAAACGACCTAGCCGTGGCCCGATCGGGATGCCTGTTATACGACGGCAAACTAGTTATTCCTCACCAACTCCAAAATCTGGTCATCAACGCAGTACACCGAACCCACCCGGGCCAAGTGGGAATGATCAGATTGGCAAATTTGATTTAGTTTCCCCAGATACATAGAACAATTGCCCTCAGGGCAGAAAATTGCAAGCAATGCCTAGACCAAGGTAAGAACCTAAAACCAATAATCACTAAATCAGAACTAGGAACACTACCTAAGTTAAGCGAATCCAATGAAGAACTACAAATAGACTTCGCTGGACCTATTGTAGACACAAAAAACAATAATATCGAACACTATATACTTGCCGCTGTAGATAGATTTTCACGTTATCCATTCGCACTAGTTCACACAAACTGTGACACGCAAACTGCAATAGAATTTCTCAACCAATACTGAAAGTTCCACGGAATCACACACAGCATCCGCTGCGATCAAGCACAGGCGTTCAAATCGAGAGCATTCGAAATATACTGTAAAGAAAAAAACATAAAACTAATATTCTCCCCCACAAACGACCACCGATCCTCAGGAATGGTAGAACGCTTGATACAAACATTAAAACGAAGATTGGCAACTATGAACATTGACCCCATATGGGACAACACAACCATAGCCGAAAAAATAACAGAATTAATTAGACTAATACCAAATAGAATCACTAAAATTCCTCCTTTCCAAGCACATTTTGGCAGACCAAAAAAAATTGAACTATCTAACATCCTTACAACACCTAGCACAACAAAACTATCATACAACAATATAAAATGATTTTACTTAGACAAACGACCACTCCAGAACCCAAGCCTGACGCCGGCCGCCAATGGGACCGGGACACCAACTCGGAAGTAAACCTGGACATTCAGTACAAACAGGACGACCAGACCCATCAGGAATCCCAATCGGACGAATCCTAGGTGTCGGACACTTCGGAATCGGACAATGCTACACTGTTGCCTTCCCAAAAGGGTACAATAATTCCGTCTAAATTTAAATTCCAAATAGGAGATATGACCACAATTATTGACCAAACACGCCGTAACCTAGCACGAAAAACTATAAGAATAAAAAACCCCGAACCACGAGAAACACTAAAACCCCTTTGGTCAATAATACCAGATGGAACCATAGTTGACTACTCACCTCACACCATAACGATAGACACTCATAATTGTAAAAACACCGTGATACGCAACAATGACATAGCCATATCACCAAAAACACGCCCATTACCACAAGAACCAAAACTCCGCCTAATAAATTTCGTAGCCTGTAAAACAGTTGGAGAGTATAATCGTAACAAACGTAAAATAGAAAAATTCTGTTTAGCGGAAAAAGCACAGCTGGCAAAGACATTCCAAATGGGCAAAAGCTCAAAGAACTCAGCGCAACAAGGGCAACCCAACACTCAACAAGCCCGCAAGCGAAAAGCCACAACGGAAGAAACGGGACCCCAACCAAAGACGCAACAACAAGAAATGTCGACACCCATTGATGACGAACACGCAATCAATACAATGCCAAGCTCATCATTAAATGTCTCCCCAATCTTCACAAAAACAACAGGAGGAAAAAAAAGTTGAAAAAGAAATCCCCAGGGACAACACAAAAGGGAAAACGAACGTGCATACGAAAAAAGGCGACAGTATCAGCAGTCAGAAAGACGGCCAACAATAAACTAACAAAAGCCAAACTTGCGGCCCTGAAACAAACTTACGCCTTCCACATAAGCCAGAGCCCAGTCAACATCAACGAACTCAGCAAAAAACCCACGGCGCGCGTGTTCAAGGAACGATCCCCAGGGCATGCCAAACCGTTTATAATTGCCACGTCGTCATCTGCCGCCGACTTCATGCTCACCCCCAAACGGAGCACCGTGTCGACAATCGCAAGATCACCTCCGATGCGCAATATTGGCGAGTCCAAGGCAGAAGCCACAGTAAAAAAACTGAACGTAGAGAAAGCCATAGCCAACATCTCATTATCCCCAACAACGGATGACTCCACACAAGAACTGAAACGCAGGGACACTACCATAATCGACCTCCTCGATACCTCCGACGACACTCCCCCACAAGTCGCACTAAGCATTAACCCTAACTGTACTACATTCGGACAGGACATAATCATACTATCCTCAGACTCGCAAGACTCCTTCGATACAGCATCCGTCAACTCTGCCCCCACTCGAAATGCACAACTATCCGAACCCATGGACTGGACTCCTGACCCACTAGAACCCGAACGGGACACAAACACTCAAGACACCGCAATAATTGTTGCTAACGAGAACAAGAGTAAAGGACTGTAACACTAGTTCCTCCAAAAGGGGGGGAATGTGGTGAGCCAACTCCTCACACCGTAACCAAGTTCTACCAGTATTAATATAAACTCGTATAAAGACTCCTTATGTTACTATATCTTACTGTTCGTAGTTGTAAATATGTTGCACGCTTTGTTAGTTCATTTGCTGGTTTTACCAGCCATCATTCGTATGCTCCAAACGGAGCGCAAGTGAGAAGCGCACTTGGTGTCAAGATAGATCGAAAAGCAAAAGTGAAGAAGAGAATTAATTCTTATCGCGCTAGCCTTTTACAGCCTCAAGCCTAGCAAACCAATAATCTGCACAAAGAAATTTGTGCACACAACAATTATTATTATTATTATTATTATTATTATTATTATTATTATTATTATTATTATTGTTATTATTATTATTATTATTATTATTATTATTATTATTATTATTATTATTATTATTATTGTGATTATTATTATTATTATTATTATTAATATTATTATTATTATTATTATTATTATTATTATTATTATTATTATTATTATTAAAATTATTATTATTATTGTTACTATTAGGGTTATTACTATTATTGTGGTTTTTTGTTTTTATTATCCAATTCTATCAGTTTTATAGAGTTTTCATAATATGTGACAAAAAAGTGTTCCGTCATCTAACAGTGTAGAATTAAAGTCAGTTTCTCTAATTTCAATTATAACTGAAACCACTGGTATTGAATGTATGATAGTGTCCATATTTTGTTAAATTGTTGATGCTTCGAGAGTTGTTTTTATAATTTCTGTGATTTTGGTAAATGTGAATGATAAGTTTTCAGCATTATGGTTCCGCAGTTGAATTAGTTAAAGATCGATCTTTACTTTTTGCTTAATTTCAGAATTGTGCTTCTGTAATGGTTACAAAATTGTCCGGAAACCATTTTGAAGCGTTTTTGTGTTGTAACGCTTCTGGTATTTTATCCATTAACTGAGGGTATGTCTCTGTTATTAAATTTGTAGCTGAAAAAATATTGCATACAAGAATCGTCCAGAATCTATGTATATACCACAATAAGAGAGTGAGATAATCTAATATCTCTTCTTCTGGTAGATCTGCATCTTTTACTGAGCTAATATGCGGTTTTATAATGTGAGTTAAACCCGCCATTTAGTGTCTAGCGATTTTTTAAGTAGGCTTTTTTCGTAATTGTACAGCAGCAGTGTTTAAAAAGTGTTGATGCTAGTTGTTTAAGAAACTCAAATGACGACTTTCTAAATGCACCTATTCTATCAGACGATTGTAATTCTGTGTATAATCCGTTGAGAAAATAAAAAAAAATGTCTGATAGTTGATAGTGAATTAAAAAAAGTATCATGTTTAAGTGAAGTATAAACATCATTGAGGGGGTCAGCGATAAAAAAGAATTGTGCCAGTGAGTTTAGTTTCACAGATCTCGATTAAATATGAAAGAAAAGCTATCCGAGAGACTTGTGAAGCCTTTTCGGGTAAAAAGAGAAGAGGCTGTTGCTCTATTAGAAATAAATGATGTTAAAGTTGTTGCCCCGTATTTAAGAGAAAGTTTAGATCATCTTCATTTTGCTACTGTGAAACTTTGGAATGTTGAATTTGGCGTATAAGGCATTTGTTCTGTTGTGTAGGAACTGCTAATTGTAGTTCCTCGGAAAGTGAATTCGATTCTGATGATGTTTGGCAAGCGTGAGGGCTCATATTGTTAGTTTATATTAATATAAGTCGTTTTGTTTTAACTTTTATGGGATTATAATTCACTTTTTCTGTAAATTTAAGGGTATATATGAATATAAAAATATAAAGGCTAGCCCTAAGTTTCTCTTTAACAGAAATGGTTGTGTTTTGTGTGAGCTCTTTTTGCGGTTAGAGTTTGTTAACTCACTGGTCGCACCAGTTAAAATAGAACCTATATGGTCTCCTTATACAACCTAGGTATAAAATTATAAGGGCACTGCTTTCTGCGCACGAAGTAGGCTTACCAATATCTCTGAGTAACCGAGTCTGTGAAAGACTGAAGGTAAACTTCAACTATAATGGTGGTATAAAGAGTAACACTGGAGTCAGATGTATACGCATCGTGCAACTACTCTAATAGACTGACTACAGTTAGTGGAGTCTAAGTTAGCTATATAAAAGAGAAAAGTGTCTTCTCAGTCTCGGATTGGTTGGAGGTGCACATCCAGTATTTCAGCTGCTACAGATGCATCGATGGGGGAGACTTAGGGGGCTGGCGGGCAACTGTGGGGTTGGGCATCTGTGGGGGGGAGGGCACCGTGGAAGAGAAGTCTTTGCCATACGGCCTGAACAATCTGCAGGTGTAGGGATGGGGGGCTCATGTGGGGATGTCTGAGGGGTCAAACTCAAAGAACCGCCCTTCACACCATTAGTGTAAGTCTCCAAAAGAGTTTCCGTGAATTGCATGCTTGGAGACTATTGAGTTGAAAGGCTCTGAGAGGACATAATGCTCACTGAGCGCTACCTTATCCCTTTTTGAGGACCAAAAGTTAAATGGGTCCTACGAAAAATCGGTCAAGCAGAAAATTGCATCAAAAAGACCAACAGGACTGATATAATTGCGGACCTTTTCCTTTTGTGTCCCCCCATCTTATTGGGTGCATATTATTTGCACAACCCAAAAGAACGTGCAATATTTTTAAATAATGATTTACTGTCTAATGACAAGTGCTCTGTAATTGGGGGGGGGGGGGTGCAAAAGGTACGGGGGGCACAAACGGACGATCCATAATTGCTACAAACTTCGTTTGAGAGCAATTAATCACGTGCTCTGTAACTGGGGGTGCTTAACGTAAAAGATCCAATTATGCCTAAAAGGGAGCTGAAGGGCTATAACGAGAAAGACCTAATAGACTTTGGAGCATTTCCCATTATCCCCCGGCTTATTAGTGGTCATATAACGTGCACCTTCCCATTACGGTAAACATAGCATAATAGAGGGTCATAACTTAGTTTTGGGGTCTTTTCCGTTTGTTCCCCCCACTACGAGATGCGCCCCCAGATACAAAGCATGTGCCATTTTATTCTAAATCATCAAATTAATTTGTTTTTTTTTTGCGGGGGGGGGGGGGGGGTGACTAAAATGGGAAAGACTCAAATCTTCTCAGTAACCGCTTTAGATGAACGCCACTTTCTCTTAGATGTCACATTGACAAAATACAGTGAAGAGCCATTGAGAGAGAAATCAAATCTCAGATATGAAAGATCAGGTCACCTGAAGGAATTGATAATGCGGGAAAACATACTTATGTATACAAGCAGATTCGCCAACTCACTCAACTTAGTTCCTTGAGTACATTATCGTTTGAACAGTGATAGGTTTTGATTAAAACAGAAACGAAGAGATGAACAGTGTGAGCAAAGCCTTTTGTTTGTTTGTGTATGTTTCCTTACTGATGTTTCTATGTACCCCCTCTGTTGATGCAAGAACTTTAGTGGGAAGTGCTGTTGATCAGGGTCCCATAGTGACCAGTTATCAGTCCGTCAATTCTACGACACCTGAGACTACCACAATTGGGCTGAAACTACCACAAACCACCCTTTTTAGCACAGTGAGGACACTGAAGCCAACTGATCCCCCTGTGAAGCCTCCATCACCACAGAGGGACGATGGCAAGGGATTCCGAATGACCGGATGATGTGGGAACTGAGTTGGGTGGAAGACACCCAGAAGCAAAGTCTTTCATGTTCACAACTAAGTTTAATCGCTTTTTGAACTATGACTAAATTTAACGGTTTTTAAGCAATACTTTTTAAGCCGTCGAGTTGATGAGCCGTTAAATCCCATTATGCTCTAAGTGTAACGGCGTCGCCAAAGAACCACACATAAACCCCTCCCCCCAATCAGATGGGAAAAGCGAAAAAGAAAGGTGAACTCGGGATGTGTTTATTTCTTTCAATGTGTTGAGTATACACCGAGAGCATAGGCTCTCGCAGTGTGGACCAGTTGGCTGGATTGCACTATATACATATATCAATTGCTCTATACATGTGATAATCTCAAATGAGGTACTTGAAGAAAAAGTTACAAATGATCTTATGGCTCCTAGTTTGAACCACTGTTTGCATTATTCGGTGTTTCATTTGATTAATGAAGAACTCAGTAGGATCTAACGACGAAAAACGGTTTCTGAAGTAGCAGAAACCATTGATAGAAGATACTTCAGCACAGCCAAGGACAAAATGGAACTTCATGTGTTCGCCGACACATCTGAAGACACAATGTGCGCAGTGGCAGACCTACAACCAAAATTTAAAAAAATAAAAACAACCAATAAAAAAAGCCCACAGAATACTCAGCAGACTTAGCTTTTGTAATGGGAAAGTGCAGTCGCACCGAAGCGACACCTTTCCATACCACGCTTGGAACTACAAGCAGCAGTGATCGCGGTGAGACTTTAAGGAACAGATAATGAAGGAACGCGAATCGGAAGATTCAGTTGTAATTTTTGGACAGACTCCCTTACTGTTCTGAAATGGATTCACAGCTCCACCGTAAGCAACAAGTGTCTGTTGCAAACAGAGTAGCTGAGGTTTTGAATAGAACTGAAGTTTCACAGTGGAAAAATGTGAGTATTAACTGGAGTACGAATGGCCTGAACAGGTGAATTTATCATTTGCTTCACACGAACAAAACGACTAAACTGTCTTCTCAGCAACGGTTGAGAAGAATCCGATGATTCAGTGGGAACAATTTTAGTAATTAAAATGGTAAGCGTGCAGCGCGTATTTAAAAAAACGAAAGGGCAACAAAAACACTAAGTGTTGAAGAAAGAGAGGGTGCACAAGCAAGCAACTTTTGAATATTACAGCAAGAACTTTTTGCTGAAGATATAAAATCTCTCAAGGCTGAAAAGGAAAATCAACGAAAAGCAAAACCTCCAGTTTTCACCTTTCATTGACCAGCAAGGAAATAGATAAATGTCACCAAGGCAGAATAGAAAAAAGTCATTTAAACTTCAAAACCAAGCATCCAATACTGTTGCATTGGATTTGCCGTGTAGTTGAGTTTCTCTTGCGAAATGAACATAAGAAGAGTCATCACGAAGCTACTGAACATGTCAGAAACATAGTTCATCAGAAACTCTGGATCCTAGGCATCCGAAATGCTTTGAGATCGATCAAAAGCAAATGCGTTAGATGTCGAAAGGGGCAAGACCAAACAAAGGACCCAGTAATGACAGATCTACCTGGAGAACGATTAGTCGAATCAACGTTGTTCTCGAATGTGGGCGTAGATTATTTCGGACCATTCACTGTAAAAAATTATTCGAAGAAAAGAAAAGCGTTGGTGCTGTCTACTCAAATGCCTTACTGTACGAGCGGTATGTATAGAGATTGTACCAAAACTAGGCACTGATAGCTCACTGAGCGCAATTATGCGATTTATTGCTCAAAGTGGCCGACCGGTCAAAATTGTTAACGATAACGTGACAAACTTCGTTGAAACTGAAAAAGAATTGGCAGAGTATATAGCAACATGGAACAAAGAGCCAATCGAAGAACATCTGATTCAACAAGACATCAGATAGAAGTTCAACCCAACTGCAGCACCAAACTTTAGAGGAGTGTGTGAAAGATTGGTTGGAAGCCAGTGTACGCAATGCTGGGCAATCGATCAGTCACGGAAGATGTTCTGTCGACCACGATGTGTCTCGTTGAACAGGCGCTGAATGCTAGACTACTGACACCAGTCACTTTTGATGCTACCATATTAGAATCTATTGCTCTAAACCATTTCCTGCTTGGCAACAAGAACCTTTGTTCACCGTATCTATCAGATGCAGAGCAATTTGATGATCATTAAAAGCTCTTCCGACAAACACAACCTTACGCAGAACACTAGCTTACGAAGGCCTCATCTGGGTCACATTCCCTAAAGAGTTATTGTAAACGTTGAACAGTCGAATTAAATGGCAGACCACAACGGACAGAAGTCTGCAGCAGGATTATTTTGTGTGGTTAGTGGAGACAGTGACAAAAGTGGATTTTAGGATCTGGGTCGAGTAATCGAAACCTTTGAAGGTTCCGACGGAGTGATTTGATCAACGAAAATCCGAAAGAAAGATGGATACTACAAGAGCCCAGCAGCGAAGCTCGCTCCAGTACTACCAAGTGGCGATGATGTGTTCACGAAGGAAAACAGGGCCAGCGATAATGGAGCTGAGCTTAAGTCACAACAAAGTTGCGTCGGAAGTAAAAAACTCAAAGCAGATTTAAAACAGAGCTAATTAAATTGCCTAGGACAATAACCATTACTGTGTTATAATTTTATCGGGATTATCCTTCCCCTAAAAAATGTGTATAGCAAATCAGAAACAGTCGCGAATGCTATGTAAGCAGGAAAATTGTTAACAAACTGAACAAAAATAAAAACTCACAAGTTCAACAAATAAACAAGTGAACTAGCAACAGAAATTGTCAGCCTAGCAACTCGAGCCTGCACATAAACATCAAAAAAGTGTTGAAATAATATAGTCTTGAGCAGTGTATTTGTTACTGCGTCTTGTCAACACCAAACCATTGAGCAGTATAATTGTTAAATTGTTACTGTAATTTGTAACCAAAATTGGTCTTGAGCTTTGTTTTATCTAATTTTGTGTCGTTTATCGAAAACGTCTTGAACAGTGAGTTCAATTTTCTGTGTCCTGATTTCCAATCTTCAACTCGTGAGTACTTAGCGAAAATCGCGATACACACACCTAGGATTAGGTTAAAAATCAATTTTTCATAATATTTCTTAGCCATATATTTTTGCCTTTTATTTGTTTCATCAAAACAATGAACTGGTAAACAAATAGAGATCTCGTATTGTGTGATCTGTGAACCCAGTTCAATTGAAGGAAAAATCCAAAACTAAGTTAGATAAACTAGTTAATGCATTGATAAGTACAGCAGAACGGATATACAGTACAAAAGCAAACTGCATAAACGAAGTTTCGGGACAGATTTTGTAGCCCTTCAGAACGAACTGGGCGCTGTAAAACTTTCTTTGTAAAACATAAGGAGAGCAACCGTTACAGTGTTGTCACTTGAAGTATTAGAGTTGAGAAAAGTTAAACATACTGTTTTTAGCCAATGAAAATTGATAAAAAGCCTGAAAATGAAAAGTAACTTGAAGGAAGACAAAATCGCTCTAACAACGAATTAAACTTGGTTAGACTTGGTTTAGCGCTTGGTATTTACAATGATGTAAGACAAGAGGTATAGATAGTTCAAATGAGCAGCCAGTATCCATAAAAAGTGTCCAGCTACTGCGATTTCCGCAGTCTGCTAGCATTTTTTTTTCAAGAAAAAGAAATAACCAGTTTATTTCAATTTTATTTAGAGATTCGGATGTTGCGACTGACGCAATTTCTGACATCCTTTTGTGATAAGACGAAGTGTCGAAAAGTAAACTTATTAAGTGAAATGATAACAAACCTTAAAAATTGAAGAACGTAAATCTTCATCAAATCTCAGCGCGCGAAGATTCTTAATGCTCATGGAGTTTACAATTTTTCTTCAAAATGTACGGTCGATACACAAAAACTTTGAACTGCTAGAAGTTTTGATTGAAAGTGTACAATCCAAACCTACTGTTATAGCTCTCACTGAAACATGGTGCAAAGAAAATTGTTCACCAAATGCACCAAATGGGTATGGAAAATTGCTTCGATGTGACAGAGAAACGAGAGGAGGGGGTGTAGCTCTTTATGTTGGTAATAAGTATGAAAGTAACGAAGTAAAGAAAACAACAAACAAACATGTACAGGTTTTGACCACGCAATTGCACTCAGAGAAAGAGAGAATTTATGTGACTGTACTGTATAAGGCACCCAATTACGCAATTGAAAATTTTGTAGAAGTACTAGATACTCAATTTACTGATCTAAATTCTTGATTATACACACATAGTTTGTGGTGATTTTAACGTAGACATGTTAGTATCAAGTCGAAACGCTGAAAAAGTTTGCGATTATTTTCGTTTACTAGGTCTGGAACTTTGTTTTAATCAGGGTGTTTGTACACGTGAAACCAGACAATCTAAAACAGCAATTGACTTGTTTTTTCAAACATTGAAAGTGAAACTAAAATTATCAAAAGCGACTTAACTGACCACTATACTGGTATCTTTACTTCTCAAAAATTGTTTTTGGAAGTAAATAAAGAAAAAACCTTCGTTTTGAATCAGCTACACAAACTGTCTGACGAGGAAGTTAGAATAGATGTCAATTTTGAAGTTTTCAAAAACTGCCGAAAAAAAATGATTTGGAATCTGTAGCAATTGATGAGTGCTTTTCTTTAATTCAAGAAATTGTTTATGAAGCGAAAGAAAAAATTATTCGCGCTAAGGAAGTAATCACTAACAATTTTAAAAGGGATAAACAATGGGTCGACAATCATGTGAAGAATTTAGCTACAAAGAAACGTAAACTTTGGCAGAAATACATTGCAACAGGCAGAGCGGAAGTGAAAGAACAACATCATGTGCTGAGTAATAGACTTAAAGCTCTATGCAGGTTGCATAAAACAAACTTTTTTGAGCAAAAAGTAAGCAGTCAGAAAAACTCGAAAACACTTTTTACCTTAGTGAAAGATATCAAAGAAGAAAAGCAAAACCATACTTGCCAGGTTGATGTGGATGAGTTGAATTATTTTTTTGTTACTATTGGCAGAGAATTGGAAAAACGTCACAAAGAAGTTGATTACCTGAAGACAGTGAAAACCATTCAAAGCAGTATAGTTCTCGAAAAGACGTCAAGCACAGAAGTTTTCAATATCATTAAAAATTTGAAAAGCAAAAAATCAACTGATTGCTACAAATTAAGTAATGTTCTCCTAAAGTCAGTAAATCATGCAGTTTGTGAACCACTAACAATTTTATTCAACAGATGCTTACAACAGCAAGATTTTCCAAAATGCTTAAAAGTAGCAAAAGTTTTCCCTCTCTACAAAACCAAAGGCAACAAATTGAATCCATCGAATTATAGACCTATATCACTATTGCCAGTCTTCGGGAAAGTTCTTGAAAAAATTTTATACAGAAGATTTATTGGTTTTCTTATAAAATATGACGTTTTATCAAAAGAACAATTTGGGTTTCAATCAAAGAAAAGTACAATTGATGCTGTAATGGAAGTTGTTGAATATTTAAAGAATAACATGAATAAACAAGAACCGACGTGCTGTGCTTTCATTGATCTGACAAAGGTTTTTGATACAGTGAATCACAGTTACCTACTAACCAAATGTTACAAATATGGATTGCGCAGACCTGCTCACAACATTCTGAAGTCTTTTCTAGAAGATAGGAAACAACATGTTGAAATTGGAAATAAGAAATCGGATAAACTACTGGTAAACTGTGGCGTCCCACAAGGCTCAGTACTGGGTCCTCTACTGTTTTTGATATATATTAACGACCTTCCATCAGTTTGCAATGATAACAAAGTTACCTTATTTGCTGATGACACTAACATTTATGGATCGCTAAAAAATGGAAACGAAAACTACAAAAATTGCCTAACAAGAGTTTTTGAATGGATGACAGCAAAAAAAATTAACAATTAATGATGAAAAATCGTCTTTAATGATGACCAATGAAAAGAACACATGTGATCATCTAGAAATACTTAACCACAAATTGAAGATTAGTGAAAATTTGAAATATTTAGGGATTTATTTAGACAACCAGCTAAACTTTAAGGAATACATTAAACAAGTTAAGATCAAATTAACTCAAGTCTCAGCCGCTATGTTCCAATTCAAAAAATTTTTTCGACGACCAACACTTGTGAAGTTATATAAAACTTATGTCCAGCCCATTGTGCAAAATGGTGTCTTAGTTTACGGCTGTGGCAACGAGACAGATCTTAAGAAAATTGATTGGGCACAAAACAGGATATTACGGTTAATTTTCTCATTTAAAAAGGGGGTTGATTTGTCAGAAATTAGGCAGAACTTCAAAATCTTCTCAGTTTTTGAGCTCCATGTATATGAGCTATTGAAACAACTAGTAAAAAACATAAGTATGTCAGAAGAAAAAAATTTAAAAACGCGAATAATGTCGGATAACGAATTGAATGCAGTACTTTCAACAGAACATAGAATTAAGAAATTGAAAACAATAAACAAAAACACTACACATGTAAGAAAATCAATAACTGAACGTGTAAGAAATCTTTTCAACATAATCGCAAGACTTGATTTTTCATTTATTCAAGAAATTGTAAATTTAAAAACAGAAGAAACGGAATGTTTCTTACATATGTTTCGAGATAATTATATTTTACTAAATAAAGAATTATTGAATGCATTTTGGTGAAAAAAAATAGGCTTAGTTGACAATTCTTATATATATTAAAACTTGAATATGCAGTCAGTCTTTACACTAGCTAGTTCATATTTTGCTCTGGAGGCACCACTTGACAGGCCAACGGCTTTTTTGGTGCTCTCTCTCGAATGATCACAATTTGTTGTTACGAAAGAAGTTGTTTTGTATATTGTCAGTATTTGATCATTCAGAAAAATTCATTATTATTATTATTAAAAGCACTAATTTTTAGACAATGTGGCAAATAAACCCAAGTAAACCTGCTTCAATTGTACAGAAAGTTCAATGTAAAATTTTACCCGAAGTTTACTTCTAAATTGGATGATTTTTTCGAAGTATCGCGGAAACTAAAAAAGGAACCAAGTTGATATTTTACGATGTTATAATCTTTCACAGGACACAACTATCAATAAAAAAATTATTAATAACAACTTAAACATATATGTGTGGACACCGCATTTATTCTATAGCCTATCTGAATAAGTGGGTGAAAACAGCAAAGTGAAGTATATCAACAAAAGATTCGAGATTCTTCAAACTCGATTAATTTAAGAAAGAAATCAGCTTAGAGGTACATAAAACTCGGTAGCGAAGAGAAAGACGTTCTGTCGCGATTTACTTTTAAAAAAATGCAGATGTTCTTTATCTCTAAGCATCTGTGCTGCCGCCAACAAGCCAGATGATGCCTTGATCTGAGACACAAACAAATTCGATAAACTCAATAAAACCGGGTGGGCTTACGCAGTGGTTCAATAATATGCTTTTGAACATCTAGCATTTACACAATAAGTATACAGCTATGTTTTGAAATTACTTCCTCGTATACAGCATACCATCAGTTAAAAAAACCATTGAACTTGTAGCAAAGAAAAATATTTAACTGAACGCAATTTTTAGAGTGATTGTTTCTTCTCAACGACTTAAATTGTATAGTATCTTATGGAGAGCAACTTCGTCAACGCTTCATTAAAACAATTTTTCGAGGGGCTAACTGTCTTCTAAGGCTGGATTTCCTTATTCTCATTGCACTCCAGACTATAGAAAATTATGTAATGAGACGGTATAGCTCTGAAAAGGGCTCCGTTCAGTCTATCCAGGTGACGTCACTTGACTATCCAGAATAGACTTTGCTCTGTTTGCGGTATCCAGACCGTAGGTAAACCTCTGATCAGACCTGGAAAACTCTTGACAAGATCTTAGAGACTGTGAAGTAGCTTCCAATCTCTGTGGCTGGGCCTCGTTTTACCCCCTTTGTGCGACCCAAGTTGGTCTGATTAGAGTTGGATTGGGCCACATACGTTAACCTGGTAATCATACTTAATTTACAATGTAAGTATACACATTGCATTGCTAATATTGTAAGTATACAGAGTGGAAAAGGCGGTTGTTTTTTAATTTGAAATAGGTGATCATTGTTGCATTATCTTTTGTTTATATGTAAATTTGTATTCTTAACCTATTTTTAAATTCATTTCAATCAAGTTTCTAAAACAGATTCCTTGATCTCAAATTACACCACTGGAATTCTATACTTCATAATTCGCCTTCATTCGGCAATAAAAACTGTCAAATTTCCTCATTAATCTCGCATCAATCAATATAAGCCATTACGGGCGTTACTTTTTCATCAGCTTACGTAATATCCGTTCGTGTTCACTTTTCCGTTAACTAATTCAGTTTCTGGCCAATGTTGCCTGAACTTATATTGAAGGAAAAGTCAAAGTGAAATTTTTTAAAATAGCTATTTCATTTGTGACAAAATTAGAAGGGATTGTTCATTTCTGCTGATACGAATGCCTCAAGTGTTGTGTGAAACATTGATGTATTTTGACAATTTGACAACTTCTTTTCAAGTCCAACAATGAAATTCATTTCAGAGAAAGCTGATTCTGATTTTACCATTCTCTTTCTGTGTTCTATTTTTCAGTTATTTTTGTTTTGTTTCTTCAGTTCGAAGTGAACTGAGCTGTTGTTGTTTTCGCAGCTAGTAGTGCGTATCTAAGTATATGTTGATGAATTATTTATAATCTTTTTCCTGCGTCCTCCGTAAAATCTTAGCTGAGAGCGTGACACAAATAAAAGAGAGAAAAGAACCACCAAGTACATAAAAACTCCCCTCTAATATATGTCTCTCTTTACCTATCTATCTATCATCTATCTATATACCACCGCTGCATGTTTTATTCTTAGTCACAACGATTTTGAAGCCGAAATGGCCCAAATTATAGAATAATTGCACCACTTTTTTCAATACACAATGTATTACGTCATGATGACTCGACACAGCCGTTAGTAATACAGGTAAGGAATAAAACGTTTTGCAAATATGAATTCTTTGAAACTTCTCGAAATTTTGTGCATAAAAGAAAGACAGAACTTAGTCACGAACTCAATTTTACAATAATTGCTCGAATTTGAATTTAGGGAGGCAGAAGATACTGTCTGTTTTCGGTTAAGATTACTTTCGGAGTGATGATTGTTTACAGATGAAGTGCACATATGAACAACCTTGCTTCGAGGATTGAATAAATTTCATACTTTGTTGAAAAACAAGAAAAAACGAACAAAAAACTACCAGATAAATTCGGCGACATTTGAATATAATTTAAATAAAATCTGGTAAAATTCCCTCTTCAGATATATTCCCCCTGAAGCACATTGGAGCTTTCCAAATTTTGTTTACTTATTATTGTTTTCCCAAAGTCCCCCATATAAATAGTGACGGATTTCAATCCTGATCAGCAGAGCCCCAAAAGCAGGAGAGTTTTGCTTCCCGTATTAATTCCATTGTGCTGTTTGGCTATTAGTTTGAGTAAACAACAAACAACAACACATTCCTGCTGCCTTCAGCTTACTATATGCGTTACCACAGCTCACTTACTTTTCTCAACTTAGCGCTTGAAAATTTCTACAGGAGTAATTTATGCGGAGATATATTGGCTCTGTACACCTCAGCCTTTAAACAGGTGAGCCGAATTTTAACACAAGCAAAACTAATGATACATATTACATCAAAGCTGCCCGCATTTGACAGAATGAACTCATGTCATTTTTTAGCACCCTGGCAATTTTGTTCTACGTCTTCTATAATATTATATTTATAATCTATTTAAGTTCATCTGTGTTCTTTATCACTACTTTATCTACTATTTATTTTTGTGGTTCTACTGTAATGCATCTAGCCCTTGTGCCATTAATGTCTCCGCTAATTTTCTCTTCTAAAAATATAGACCAAATAATAGCAAACTTTGTACCTTTCAAATGATAAATAACGTATAACTCAAAAAATATATAATTTACCCTCGTCCTCAATGTTATGCTCAGTTAATATCAAAAATTTGATTACTACTACACAGGATTATCACAAAAGTATTTGTAGACTATTATTTTTATGTTTTCACAAAAAAGTGACATCATTTTTTCAACAATTTGCTATTTATGATGAATTGTCTTTTGCTGCCAATTGTATCACAACACATCCTCTCTTAACTGTATGAAAAATTATGAAAAAATAAAGATGGAATAATTATGTAGAAACAATTAAGTTTTTAAGTTCAAAGGAATAAGTAAGTTAACACGCGTAGAACAATCTAGGATATGTGTAAGAACAACTGATGCAATTTTGTCGAGAGCTTCTATATCTGCAATAAACTGGATGTCATTTGAAGCTATTTTAGTTATAATGCATTATAGAGTAGAAACAAACTTGAAATTTTAAGTACGCTTGTGGTAAAGTTCAAACAAAATGTTTGAAACTGTTTTTCTGCTTAAATTAGAGATATTTTTATTACATTTCTTTTCATACTTTTCTGTAGTTGTCACCAAAACGAAATTACACACTTTGGGCGTATCCTCAGTTTCACAGTCGTGAACGCTTGCAAAGTTTGATGCAGCGTCAGTTTAGGAAAAGCATTGTGAATGGATAACATGATTTTTGAAAAGAAATTTGAAGATTTTTATATCCATTTTTTCTCAAACTTTGTTTTTTAAGCCTGGTACTTAATACCTGAAAAATCTTCTTCTCTTGCCGTTAGAAGCGTCACACATCTCTTATCATAATATCAATTTTTAAACACAGCTTGAAGATTGTCAAAATATGATAATATAAGCGATAACTTCATACTTTCATAGTCTCAAACTACAAATTGATACTTAAAAATTACCTTAAAAATTTTTAAATAGAAAATTGCCGTGGTGTCTGCAACCTATATAAAATTAAGAACTCTGAAATGCCGGCAAGTAAATTTGAATTACTTTAAGATATCCGCATTTGACCTGCACTTCTCCTGTTGATTCAAACAACAATCAATTTGAAAGAACGGAAACAGTCGTATGGTCAGTTGGTTAAGTCATTAGTGACTGAAAATTTATCGTTTTCTTAAAAAAACACAAATTCTGATGGTCCTATGAAATTTTAAATGAGGCCACAAACTCAAGTAAATCCAAATATTACTTGATGAACGAACAAATGCTGATTTGAAATGAGCGTAAAAAATTACAATTAATTATTTCAGCATCAACGGGCCCATAAATTTTTTGGTTGATTTCTAACAGTAGTAAAATCCCAAAACAGACTTCCAAATACGCAATTGAATCAGAGGTACGTTCCAAAAAAATGTTAGCAGAGTTAGACGGAAACCATAAAAAAACATATCAATCAGGCAGTATTGGCTTAAAAAAGGGCAGCTATTAGGTCTCTAGCGACAGTTCCAGTCCAAACTCCTAACCGCTTTTTGCAACAAAATTTTTCAATTTTGTTTCACATAACAAATAAAACAATTTAATACTACATTAAAATTGTATACTCCGCTGAGTTAAAAAAAAGTTTGAGTTAAAAAATATATCGAAAGTCGGTTTCCGAGACAGATAGTTTGTTTTAACTTGGTTGCTTGAAAAAGCACGATTGCTCGTCAGAAGATTTGTGCCTCGAATAAAAATCGATACTCTGAAGAAGTTCTGAGATCAGAAGAGCTTTGGAGGAAATGAGCTCTCAAGAATTTTGATCAAAAACCTTCGCGATCACTTTTATCTAGGAGTTCAACTAGAGCAATAATTTGTTTGGATTATTAAAAAGTAGATGGGTAAAATAAAATTTCATAAATCTGTAAAAACAGCATTTGTAATAAACAATGCTATCAACAAAGATTATTGGCAATTTCCTTGGTTCAAACGTTTCTTTTTCTCTTTTCTGATTCCATTATTTAAGTTTTTCTTGGAAAATTTGATTAAGCCCCAAGCAAACAATTAATCTGACAAAACCTTTTTCAAGCAGTTTAAACTAATTTTTAAAACATAAAACCGAAACTTCAAGTCTCAGAAAAACGAAACAAGTTAGTGCGACGAACGAAAGTATCAAACAGTTAGTTGAAAATGCTTGGTCGAGTAGCGTCTCCGAGTTGCAAGATCTTGGTTCGATTTTAATGAGACTGCTTTTTTGACGAAAACTTTATCGTGAATATGCAACTGATTTTTTTCAGTTGATTGTTTTTTGAAGGAAAACTAGGTTTTCGTATAAATTTGATCCAATCGTAAGCGATTTAAAGCCAATATTACTTTAAATTTCTCAGTCAACTATATTAAAACAATTGGCTACTTGCTCTGAAACTTGATACTATGACTTGTGAAGTATGCGATTGAAGGTTGAGACAAGAAACTTTTAATATTTTTCTGTCTGGAAAAAAAATCAAGCAACGCCTTCTTTCAAAAGTTTCCTTCAAATAACTTTATATTATACTTCTAGTCATCCACAACTACAAAATTTCTCAGCTCTTAATTTTTGTTGAATTTGCTGTGACATATTCTTCCCCTTCAGTCAAACTATTTTTCAATTTTTTCTGATCTGTTAAAGCTGTTATTCGAAATTTGAACGTTAGAGGAGAAATAATTCAGTTAAACAAGAAATGGAAAACAGAACTTTGTATTGGAATAAATCTTTTCCTTATCTTGCGACTCATATATATATATATATATATATATATATATATATATATATATATATATATATATATATTTATTTAAATCTATAAAAAGTAAATCCCAATATTTTTAACAATAACTGAAAAGTTTTTTCAGACATTTACACTTTAGGAATCTATTATAATCATATAAATTGTTGGTGCCCTAATCTACAAATAGAAGGGAAATTGACGTTCACGTAAATTGATTTTTTTTTGCTATCTAATGTCCCCTTAATTTTTTTTCTTGTTCTCTGTTTCACATTTCTAATGGAAAGTTTCCAGTTTCTCCATACATTTCTGATTACTGTTCGGTCACTCCACTTGGACTGACTCATATTGTTCGAAAAAAACTGTACAGTTGCCGAATTTTCTCTCATTTCATGTTTTGAAAATTTTTTACGACGTTTTCTCGAATATTTTTATTGCATTTTTGAAATGTTTAAAGAACTCAGAGAACTTGAAGAAAACTTTATTATTGACGCCTTCTGCATGCAAAATTTTCTCCCTTATATTATGATTCGTCGCTCTATCAAATTTTAATTTTTCATTTTTTTCTGTCCATTTGTTCTCTGAATGTCGAAGCTGGCAAAGACTGGAGAGAAATTGAAATGAAAATGAAACGTGATCAGACGAGCTGTTAGAAAAGTTCAATTGTTGCTTTTAACATTACTACTGGATGTCAAACTAATTAGACTGATCTATTAGCACTTGACTTTTTTCAAAATTTTATTTAGCTCTATATTATATTTATATTTTCAACAAGGCGGCTCAGCAATGTGCGATGGCAAATAAGGATCCGACCCCGCCCGATCACAATTTTGGCATAATTGTCTACCAAACGAGGAACAGATAGAAAACCCAAAAATTATTTTTTGGGAATCCCAAAAATCCCAAAAAAGCCCAAGTATTTTTCAAAAAAAATGTGAATGAACAATAAGATAGCCTCCAAAGCGAATAATTCAAAGGAGTAAAATTGGAGCATTAAATTGCTGTGAGATGCCAATATTAAGAAAGGGAGTCAAGAAGAACAGCAAAATCAATTAACAACAACAACAAACATTAATTATATCAAAAACTTTTTATCCGTTTTAAAAAACAAAATTTAATAACAAAGTCGTCACCAGAAAAGATATGGACCAGTCCAGAAAAAGGTTTGGTAACAATTAGACAAAAAAGAACAAAAACAGTAAAGTTAACAAATTCGCTTATTTTTTTCAAACAATTAACTTCAAAGTAATTAAAACCATTAGAAATCACGTAAAATATCCCAAAGTTTTGAAATAACCCATTTATCTATAGAAGGGCATTAGGACCTGTCCTTATTCATTTCTTAAGTTGCTAAAAAAGAACAATAAAAAACAACAATTAAAATTTCAATTGAAACTTGCCAGAAAACGCTGCCAAAGCCGTCAAACCATATTTGGGCCCTCAAAATATATTCGTTTGCACCTTCTCCAAAACAAATATTGTAGTATTTGGCCATTTATCAGTGAGACTAGGTAACAAGTAGACAAAAAAGAGAAAAGGGCAAAAGTATGTAATAATTTTGATTTTTTTCTCGAAACGAAATTATATCCAAAGTCATAAAAAACAAAAATTACAAAATGAAATATTTAAATAGGGTCGTTTATTCATCCAAACGAATTCTTTGAGACCTGCAATTATCCAGAATAATTCTTGCGTCTTCAAAAAGAACGTCAAACATGACAAAAATCAAAATAATTTATTTTTTTGTGAAAAACCGGTGTCGAAGTCAGTAAGGTCATAACATTTTCTTTTAAAAATTAGATTTTGAGACATCAATCCCCTTCGAAGCCTTCCCATGACACCTATGATGTCATAATTGACCTGTAAACGAGATTAGGTGCCAAAAAGAAAAATTAAAAGAACAAAATTGGGAAGTTAAAAAGTTTTTTGTTTTTAGTTTTGGAAAACGATTGTTTTCAAAGTCTTGAAAGCCATCAGCTATCTACTAATATCAGAATACTGGCTCATCTATTCTTCCATAAGAAGCCAGTGAAACCTATCACTATACAGGAAATTTCATACAACTGAAATGACAAAATAAAAATGACGGTTTAAGACAAATTAAAAAATTCAAATAATTTCCTGAAGGAAGATGTGTCGAGGCCGTTAAAACGATAATTTATATCTTTAAGGATTTTAATATAATCATTTTCTTTAAAAATTTTGAACGCTAATAATGTGATATGAGAGAAAAAAATAAAAACTAGAAACAAAAAATATGAAATCCAGTAGTATCAAAGCCAGAAAACAATAACTTCAGGCTTAAAAACTTAATCCAGACTAAATGTCAATTCAATAGAATGAAGAAGCATTCTTTTTTTGCTGACACAAAGCTGCAAATTGACTAAACTAAGAAAAAAAGGAGGAAAAGTTCATTAGGCCATTATTTATTTAAAAATCAAAAGTCGAAACGATCATAAACTTTCAAGTAAAGAACTAAATGCATTAGCTTGGAGCTGCTTAGGAAGCCAATTGGACCTATCACTCCTGAGCTTTCATTTGATATGTTCTGTTCTTTATTAATAAAAGAGCTTTTTTCAAAAAGAAGACCGACTGATTGCAATCCGAATTCTATTTGTATAGTAACAGTCCAAAATTGTCCCAAAAATAGCCCTTCTAATGCTTATTGGCCGTTAGGAACTATTGATTTTCTCGAATATTGTAGATATAGATAAATTGTTAGTTGAAAACTCAAAAATACTGCATTTTTGATAATAAACGAGTAAAGCTAGCAAATAACGGCAAAGTTTTAATTACAGAGCACTCTCAGCGGAAGTTGAAGTAGGAGTAGCCCCCTTCTGAGTCTACAAAGATTTTATTAGTGTTGTTTGGTTTTGTAGTGCCGGCAAATTTTATCAAAGTGGACTAAAGTAGCATATTTCGTGCTGTTTTTGATGAAAAAGGCTGAATTTTGAAATTTTGAGTTTTTGACCAAAAAAATTAAATCAGAATAATCAACAAGGCTTGTTTGTCCTTAAAAATAAAATCAACGACACTATTCTTAAAAATTTCAACAAATTTTATCAAAATTGACAAAAAATTAGGCAAAAATTTCGGAAAATGTGAATAAAACAACGTGAATTCACTCTACTTTTTTCAGAAGTTTAAACCTCGATAACTCGCTGTAGAAAACGAAAATTAAAAAAATCTTTTTAATTCCATTTTCTACGCTGGACGAGCTTTCTAATGATACCAGTCTCAACTCTCTACGATGAATATATCGATCGGCGAAAATTGATTGAACAAAAAAAAACCCATTTGAGTATATATTTCCTCCCCCTCAAGAGTGGTCGGAACAATTATTCGGCCCAGATGACGTCAACTGACCTATGGTTTTATGATGATTGAATAATTAAATTCCCCAATGAGTGACTGATCTTGTTGAGATAAAACGATAGGTTTGGTTTTATCTTTGATCAATGTAAACAAATATTTTATTTCATTTAATTACCGGTTTTTTGGAAAATACTTCATTTCACAATGTGACTTTTGTTGCCTGTACAGCAGTAATCACTTCGTTTTAATTTTTTCTCTAAAAACTGAACTTTAAATCAAATTTGGTCTACAATTCTGTAAAAAGAAATTATTCTTTAATTTTTTTCAAGATTTGGTTTTGTAGTATCCTCATCATTGCCGCTTACTTGTATGTGTCTTGTTTCCTCTGTTAGCTTGAACTCTATTTCTTCAGTTTGTTTATGTCTGCTTTTAATCATTACTCATCTCCATTCATCTTTATTCATATCTTCAGTTCTGATCTTCTCTGTTCACTTATTGAACCTGAACAAATCTTTTTTTTTTTCAACTGCTACTCATCATAACGTGTGTTTATTATAATTCTATTTAAAGAATTGTTCAATTTCTTAACGAGCTGTCTCGATGTCCCGCTGAAAATCAAAGCTTAATATGTTGTTGTCTCTCTATTTTCCAGTCGCCGACCAAATAAAGCATTCAGCAATGCTTGCCTGCAAATTGATCTTACCCAAAATATTTAGAACAAGAATTTAATTCGCGCCGCGAATCAACCATTTTCACATGCAATAAAATAGCTAACTTTTATCAATAAAATAACTAACTTTTCACGAAATAGCCATATACGATATGGCGCAGTCAGCACGTGAATCCCGAAAAACACCAATTTGCGTTAAGCCCTTTCGGGAACAACTAGCAAACCAATTCTTCCATGGCAGAGGGGGGGGGGGGGGGTACCCAAGTGAAACTAGCTAACCTGCTAAGGAAAACCTAACATTGGATGTGATCCTCCAGATTAAATCAACCGCCTTTGCCAATGCAGCCCAAACTTCTATCCGATGAACAAACCGAAGATCCGTCGGAAACAATGGCGAGAGAATGAGAAACACGTAACAGGAAGAAAATCTGTCATGTGAGCCGTGGTATGAAAATGCTAGAGAAGCAGGAAATTTTTGTTCCAAAGGTCACGTCAAGTATGCGATCAAAAATATATTATAGCAATGAAGGCAGACAGATCTTAAACTGAACACATACTCATGCTATAATATACAAGCTAACAAAACTTAAACTTTGGACCTGTGGACTGTAATAGAAGAAGCTTCTTAAGTCCCCGAAATATTTTCTTAGACAGACAGCTTTCTTTTCAAGGGAGAGAAAAAGAAAATGTCGATCAAAAATACAAATTTTAAAAGAACTGACGGAAAATTGCATTTTTGAAGACTATGCCTGACATATTCAAAACAGACATGGCTGTGGACATCTTCACAAAGTCCTTACCCGTTTCGAAAGTGGAAACATTCAGAGCAGTTTTTATGGGAACAGACTCTACGCAATCAGCTCAAGTCTGAGTGGGGGTGTTAGAATATCGATCAAACTATAGTCTTAAACTTAGTGAGAATTAGAAAGAAAGTTTGACTTACCAGATTAGAAAGACAAGCAATATGACTTCGATCAAAGAAATTATATAAATGAATCGTCAAGAAATGGTGCTTAGAATCAATATTCGGTTCAAATTGGTGAATCTATATAACTATTATTAGAGTTAGATTAATTGATGTAAAATCTTCCCAGCATGTATTAAATGATGATGATATCTCCGGAATTGTGAATGAATTCTTAGAAAAGTGCAAATGCATTCCATTTATGGTTCCCTTTGCGACTGATTTGCAGAAGCAAACCATATTGGGTAACCTTTCCGCCCCCCACTATAAATCACGGTGCTAAGATTAGTTTTGTATCTTGACTTTTTCACACTGATAACGGGTATATATACAGCCGATTTTTGAGTCCTTTTTCCCTTTTTCACCCCCAAATTCAAATCACCTTCTTGATCTAATAATCAGATCTCTCCTGTAAATCTCTAAATTCTACTGTAAAATATCATTTTGTTATTCTCTCATTTTTGAGAAATTAATTCTTTTACTTAGTTAAAAACGCTTTTTATTCCGCTTGCGAAAGTCCATAACTCAACAGGTTATGGGCCCAGCAATTTTCTAAATTATAAAATTATTTTCCAAAACAAAACTAATTTGTTGTTGACAGTCATAATCCTTTTCTGCTCAGTACCTTTTCTTTTCACAACTGTTTTGCCAGCTCAAACTCCAATGGATCAATAGACAGTGAAGCTGCTGACCTACACAGGAAAGGCACAGGACTTTCCACTCTGGAGCACAAGATTTGTGGCGATGATGCAGACGAAGTGACTCTACAAATCACTACTGAGGACAGATGAGCAACCCCATGAGCCTGCGCCACTGACCAATGGGGCAACCAATGATGAGAAGAAGAACCACAAGGTGCTGAAGGATGCATATGAGAAGGAAGTTGCAGACATCAAGGAGAAACGGAACAATGTGTGGTGCCATCTGGCACTGACTCTAGATGCAACAACCCTCATGCTGATGAGACATGACTGTGTGGGAGATCATGGCATTGGAGATGGAGCAAAGGCTTGGAAGTTTTTGCAAGAGAGATTTCAGAGTGTGGAGACGCCGACAGTGGTGACTTTAGTGGCACAGCTTGCTCGACTGAAGCTCGAGGATTCTGAGGATTTGCACAGCTTCTTCATCAGAGGACAGGAGTTGCTCACAAGGCTGAAAGAAGCGGGGGAAGCAGTCTCAGAGACCCTCTTCAACGCCTTGGTCCTCAATGGTCTGCCAATGAGGTATGAAAGTTTTGTTATACAGAAAAGCTTCAATCAGGCAACGAACTTCACAGAGTTGAGGATAAGGCTGCAGAATTTTTATGAGAGCACGGTGCAGAGACACAAGGGACAAAGTGGTTCAGTGGCACTGGCAGTGAAGTGTGACTTCAAAAAGGGACCCAAGAAAAGAAACTGCTTTGTGTGTGGGATCCCTGGACACTTTGCCAAGGACTGCAGGAAGAAGGAGACAGCACAATGCAGCAAGTGTGGTGAGAAGGGTCACCTAGACAGGGCATGCAAGAGACAAAAAGATGGAGGCAAACATGAGTGAGTGGCAATGGGTCCAACATTGGCTACACCAGACGAGGAATGATGGCCAGCTCTTACGCTGTGGAAGAGAGCAGGCATGCTAGTGGACAGTGGTTGTACAGATCACATAGTGACGAACATCGATGCGTTCCTGGACTTTGTGCCCATTCCATCAGTGGTCAGAAATCCCAACGGAGAGGCTTCCAGAGTGGTGGGCAGAGGCTGTGTGAGGATCAGCATACCCTCAAACAAATGGGAATTCCAATGCGAACTCAGAAGTGTTCTGTGTATGCCGGACTATTCTTCAAACCTCCTATCAGTCTCAAGATGCACGGAGTGGGGACATAGCTTCACTTTCGAGAGAGGAAACAGCTGCATGAAACTCCAGAAGGGAACTCGGGTAAAACCAACACAAGAAAATAATTTGTTTTACTTACCCTGCAGCGTTCTAGAATTCAAGATGAGTTCCAACAGCGTGAAACTTGACAGTGCAAGGAAGTGGCACAGACGATTGGGTCATTTGAATCAAGCGGATGTGGTCAGGAATGCACCAGAGACAGTGGGGGAACTCGGTGATGTATGCAATGTTTGTGCATTGGCCAAGATCACAAAGACTCCAGTACCAAGAGTGGCAGAGACCCAAGCAGAAGAGAAGCTGGAGAGGGTGTTCACAGACGTGATGGGACCTTTCAGAGTAGAGTCATTGTCAGGGTTCCGGTTCTGCATAGTGTTTGCAGACCAGTACACGAAGTTTGTGTTTGTGGATTTGCTTAAGGCAAAGAGTGAAGCATTGGCAAGCCTGAAGAAAATTGTTCTCAGTGTGGGGATGCCCAAGAAGCTGAGGCAAGACAATGCGAAGGAGTTTCTCTCAGAGCAGTTCAAGACGTACTGCTTAGATGCAGGCATTCCACAGGAGAAGAACATACCAGAGACGCCACAACAGAATGGGTTAGCTGAGAGGTGCAACAGGACACTGCTGGAGATGGCAAGATGTTTGCTCATTGACTCAGGACTTCCCAAGATGATGTGGGGAGCAGCAATTCTTCACGCAGCAAGGATCAGAAACTTGGCTGTGAGACGAGGAGAAGAAAAATGCCCAGCAGAGCTGATGAGAGGTATAAAACCTAAGCTTCCAATTAGTAAATTATCTATTTTTGGTTGCACAGTCTTCATGAGAAAGAGGGACAGATAAGTCAGCAAACTTGAACCCAAGGCACTGGAAGGAAAGTTTGTGGGTTACACTGAAGGAGAAAACGGATACCTGGTGTACATACCCAACACACGCAAGGTGATGGTAGTTCGAGATGTGATCATCAAGGAGTCTGAAGTGGGCTCAATCCCTGACAACAAAGAAACGGCTTACCTACTAGATGATGGGTCGGAACTGGGAATCTGGCACCCAGATGATGGTCATCAAGACGATGACAACAGAGAACGACAGGAAACATCTACTGCAATAAAGGAGGAGTGGCATGACGCAGGGAGCGTGAATACTCAAGAAACAACACTGAGACAAGAGGCCTCGGATGTTGGAGAAACAGAACTAGATGAAGGATCTACTGCAATAAGAGGGAGTCACGGAGACTCAGAGTCACTGGAAGACAGTGACACAGAAGACTTCTCACAGTTAGAGACAGTTGGTTTCAATGAAGATGCACTGGAACACGCGGACAGAGCAGAGCCCAGACGAGGGACACGAGCGAGGAATGTTCCGCAATTTTTTGGAGAAGTCAGGACCCATCTTAGGACCCGCTGAGGGCGACTATATGGAACCCAAAACAGTCTACGAAGCCAAGCAAGGTGACGATTGGGACCAGTGGCACCGGGCAATAAATGACGAGGTCAAGGCACTCCAAGACAACGAGACTTGGGACCTAGTGAGACCACCCACAGACAGGGACGTCAAACCGGGCAAATGGGTCTACAAAGTGAAATTGGAACACAGTGGTCAAGTCGACAAATACAAAGCACGCTATGTGGCAAAAGGCTTCAATCAAGTGGAAGGACTAGACTACTTTGAGACCTTTGCGCCTGCCTGTAAGCCAGAGACATTCAGGATTCTACTTCAGCTAACAGCGAAGCAGGGCCATGTGATGCACCAATTTGATGTCAAGACTGCTTTCCTGCACTCACCAATCGAGGAAGAAGTGTATCTGGAACAGCCACAAAAGTTTTTAAAACGCAGATCAGATGGGGAGAAGTTAGTATGTCGACTAAATAAATCAATTTATGGTTTGAAACAGGCTGCTAACAACTGGTACAAAGAGCTGGCAAACTTCCTACTGAGACAAGGGTTCACCAGAAAGAGGAACGATCACTGCTTGTTCGCAAGATCAGAGGCAGAGGATCAGACCTTCATCTTGGTCTGGGTTGACGACATCATAGTTGCATCATGAAGTATGACAGTGGTCTCTGATGTCAAGAAGGCACTAGGAGCAACCTTTCACATGGAAGACAGAGGGAGACTAGACTGGTTTCCGGGTCTAGGAATCAGACGAGAAGAAGGCAAAGTCACAGTCGACCAAGAACGCTACATAGAAACAATGCTTGAGCGGTTTCAAATGGATCAATGCAAACCCTGAAGAACTCCGGCTGATTTGAATTTGAAACTTCAGACAGCACAGAACGGAGACGAAGAAGTGGACCAGAGGATCTACAGAAGCTTGGTTGGATCACTTCTGTATCTGGCCAAACAGACGAGGCCAGACATCATGTTCACAGTCAACATTCTGTCCAGACATATGAATGCACCTACCAATCAACACTGGATGTGCGGAAAACGACTTCTTCGATATCTTCAAGGTTCAAAAGGTTTAAAACTTACTTACACAAAAGAGGCTACTTATGATTTAGTGGGGGAAAGTGATGCAGACTGGTCTGGAGACGTGAACGTCAGAAAATTAACAACGGGCTATTACTTCAAGCTCAACGGACGTGGCGCAGCACTCAGCTGGGGTGTCGAGAAGCAGGCCACAGTTGCTCTTTCTTCATCAGAAGCAGAATATCAGGGCATGGCAGCAGCAGTTCAGGAAGCACTCTACCGGAAACAACTTCTAGAGGATTTTGGCATCCAATAGAAACGTTCAATAGGAGAAGACAACCAAAGTTGTATCAGACTCTGCCAAAACCCAGTCATGCACAAAAGAAGCAAGCACATCGAAAAAAAGTTTCACTTCATCCGGGACAAGACGGAAGATGGGACTATTTCAATTCATTACGTCCGTACAGACAAAATGGCTGTGGACATCTTCACAAAGTCCTTACCCGTTTCGAAAGTGGAAACATTCAGAGCAGTTTTTATGGGAACAGACTCTACGCAATCAGCTCAAGTCTGAGTGGGGGTGTTAGAATATCGATCAAACTATAGTCTTAAACTTAGTGAGAATTAGAAAGAAAGTTTGACTTACCAGATCAGAAAGACAAGCAATATGACTTCGATCGAAGAAATTATATAAATGAATCGTCAAGAAATGGTGCTTAGAATCAATATTCGGTTCAAATTGGTGAATCTATATAACTATTATTAGAGTTAGATTAATTGATGTAAAATCTTCCCAGCATGTATTAAATGATGATGATATCTCCGGAATTGTGAATGAATTCTTAGAAAAGTGCAAATGCATTCCATTTATGGTTCCCTTTGCGACTGATTTGCAGAAGCAAACCATTTTGGGTAACCTTTGCGCCCCCCACTATAAATCACGGTGCTAAGATTAGTTTTGTATCTTGACTTTTTCACACTGATAATGGGTATATATACAGCCGATTTTTGAGTCCTTTTTCCTTTTTTCACCCCCAAATTCAAATCACCTTCTTGATCTAATAATCAGATCTCTCCTGTAAATCTCTAAATTCTACTGTAAAATATCATTTTGTTATTCTCTCATTTTTGATAAATTAATTCTTTTACTTAGTTAAAAACGCTTTTTATTCCGCTTGCGAAAGTCCATAACCCAACAAAAGTGAAACACAATCTTTATCTCAGTCAACAGCTCGTATGATGATAAACAACTGAGGAAAAGATCAAAAACACGCCAACGATATGCGACACACAATCATGGGTGAAAAAATATACAGACGAGGCCCAGCTGACGATTCTAGTGGAATCTCCTCCATCAGATCTCCTCCATCAACTGCATCAAGAGCATTTCAATTACGCATGGTGGTCAAACCAGCACTTCTACCGAGCAAACCACGCAATAAGGCGCCGCAAGAGAACTAAAAGGAGACCACCAACATTAGCCATCCACACCGCAGGAAACACTGTCTAATAGACAACGAATCTGATGGTTCGTAGTATTCTACCCACCAAAAATTGTTGAACCAATGAAAGCACTGACTAAAAGGCAACGATGCCGTCCCATTCGACACCAACCAGTCGCCCCAGCTCAACAGCATTTAAACCAAACGTTCGACAAAGGACACCCATTGAGGGAGTTCAATCTCTCTCGCAGTAAAACCGTACCCCAACCACTCATTTACAACCACCACCAGTGGTGCAATAATACATTTCGACCAATTTCAATCCGCGAGTCAGAAGCCTATTATTAGTATTTAACCGGTAAATGTTGTTTTTTTAATTTTTTTGTGTCATCTCCATACTTTTTAATGAAATTGAAATAAGCCAAGCTAAATTTTCTTTCCGCACAGGAGGAAATATTGTACATTAGTACCCTCATCATTGTGGTTACCTTTATTAGCCGTTTTTCCTTTGACCTCTCTTTCCTTTTGTTTATGTTTACTTTTAATTGTTCACTCATCTCCAATCTTCTTTATTCAAACTTTTAGTTCTGATCTTCTGTCTATTCACTTATTGAGTGCAAACAAATCATCTGTTCAACTGTTTTTTGTCATGTCAGGTGATAGTTGTAATCTTATTAACCGAGTTTTCATTTTTTAACGACCTTTCTCGATATCCGGTTGAAATTCAAGTCTTCATCTGTTGGTTCCCTCTATTTGGCCAACCGCCAATGAAATTAAGTATTGAAAGTAAAAAGCATTGATTTGCCTAACGAAAACTGTAAAATAGTAAAATAGCTTGCTTCGCGCTGCAAGTTAACACATTTTTCTCATACACATTAATTGAGTACGACACAAAAATACGTATTGAAATTAAAATTATTTAGAAATATTGACTTTTGATTTGAAAAGTTAGTCTGTCTTTTTAGTTGAAGAACAACGCATTTCTTTGGCACTTTGACGCTCCTGATGAAAATACTCACTTGACTCAGCTACTGTGGACTATTGGTTTTCAATTTTGCTATAAACTATTGAAATAGTTTAATTGTAACGGATGCCCACAACTCAAGATCCCGTGCACATATGTTGAGATAAATTTAAAAGAGTACTATTGGGGTAAGATGTACCAGACGGCTCATTCCATTTTCTAAAAATTTTGTTACGTCATGAGATGACAGAGTTGCGTCGAGTCATAATCATTACCGTTTAACTGGTCATCAAAACCTTAAGAATTGCATTCATAAGTGTTGAATTTGTGTTCTTTGAAAACAGATAAAAATTACGTTACTTTGTATTCGCAACTTCTTTTTCAACAATTGGAGTGCGGAGAAAACTTAAAAAGGTCTTACCATTTTTAGTCACCTCTTTGATTTCTGCTTAACCAATTTTTTAAAGCAGCATTTTCCAGCTTTACAGGAAAACCTTAAAAGAGATTAAACCCATGAATACGTTTTAAAACAATTAGATATTGTGAATAAGTTTTCAAAGTCAAGATTAATTATATCTGACTTTAAACAAAGGTCTAATAGCTTTTTACTTCTGTCTGTTAGTGGCATTGGATTTTCAATCCATATTAGACGACGTGTTCCAAAATTCTAGCATAAGTCGAATAAATGAAAAGAAATTAGAGAAATAAATTAACGGCTAGTTTGAAAAGTCAAGCCATACATAATGTTACGTCATTCTATTGCAAACTTTGAATAAAGTTTGTTAATATGCAATTCTAAATAAGAATTGTAACCTTTTGTGATTTTTGGCAGGCTGCGATTAGATTGAAAATAATTCTTTTTGTAATTTTATGACATCAGCACACATTTTCACTTAAAAAATTTTTGTCAATGATAAATCGATGGAAAACAGCTACTTAAGGTGACAATATCTGATAACTTAAAATCACTCACTGTTGTCCACAAATGTCCAGACACCCTAAAAACCAAAATGCACCATTTGCAAAGAATTAAAAAAATGCTGAAAATTTTGTCACTCGTGCACAGATTTTTTCGCAATAATTTCCGACCAATTATGCGCCGACAAATAATTCAATTAACCTAAAACTTGGTTTCTCGAAATTTGCTTTAAAATACTTAAGATTATATGCAAATTAATGTTTTTAATCAAAACAGTTGTATCGTTTGTTTTTGTTGACCGCAAATCAAAAGCTGGGGCTTTTATTGGCCTTCTCTTGCTTTTTACGACTCGAAGAGGAGCAATGAGATTCCACAGTTTTGCTAAACGCGAATGGAGTATTGATATTCTACAGATTTTACAACTCGAACAGGAGAATATTGGTATTCTACAGGTTTTTAAGACTAGAAGAGGAGTATTCAGATTCTACAGTTTTTTTAGCTATAGCAAGTTTTTTCATGAGTTGAGTTTTGACTTTTTTTCGTTTCGAACATTTACCTCTGTTTTTGTTTGATGACTTCTGTCTTCGAGCATTTATCTGAACTACAGACCCCCTTCCTACTTGCTCCCACCTACCTACCTCTCTTAAACCCGTCTACCCCCCCCCCCCCCAACGGCCTACCCCCTTGATGTTCTGGTTTCCGTATAAAACCCTGATGTTCCTGTTTCCGTAACATAAGGTTAGAGTTATAATGCACGACGCTTCGAGTCGTTTCCGGTATTCTACCGGCTATTTTTTCAGCTGAAGGAAGTTTGTTCGTGACTTGTTTTTTTTTTTACTTTTGTTTTTCCAACCTTTGCTTCCATTTTAGAACGTTTAATTCTGTTTTCAAACAATGGACTTTAACAGTAGCTTAGTTTGAAATGTATATTAATTAGGAACTGCTGGTGATTTTTAAGGTGAAAATTTGTTAATGAGAAGTTCGATCCCGTATAAAACATAACCTCCCCCCACATTTTTCAGACCCCTCTGCCTCCCCAATGTTTCACTGCCTTCCACAACTTACCTACCCCCTCCAGCTACCTAGTTCAACGTTTCCCGGAAAATTTAAACAGGAAATCCGGGAAAGTTACCATTCCTGGTATTTCCAGGTGAAATTGCCAACTTCCTGTCGGGAAACTAACAGGAATCAGCAATGAGAGTAAAAAAATCAAAATCTGCTATTTCCTCCCAGAAATGTCATTTCCTGTCGGGAAGTTACCAGGAACTCCGAGAACATCTATCTTAGAAAATATACCCCCCCCCCAAATTACTCCCTACCTAACTCATTAAATCCCTAGCTTCATCTCCATTACCCTCCATCTCCCCCTGCTACTATATATCCCCCACCAACAACTCCCCTACACCTACCTAACTGCTCACACTTGCCTCTCGTGCCCCTACCTACCCCACCCCTCCACCGTTTCTAACTTCCCCAAATTATTACCAAAAGTATTTTTGCCTCCTATCTTCCACACGGAATCATATTCTTTACTTAAATTGGTTTGTCTTGCTATATATTGCAGTTTTTTTCTTTTTGGATAGGGTTTGAAAAATTATGTTTAGTTACGAGTTTTCATTGCACGAGTCATAGAGTTGTTTCCAGTATTCTACCGGCTGTTTTTTTCGTCGTCAAGTTTTTGTTTTTACCATATGACGTCACAATAAATTTAATTCTGCTTTTTGTTCTTTTTTTTATTCATTTGTGTTTTTAAATTTTTGGTCACACGTGTTTTTTTCTTTAATTGGTTTTCTTTAATTCAAAGAGGTCAATTGAGTACGTGTCACTCTAATTGAAGGGTATTTGAGGGCAGCTAATAGAAGCTGCAATAAGTTAAACAGATTTTTAAATCAAAATATGACATCTCAGCATTCAATATAAAGAAGTTCTCCTTTGGTCTGTTTTTTCTACTATCTTTTTGAGAACGTAGATCTACGAAGCAGTTGCGGCTATTTATTGGAAACCTGCCAGCTATGTTGAATAAATTCATTACATATGAATCTTTAACCATTTGATTGTATAATTGTATTTTTGAATTCACATGATTGGAGTCCAAAAAAAATATTTGAAATAAACAGGAAAGTTATTTAAAGAGACAACTATTAATTTCGTCGCAAGCTTTGTAAACTCCGATTATCTTTGTTTTGAAACTAATTGATTTCTTTGCTAATTTCTTCGTGTACTGAGCGCATCTGAATCGATTTAAAATTGTGCTGAATATACTTTTGTATGTTCAGCTCACATCAGTTCACATCTAATCGATACTTTTTCCAGTTTTGATAAACGAGTGAACTCATTGAGAGTGTGAAGAACTTATCAATTTTTCCTGCACTTTGATTTGCATATTTCTCTTTTCCTTTATTGAAGAAAACACCGCAACGCTTTCTGTGAAAACCTCCCATTTTATCATCGGTTACGTGCGCATGCGTGTTTGACTGTATGCGCGTAAAATTTACGTATAGTTTGTTTTTTAACAATGCTCATTATTTATCATAAATAAAAACAACTTGAGGAAATATTCGATCTACAGTTTATACCTGTAATCTGAACGTTAACCTCATTGTTGTTGCCCCAAATCGGAGGGGGCGGGGGCTATCGAATGGGGGATGCGCGCAATTATCGTATAACGATATGGTGAAAAATTTGTGCGAAATGAACAGAAAGGGTGGAAATAGTAGAGGGAAATATCCCAAATTGCGAGGTATAATTCACACCCAATTTCCTATAGATTCAGATGACGTAACATCCGCATAGATGGGTTCCTATTATTCCTAATACCCGGGGAAAACGCCGGGAAAAGGACCATACCAATTATTTCACACCCTTTCAACTTGAAACGATCTACCTATCTATCTATCTCCCCTATTCTTAATGGCTATAGTCGTCTGTGTTGCGTGTTATGGCTGGAACAAACCATGTAGCCCCAATCAAACTACATTCTTACAGCGCCATACAAAAGATACATTAAAGGATACCACCCGTCATTTCTCCCTGTGCACCTTACCACTTCAAAAATTTTTGAAAAAATCATACGAAATTTTATCTCGTCTGCGGTTGTTGAGTGCCATAATTTTCCTATTTTCCTATTCCAACTCTGCTATAAACACCCCACAGCAAACCCCTATCCCGAAGCTGAGTGGGGAAAAACAACATTGTTTTTTGTCAAGGTATACAATCTTGTCCCTTCAAGCAAGTAGAGGTAGTAGTAGTAGTAATGGCAGTATCAGGTGTGAACACTTTTCACTTATTTATCTTTATGGCATCTTCTTAAGAAAGAAAGCACGCCGCTTCACCTCCTTCCAACGCGTTGATATAAATTTTTTGGGAAGAATTCTTGACCGCGTAACAGGGTCAACTGATCTATGTACCCACACAACTAGCCAAAACTCCGCCCCTCATTTCCCATTCTTTTATTTTTCCTGATGCCTTATAAAGCCCATGCGGAAACAAAAAATGTCACCAAAAAAACGAAAAATTTACAAAGCTTTCAAGCAGAAAATGTTTGTTGGGACTTAGTTCTGCTCCTCGTGTTTTACTCATCATCATCGTATTTAGATGAGAGCTGACGTCAACCCTCTAATTAAAGTGAGCTTAAATTTTCATGCGGAGGAATAACTGCCCTGGCTAACTTAAATGGAGATAATTTTTTGCGAAGTAATTTACAGGATAACTTTTTATCTTTAAAAGATTCAGAGAACAAAAACACGCTTGAACAGCACCAAAATATGGTGAAAACGATAATAACCAATATGTTTTCTCATGAAACCGATTTGAAATCATAATTGGAAACAATTGACATGGAGTAGAAAAAAATTGACAGAGCGTATATTGTTTTTTGTTCTCCAAACATGATTTCCAGATCAGCGCAAAACAATATTTTAGCTCAATGAAACATATTTTTTTAGCAACCAAAACATAAATTTAGGGTATGCTTGGTTGGGGAAATCTTGGTTGAAATCATTTCTAAGTTCAGTCGATTCTCAGAAAGTTTTCTTGCGATCAACCTTGTGCCCACATATCACCATGGTGTCCACGCAATTGAGTATTTGCCTTTTATTTGTTCTCAGAAACCCCCACAATCGGGTCTTCAAAATTTCGTCATCATCAACCCGCAAAATCGGGTTGAACGGAAAAAATAAGCATTGTCCCCATTCATTGGGTGACAAACAAATTCGCGCACAGCAATAACTATCGAATGTTGTTCTCTGAAGGTTGTCAAAATCCTGCAAATTAACAGAGGATTCGTCAGATGGAGTGCTACATCGCAGGGAATATACCATCTTTGGGGCACCAAGACAGCGTCGAAGAATTCCAAGCGCACAATGTGGGTCGTCTAGATACGCCAGGTTGTCGAGCAGTTTTTCTATTTTGTTGACTCTTTTTCTCAAAGATGCAGCAACAAAGCTGGGATTGCCGATGGCAGCGCCCAAAATCTCAAGTCCTTCTTCGCTATTTCTCTTTACTCTTTTATCTATAGTGGTCAGATCAACGGTTGACCAAAGCTCACATTTTTCTATTCTGAGCTCTAAACCGCATCCATCACCCAAATTTGTCAACAATTTCAATGCTGTGCAAAGTTGTTGGTGGGCACCAGCAAGGATGCCATCATCCAAATGCCAATTATGCTGTACTAGATTTGGTATTTTTGTTTCAATTTCTTTAATGATTGGCCTCAGAGCTAGTGAATGCAAAAGCGGCCCCAAAGGATCCCCTAGTTGAAACATATTGGCATTTTTGATTCCTCCGTATTATGTAATTATGATCAACAGCAACCAATGTTAAGCACAATAAACTAATTTTATTTTTCCAAAAAATATTATTCATGGAAAACTCAGGGAAATTTTTTGGATCTTTTCCGTTTGCCCCCCCCCCCAGTACGTTATGCTCCCCCCAATTACAGAGCACGTGTCATTACATGGTAAACCATTATGTGAAAATATTGCACTTGCCTCTGGGGGTTGAAAATAAAATGCATCCACAAAGCTGGGGGGCAGAAACGGAAAAGATCAAAACTTTTATATGGAAAATATTAATTCTTTTAAAATTCAGTGTCAGGTGAAACACAACGGGACAAAAAACAGCAGCAGCTGAGCTCGATTGGAAGCACCTGATAGCAAACTTGCAATAAACTCTTATGCTTCGCAAAACTTTTCATGATAGCCTTTCAGTTTACAGGATATTGCAAGGGATTTTGTCTGTAACTGTTTGCTTTTTTGAAAGACCTGGTCGTTCACCTTCCAAGATCGTGGCTAATAATAACCAAGAACCGATTTACGTCACGTAATTGTCTTTTTGCAGAATATAACCAAAGGATGTCATGCGCGAATGTCGTCTTTCGCTATATCAACCATCTAGTTCTCTCGTTACTACTGTTAATTCTTACTCCAATCACAACGGTTGATTAAAAAAAACCAGTAAATATATTGAATTCAATAAGTAAATTTATTGAATTCTCGCGTTGTCGATAGCAAAACGATAGTTTGACAGTTTTGCACTTGCTTCAACAAACTGGTTTGCTTCAGAAAATATGCATCAAGATATCCTACACATCCTCAAATGTTTTATAATTTAGCTTCCGGAAACAGGCTCTTTGTGAAATAAATATCGATAAAAAATTACTGGCATATAAAGAAACTCTTTATAAGAAGGCTTTGATTTTCAGTGATTTCAACGATAGATAATAAACATTTGATGTCCTGTTTGCTTTATCATGTTTATATATTTGTTTTTCCAACTTTTAAGAGTGAATATGCCGAAGTGATTTTGCTGTGAAACAATAAAGTTATAATGTCCCCAAAATTCTCCCCACTCCTCTTACATAGAGCCTCAGTACAAAAATGACAATATTTTTTTGCAATTTTTTTCACACAATCAGCCAAGAGGAATTATGGCTACAGAAAAAGGCACCTTTTATTGTGGAGCGTTTTTCTTGTGTATACATAGATATATGAAAGTATATATGTAAGCTAATAAAAGACGCCCTCAATATACCCAAAACCTGCCCATACAATTCTGTTCCAAACACGCATACCAAAAAGTTATGCAGGCACACTTAAAACTAATTGTCTACAAGTGGAGAAAAATTTGGGAATTTATACGGATATGTAAGTGGTGTATGTTGGAATCGGGACAGAGGGGGGGGGGGTGATAGACGTCGACTCTTTTTCTCTTTCTTTCTATTACAATTGCCAGGTTGTATGCGTGCGTCTCTCGCTGAAATGCCTGTAGAACAAATTTAGAGGGAGGGCTGTTTGTGAGAGGTGACCTATTGGGGGAGGGGAGGGGGGGGGGGGTATGACAGATGGAACTAAGGGGAGGGGCGTTATTTTTGAGGTGAGTGGAAAAATTGTGGGAGAAAAGAGGGTAAAGAGTTAAAACGGCGCCCAGACTGTCTTTTGAGGCCTGGTTTAGTTGTTAAGTTAGCTTGGTTAGTTAGCTAGATATAACAAAAAGCGAGAGTAGTAAAAACACAACACGAGGGAAAAAGCGATCTTCCTTTTTGTATCTCCTGCTATAATTTATCCATCCGAAAAATACAGGAAAATAACAGGAGAAAACGTGAATAGAAGGTGGGGGCAAACATCTTACTTTATCTCTCCCCTCTTTCTATTTCTACTTTTCCCGCTTAGTTCCATTAACCGAAACCAAATTAAAAGTCCCACTTAGCCGAGACGATTCCTTTGAGCAATTCCCACAAGTCTAAAACTTCCATTTTAATTGTTTTATACTTCAGCATTTTTCGGCTTATTGCTCAGTATTATTATTTGTTATTAGTCTGATACAAAAAAGTTATAACCAAAATCGGCAGTTACAGAAAAGGTAGTAAGCAGCATTGACCAGCTCTTCCGCTCAATTCCAAAATTCCAAATTTCATCTTGAAGGAGCCGCACTTTTTAATCCCCGGCTAAATTTCCCCCCGCAACGCCTGGCTTGTTTTCTAATCTACGCTATTAAAAATACTCCACACGTGAAATTATAAATACAACCAAACAAGTTTTTACAATTTCCCCCAACCGTTTTTTTCAACAAGTTTATACACTGTATACCTGTTTTACTTGTTCCTGTTACGTCACTGAGCGTGAAAAATAAACCTTAATGCAGCTAATTTGTCATCTAGTTGTAACTACCTAGCTCAGATATCAATTAAGCTTTTCCTTACCATTTGTTAACAATTTTTTCCAGTACTTGTTTGTTTACATTTTCCTCCGCTCTTTGTTTATCGCAATAAACTATACAAACAAAAAACCTCAACATTCTTCAAGCACAGGTATTATCATTTGTATAATTGTTTCTAACTTATTTAGCTGAGGGGTAAGTAAGTGAAACGAACAACAGTTTTACTCGCAAACAAACACTTTAAATCAGTAAAACAATTTTTATCAGTGACTTTTGTTAACGGATAGTTTTTCAGTCATGCAAAGTTACTATTTGTAAGAGTATTTATCTTATAGAAAAGATCTGCAATTTTCAGTTTTTTAATTAAATAAAGTCGCTACAAATTTCGGCGATCTTGTGAACTGAAAATAGAAATAAGATAACATAAAAGAGGGAGCCCTTTATTCAACTAATGCCGATAGTATGCTACGCTTTGCTCCTGATATTCATATCACAACAAATAAGCTAAATATAAAATTAATAAATGCTGTCAACTTTCAGGTTGCGTCGCATCAAAAACCTGCAATTTTTGTTTTTCCAAAACGAAGTCAAGAACACTTCAAATGTTTTTTTTTCCTTGGAAAACTATTTCTGGTTCATGAATTATAGTCGCACAAATTCGCATTTTCTGTACTAAGAAACAACTTCAATGAAATACTGGCTTACTGCTGCTGAATAGGAAATATAAGAAATTCTTATAGTGACATTTTTATATCAATGAGCAGATTGATTTATAGCTATAGAACAAAATTACTCAGCTCTCGCCGAGTTTAAACAAATGCTAAGTTAAGCAAACTTGCTCAGCTCTGACACCCAGAGGTCTCGGCTCTTTCCCATTATAGCCCCCTTCACACGAAATTATAGCACCCATTATGGTATGTTTACCATGATGGAGGGCTATAGGTTATATGACCACTGCGCTGGAGGGCGGGGTTATCATTGGAATGACCCGAGGTCTCTCAAAAATCTAGATTTTAATTTCTGTTGTTGTTCGGTTCAGCGTTTAGATTATTTGCGAGCTGACGGGAAAATATATCTACAATATTGTCTTACAAAAAAATTGCCCACTCATCTCGAGTTTTCCCGTTTAGAATTTAATAGCGTATTTATATATAATTTTTTTTCAAGTAATGTGTTTAAATCTTCCAAAAATTTACTGTGTGGCAAACAAGGAGACTCGGTATTGTGCGTTCGCACATAATGTTCAGACCACTTATCCAAAAGTTTGGCTTAAATGTCTATCAATTGAGGAGATAGAATGCTTTTAAAAAATCTCAAAATTTGATCAAAACTAATTGATGTGTGAGTTAAAAACGCTTCCAGCTCCACTCACTTAATAATGTAAATAATTCCACATTAGTGGGCCAATGAGACCTGCCACCATTATTAAGACTACGAGACCAGACGAAAAAATTTCAAATAACGAATATCATTAGAGATCAATTTAAATCTTCAAACAGATTTCTATTCATTCATACGTCAAAATGAAGACTTCGAGACCTGTCTTTATTAAACGGAATATGTCTACAAAAATAAACGACAAATTCAAACAAAAAAAAATAATTTTGTGAGAAAATGACTCTGAAGTTGTTAAAACCATGTTCTAATCCGTAAAATATAATAAATGACCAGCTCCTCCTACTCTGAACAACAGTAATGAGATGTGTGAAATTTGAATAATGAGACTAGTGACAAATATTAAAAAAAAAGAAATTTGTTTTGTTTTCTAAAACAATTAATTTCAAAGACATAAAAAAGAGCTAGCAACTAAATAAATAAACAGGTTTTGTGTTTCCCAAAAAAACCTTGCGATCTGTAATTTTTGAGAATATGTCATACGTCTACAAAAAGAACGATAAATAGGAAGAAAAGAATAAAATTAAAGAAACGCTTTGCCAAAAATTGGTCAAGGAAGCCGTTAAAAAATTAATCAATGCACAGAAAAACTAAAATAAGTTTATATAGCGTCTTTTTTGACATCAGTAGTTTGATGTGCGACTTGCTATCATTGAGACAAGGTAACAAGTAGACACAAAAGAACTGCCGAGTGCAAATTTTAAAAAAGCCTAAGTTTTTTATAAAAAAAACATTTGCATCTAAAGTCTTGAAAAATTTCAGCTATCCATTGAACTCAGTAAATTGGCTTCTGTGTTTCAGCATAGGAAGCCGCTAAGACCTGCAATTATCCAGAATTTATTATTCGATTAGAAAAGTAACGACAAACAGTCGAAAATTAAAGTAAACTTTTGCGGTGTCGAAACAGTTAATAACATAATGTATTCACGGAAAGACTGCTGTATTCAATTGTGCCGTCTTTTTTAAGCCAAAGATGTGATATCTGATCTGCCAATAATGTAAAAAGAGAAGATAATGAAGCTCAATAATGGGAAAGAGTCCAAGCATCGAAAATCTTTACGAAAACTCGTTGTATCGAAGCAGCAAAACCAGAAACAAATTGCGACCAGTCTTTACCTAACTTAAACTAAAAGTTGGCCGAAGTAGAACAAAGCTGCGAAGCTCAAGAATCCCTTATTTTTTTTAATGTATTTTAGAATTGAAAAGCGCCATAAATTTCCGACTAAAACACTAGAAAGTTCTCCATTAAACTCCATAAGACGCCAATTGGGCTTGCCATTAGTACGCTTTAATTTGAAATGTTCTATTCTGTTTTTAATATAAGAAAATGCGAATAATGGGAAAACGATTTAAAAAATAACGACTGATTACAATCAGAAGTTTTTGGACTTTAATAAACAAGCCAAAACCAGCATTGGTAGTGGCCATTCCTCTTTTAGCACTACCTAATTGTTCCAATTACCATATGAATATGTCGACAAAAAGTCAAAATATCTAAAGCAATGGATGCATTTTGCATAATTATCAATTAAGGTTGGCAAAAAAACAGCACTTTAATTCAAGAACAGTCTCAAAGAATCCACAAAAAACTAGATAAGGAGCATTGTGTCAGCATTTTTTTGGAGTTGTTAATCCAGTAAACGCAATTATATTGGACTAAAGAAGTTTATTTCGTTTCGTTTTTGATAAAAAAGTCTGAATTTGAAGGAAAATCAGCAAAAATTTTAGCCAAAAAATTGAATAAAGCAGTTCAACAACACTCGTTTGTTTTTTTAGTAAGCCCAGCAGCACTTTCGTTACCAATTTTGACAAATTGCTTAGCAAATATGGGCAAAAAATGCGCAAAACTACGGAAAATGTGATCAAAATGAACGAAATTCAGTCAAATGTTCAATGTTCACAGAATTTTAAACCACGATAACTCTGTTGAAAAAACTCAATTAAAAAGTTTGTTTCTTATTTATTCTACGCCGGACGGGCTTTATAAAGACACCACACAAAACCCTCGATAAATATCTCGATCGGCAAAAACAGATTGAACAAAAAAACCGTTGGGGTATATAGTCCCCCCCCCCCCTAAAGTGGGTCGGAATAATAAATACATGCGTTTTAGGAAACAATCCGCTCTCAACCCGTCATTATGTTATCTAAATTTAGTACTTGCTGTGAAGTTACATAATTGAACTAGATACATGACATAATAAGCTAAATAATGATAAAGGCAACCTCAGGGTAGCGTACACTGATGCTATCCACCGCACAATATTCACCGCATGTGCTTCACCGCATGTAAAAAAAAATGCCACTAAGTTTACTTAGAACCAGCGAGGTTTTTTTCATGTTTCATTCGATTTGAGTAATTCTTACAAAAAGCGATTGCGTCAACTTTTTGCGTTCAAAATAGCATACTTCTGCACAGAGAATGAGTCCTGAACAAACTGTTTGTTTCACACAATAAAATTAAAATGATTCACCGGGGAAGCGGAATAAATGGGCAAAAAATTCAGTTAATAGAGGAGAGAATAAATATATTTCACAACAAAGAGATCGCATCAAATATGCAGTTAATGGGACGCTTTTTTAGAGAATTGCTTGAATGCAGCGAAAAAAATTCAAATGCTAATTCTTCCATATGTTCAATTAAAAAAAAACACATGCTATTGTGAATGTTTGTTGACTGGGGTTCTAAGATTCGTGCAAAACGTTGCAGTACAGCTGAAATATAAAATCGATACCAGCCTTCTTTTATGATTGTCATGTTTTTTTTCGTCGTAGAGGGAGTATTGAAAAAATAATACAACAGTGGATGAATCTCAAGCATCCATGAATGAATGTTTGCAGTGAATGTTTCTTAAAAATGAGCAACATCAAGAATTTCACGATTTAGAATAGAAAATTTGACCAGAATCTTGCTGTGTTCTTACAAGATTCTAAGTTCCTAAGAGTTTTGAAAAATGTCTTTAAATCACACACCCGTATGTTGAGTTGATCATGTCCTAATGCAACAAATCCTGTTTAATATTTTTAGATAATATACATTTCCTAAAGGATTCTTGCGTGGATCTTGCGATTTTCGAATCATTTTGCATTATTCTTTAAAGTTTTGATTCTGCCTAAGTGACTTTGAAATTTTTATTGTTTTAGATATGTTAAAATGCTAACAAAAAACTTCTATCGTGTAAGATCTTGTAAGGTTCTACAGGACAGAATTTTTTAGTAAGAATCTTATCAGACCTTACACGATAAAATTTCTGACTTTTTGAGTTATTCGTTTTATAATTGTCTTGTTTTCATTGCATTTTATTGTAGAAGGAGTCCTTAAAACTAATTCAACAGTGTATGAAGCTTACGGAGCCATGAGTAAATGTTTGTTGTGAATGATTGTTAAAATTGAGCAGCAGCAAGAATTTCACAAATCAGAATAGAAAATTTGGCAAGATTCTTGCAATGCTCTTAAAAGTTCCTAAGAATTTTTAGAAATGCCTTAAAATTACACACTTGTATCTTTATCATGTCCTAATGCATTAAACTCCGGTTAGTTTTTATAGATACGATACATTTCTTGAAAGTATCTCTCGTGGGTCTTGCAATTTTCGAAACTCTTTGCATAAGTTTTGATTCTGGCTAAGTGATTGCGAAATCTTTATTGTATAATATCTGTTAAACTGTTAACGAGGAACTTATATTTATCCTTTTAAATTTTGTAAGATACTACTCGACAGAATTTTTTAGTAAGCATCTTATCAGATCTTGCTCGAAAAAAATTCTGACATTTGAGCCATTACTTTTTAGATGTTCTTGGTTTCTTTGCTTTTCATCGTAGAGGGATTTCCTTAAAATTAATATTACAGTGGTAAGTCTCAATGAGTTATGAATGAAATTTTAATGTGAGTGTTTCTTAAGAATTAGCAAGATCAAGAATTACACGATTTAGAATAGAAAATCTGACTAGGATCATGCAATTTACTTTCAAGAATCTAAGTTCCTAAGAAATTTGAGAAATGTCCTTGGGTCACACACTTGTGTGTTTATCATGTCCTAATGCAATAAACTCTATTTAATTTTTTTAAATAAGATACATTTCCTAAAAGGCTCTTGCGTCGATCTTGCATTTTTCTGATAATTTTGCATTATTCTTACAAATTTTGATTCCGCCTCAGTTATTCTGTTTTTTTTTTGCGTCAGATCTAATAAAATGACTACGAAGAGTTTTTATCGTTTAAGATCTTGTAAGATTTTACTCAACAGAATTTCTCATGTTATCATATCTTACCCGGTTAAATTTCTGACTTCTTGAGCTACTCCATTTATGACTGTTTTTTTTTCATTGCATTTCTTTGTAAAAGAAGTCGTGAAAACTAATACAACAGGGGATGAATCTTAAGCAGCCATGAAAGACTGTTTGTTCTGAATGATTGTTAAAATCGAGCAACAACTAGAATTCGACAATTATTAATAGAAAGGTTGGCAAGAATCTGCAATGGTCTTACAAGTTTCTAAGAGTTTTGAGAAATGTCTAGAAGTCACACACTCATATGTTTATCATATCCTAATGCAATGAACTCCGCTTAATTTTTTTAGATAAGATAGATTTTTCTAAGGATTCTTGCGTGGGTCTTGCAATTGTCGAATCATTTTGCATTGTTTTTCCAAGTTTTGATCCCGGCTAAGTGATTGCGGAATTTTGATTGTGTAATATCTGTTAAAATGACAACGAAGATCCTCTATCCTGTAAGATCTTGTAAGATTCTACAGGACAGAATTTCTTAGTGATAATCTTATCAGATCTCACACAATAAAATTTCTGATTCTTTAGTTTATTCCTTTTATGATTGTCTTGTTTTCATTGCATTTAATCTCAGAGGGAGTCCCGTAAAACTAATACAACAGGAATTGAATCTAAAGCAGGAATGAATCAATGTTTGTTGTGAATGTTTCTTAAAAGATAGCAACATCAAGAATTTCACGATTTAGAATAGAAATAATTACCAGCTTACAATGTTCTTACAAGATTCTAATTTCTTACGAAGCTTGGAAAATGTCTTGAATTCACAAAATCGTATGTTTATCGAATGCAATAAACTCTTGATTTCTCCTAAGTGATTCTGAAATTTTATCGTGTAAGATCTGATAAAATGGTTACGGAGAACTTCAATTATTTAAGATTTTTCTAAGATTGTACTCACCAGAAAATCTCATTAGGCAACTTATCAGATCTTACCCGATAAAGATTCTGACTTTTTGAGCTGCTGCATTAGTGATTGTCTTGTTTTCATTGCATTTCATCGTAGTAGGGGCCCTAAAAACTTGGCAAGAATCTTGCAATGTTGCTAAAAGTTCCTAGTTTCCTATGAATTTCGCAAAATGTATTGAAGTCACAAACTCGTATATTTATCATGTCCTGATGGAATAAGTTTCTTTTAATTTTTTTTATAAGACACATTTCTCGAAGGATTCTTGCATATTTCGAATCATTTTACATGTATTTTCCAATTTTTGATTCCAGCCCAGTGATTCTGGAAATTTTATTTGGTAAAATTCGATATGATGTTTACAAAGAAGTTTTATCGTGTTAGATCTGGTATCATCTGACACTAAATTTCGTAGTAGGCATCAGATCAGATCTTACACGATAACAGTTCTGACAAGTTTGAGCTTTCATTGCACAAGATATGATAAGACGCTTAGCAGGCCTCATGAAAAAATATAAACAGGCCTTAAAAGGTAGAGGTTCTGATAAACCGAATTTTATCGTGTAAAACCTGATAAGCTGTTTACTAAGAATTTATGATTTAAAAGAATCTTATTGGAAACTTATAAGATAAATATTCCGTCAGTATGTTTTTAGTGTGTGCGCAATCGTTTGTCTATTTGAAGGCTGGTGTAAATTTTTGTGTTTGTGTCTTGATGTGCTTAATTGTGTGTAACTGCGTGTGTGTGTGTGTGTGTGTGTGTGTGTTTAATTGTAAGATCTTTTAAGTATGAATTTTTATCTTGTAAGATCTGAAAAGATGGTTACTAAGAATTTTTATTGCGTAAGGTCCTATAAGATGGAATTGTTATCGTGTAGGATCGGAAACAATGCTTACTAAGAATTTTTAGTGTAAGATTTTATAAGATTCCTTCAGAATATGCATTCTGTAATATGATTTTATAGGACATTGCATGATCTTACGAAATCTTATAAGATCTAACACGATACAAATTCATAATAAGCATCTTATCAAATCTTACTTTATAAAAATTCCGCCCACAAAAAGGGCGGAACTTTTATCATGTAAGATCTGATAAGATGCTTACTCAGAATTTTAGTCGTGTAAGATCTGCCGTCTGAAAAGATCTTGTAAGGGGGATGCATCATCTTATCAGTTCTTATAAGACAATTCCTTAAGAAAGTTGTCAGATCTTACACAAGATAAATTTCAGAACTGACGGGGCGCTCATCACTAGGGGAAATAAAGTCGGCCAATTTGGTGTACTTTTGTAACTTCAACCATATTTTTTTTAACTCACTCTGAACTCACTCCCGACACAAATTCTTTTTCATGGAGGTAAATGGGTCCAGGCAAACTTTTTTTCATCTTATTAAACAAATTGAAGCTATTTCTTTAAAAGTCATGGTAGATTAGTAGTTTTACTTGGATTAATAAGTGTAATCGGTTTTAATATCCTGCAACTTGCATGAGAGTATTCGAAACCGGATATCGCCTAAGCTTGTATTTTTGTGTCCGTTGAGCCGTTGTTAACATATAAGGGAAACAACAAGTAGGCTCGCTTGTTCTGTGCGTGGTACAGAATAATTCTACCTTTGCACTTGAAAACATAACAGAAATCAATATGTCAAAAATGATATTTCAGAAATGTTTGTTTTCGCACCAAACATTGTTTTTATCAAGCTATTGCGAAAGAGATCAAGTTATTTAGCTGAAGTCTGAAACAGAAACAACAGGGAAGTAATTGAGTACTTGAGTTTTCACCGGACGCGGAAAACTTGAGTCACTTTTAAGTACGAAACACAATTTACATAATATACGTACATAATATATGATTACTGTTATCAAATGATTTCCTGAGACGTGTTGTAAATACACACGGGCCCTATAAGTCCAAATTATTTTGCATTAGTGACAATTTTGATTCCAAAAGTTTTTGATAACCCTTTGAGAAATTAATGACTTCTTGTAACAAACTTCAAACTTACAAACTTCGAGGATGAAAAGGTGGGACCACAATGGAAAATTCAGTCAAAGTTTTTCAATTTTAAACTCGAAGTTCAAAAGTGGAATCTACTTTCCGCCGCTAAATACGTTTTGTGGAAGAACATTCCAGAAAAAAATGTGCGGCGGATTGATTACAGTATAACTCCTCAATTTGATTATTATTAAGAAATATCAAAACATTAATTCGTGAAAGGGTGATTTGAAACTGGAATTTTTTTCGAATTTCCTGTTTTTTTTGAAGAGTTATCCAGGTTTAACTTTTTTTAAAACAGATAAAAATTGGGTATGATCTTGTTCAATCTCACTGTAACTTTTGCAAAATTTCTGATTTTTTGGTGTCAAAAACTTAAGAAATTGTATTATACAATAAAGCAAGGAATAATTTTGTGTTCCGAGAGGCAAAAAATCTATTTTTGTCATCATGGGGAATTATTATATCTAAATGACCCAATTTCTATTGGCGAGCTGATTTTTGAATTTATGTTAACATTTTTTTTCGTTTTTCTTGTGACATTTAGAGCCAAAGTTCTATTAATGAAAACCATATTTCTACGCAATGGGTCCCGATGAACATTTATTTTGTTTTCAAGGAATCATTGCTCAGGGTTTTTATAATGTTTATCTGCTTTTTGTTTTTTTCTTGCCTATATTTGCTGCATTTATAGTCCTATAAAACAACATAGTTAAAATTGCAATTATTATCTTGAAAAAAATAATAGAACCTACCTAGTGCTTTGAAGGCATACCTATTGGTTCTTCAGCCTCCAAAATTATGAAAGCAAATTTTGAACGTTGACCGTTTTAAAACTCTTTTCTGTGAACTTGTAGGCCTGTATCACTAACGACAGGCTGAGTTTGCTTAGTGACTCAGTAATGGTTTGGTTAGAGATATTATCTTCTGATTGTTGCTTTTTACTTTGGTGCCACGAGTTTTCACAAATTTTTTGTGATTTTCTGATAATTGTTCAGAATTGTGGTTCTCTTTTGAAATCTTTTTTTACCGTAAAACAATATGAATTTTACCCTTATAACAATATTGAGAGTTATTATATGAGAATATACAAAATGTTGTCAGCGATCAGCTTATGGTTTTAAGGCCTTGCCGCTTTCTTCTGGCACTACTATATTAAGTTTTTGTGTTTTTTCTTTATTTGAAGTTTTTTGAGTCATTAAATCTTTTCCGATCAATGAATGATCGCATTGGCTTTCAATCAATTTCTAGTTTAACGTGTTTAATGGTTTTTGTTGAGAGCTACTGGTTTTGACTGTTTTTATACTTCGAGTTGTCTCTAAATTTTTGTTTTAGGTTACATTATCACAACACTGAGAGATTTATACAATGGTGATGATGAATACTCTAATTTTTTATTGTATTCGACACTTTCCTCTCGCATTCTGATTTTCATGATTATTAGAAAACTCTTCGAACTTTTCCTTTTTTGTTTGTTTTGTCAACCTAAATATTAGTCTCACCATTGAGTTGTGCTATCTGCTTTCCTAAGGTTTAAACGTCAACCTTTTTATAGAATTTATGTTACAGGTGATATTTTAGATCTTGAACACCAAGCGTTTTCTCAAAAACTTTGTCAGTGGTAAAATTAAGTTTTTTTGTTGTCTTTTAAAATATTCCGCTTAATAACAAGTCCAATTGATTTCAAATGAGGCCGAAATGCATAGCTGCAAATATTCTGTCATATTTTAACGGCAATAATATTTATAAAAATTAGAAGAATATTTATTATTATTTTCAGATAATTGCAGATGACGTTAATGGCTTCGATACTTTGCTTTTTTAAAGAGTTTGTAAATTTTTCTGTACTTTTTTACCTTTAGTTGTTTTTGTCCTGTCTTATAGTTTAGTGTTATCAAAAATGAATCCTTTGAAGACCTTTAGGTATGTGTATAAAGAAATTTTATTTAAAGCTAATGGTTTTTTTTACCTTTGAATTTATTTGTTTTAAATAATTCTATGGTTTTTTGAACGTTGCCGCTTTTTTTCTTTTTGTTTTGCTCTTTTCGACTGCTGAATAAGTTCCATTTTTAACAGTTTTTATCTGCTTTTTAGTTGAGAACAATTGAATTTCTGTTGTTTAAGTTTTCTCTAAAGTTTATCTTATTTTATCAGGTTCGATAATTAAAAATCTTTGTAATTAATTTGAATATAAAAATTTTTACCATTAACTATCAATAGACAGATCTCAAATGTTTCTCTCGCTTTTTATCTAGACTTAAACAAATATTTAAAGCAAAATGGACATTTGTGAAAGTTTGATGAGAGTGAAGGGTTAAAAATTCATTAAAAAATGTGTAGAAATTTGCTGAAAACTATTCGCAAATTTTTTCACAAAAGACGTTAACTTTTTTTTTGTTTTCTGTACGATATAGAGCCATGGAAAAAAGGCAAGGTACTTGGTTTTCAGAGTTACACACAAAAAAGCCTGCTAGTTATCGTTAATGTTGAATTCCAACCAACAATTTAACTAAATTTGATCAAAAATTAGGCTAATTTGCCTGAAATTGTGGGTAGAAAAGGATGGAACTATTTTTCCAAAAAGGCAACTTCCTGAAAATTCTCTTTGCAGTGAAATTCTAGACAAAAATAGCCATACAGAGGTTAAGGCGATTAAGATGGCAATTAAATGATGGTAAATAAAATGATTTTCATTTAGTAAATCATGATGTCTATAAATGAGAGAAATCGACCCTGTTAACCTCACGTTGTTTCATTCACTTGAGCCGTTACCAATAACAAGGCTGTTTACTTGTTTTAACTATTAGATATCTGACAATATCAAAACCCTATTTCATGATTTGCTTCTGTCTCATTTTCAACGAAATTTTCAGAATTCAATATTCTAATACGGCCTTTTGTTTGAACCAGTAACACTTTATACGGGTAACGTTTGCTGATTTTAGTTTGATCACAGTGTGACGTCAGGAGCATAAAAAAACAAACAAACAACAAGCAAGCAAACAAAGAAAAGGCCAATTAGAGAATGGCTGCTGTGACTTCTGCTTTGAACTCTGAGGGAGTGCGTGCAATCAGAAGTCGACTTCTGAGGAAGAAACCGATGAATGATGTTGCTGAGGAAGCTCCATTGAATGCCAGTACTAAGTTCAACAAGTTAGCAACCCCTGTTTAATCTTATAATCTTTACAATACCCTGGTCGAGCTAAATTAACTCAAAATATATCACATCACCTCTCACTTTTATAATCCTGTTATGATCGCTGCTTACAAATGATACAAACGATATATCTCGTTGTATGATTAGCATGATTCCTGTACGAACTGCAACCCGTGTTCAGACAAACTTATTTTTCATCACAAAAGCCGATAATTATTTTTCTGTTCAATTGATAAAAGAACGGTTAAAATGTGTACGGCCATTTTTAAACTGCACTGAATTTATTCCCACACTTTTTTGCCCCCTTAGCCCCTTTTTTTTGCGTTAGCTGACATTTTTACCTAAATTTCTGAACAAAACATCTGAAACCCGAACATTTATAATTATTTTTGATGTCATAACTAAAAGCATCTTGAGAAGGGTTTTGTTCGGTGATTTCAAAACAGGTTTCTTTCTTTTTTGTGACCATGAGTACAATAACCAAGTAATTTGTCAACTCAAATCCAGCTTCTACAGTTCTCGAAAAAAAAAACGTTGGTATTACTTTTTCAATGATAAAATTTTGTCACTAAAAATGCTCAAGGGGCTCCAAAACTTCAGTTAAATACAATTTGACTTTATTGTCCATTAATCAGGAAAAAATGAAATGGGTTTTATAAAGATTTTTGCGCTTTTTATTTGCTCATTTTAAAAAACTTTTGATCTTTGACCAAAATTTACGAAGATTTCTGCAGAAAACTGAGGCCATAAAAGCAAGACGATATCAGATAATCGAATAAAGTGCATCATTTGTTTTAGCTAATGTTTAAAAGTATAAACACATTTTGACCGTCGATTTTTTTATTCTTGTGTCACAAACGACATGGCTTCTGCGTCATCATGTTGTGTTATCGTGGGAGCAAAATTTATACATCGAGTGTTTGACGCAAAATATTGTGTTTCAATGAGAATAGTAATAAAAAAAACAAAAAGTAATTATTTTTTGAAGCGAGCATGTGTATTTGAAAAACTTTAAAACTGACTACTGGTGATCCTAAATCCAATTATTTCGATCGAACACGTTGACTGGTGGAAACGAATATTTAAAAATATTTATCAGCAATCAGGTTGCAGACTTGGCATTTTTTTGATAATTTGAGTGAGTTCACTCTTCATTACTATCAAATTTTTTCCTCCGAAGAATATGAGTTTTTTTTACACTTATCGGACACATGCAAATTATTTTTCCTGCAAGCATTTTCTGCTCGCAGAACGAACCAGCATTTGTTGATGGATTCTTTTACATTTAATTCATAAAATCTGAAGATCAAATCAAGTCAATTTTGTCGATGCGATCAAGATATTTTCAGATACTCTGTTTTTTATTCAACAACGGAGGGACCCAATATAATTGTGAAAAACTTTTGATCTTATCTCCTAAAATATTAATTGCATAAAAATCAATCAATTTTTGAAGAAATGCTAAGAAATCAATACCGCAATTTACAACAGTGCTGCTACATGAAAAAAGAAATGAAGTTTTTTACAGGCTCACTTATCATGTCACACAATTTTTAGAGAAAGATTTTGCGCTAAGTTCTTGAGGATTTCCTTATGAAAGAAATAAGTGGCGCAATGGTAACTGATTAAACATTTTGCAAAAATATCCAAAAATTTTTCTGTTTAAGTTTTTGCCGATAAATAATTTAGAAGTGTTGCGCAAAGCCCACGCGTTTCTTTTTGATATTGTCAATGACGTAGAAAACGTAGAAATTTATTGGTATTTTCGGTTGCAGGTACAAAAATGGTCACAATGTTAAACCACGAGAAATTTAGTTAGGTACATCGTTTTTCCTCATTTTTCCAAACATCTGTGAAGGCAAAATAATGAAACAAATTCCTGTCATTGTTGAATAAGTCTGGTACATTTTTAAATGCAAATTTAAATGAAAAATCATGTTTGATGAACTTTTTTGTCAACGAGCAAAATAAGAAGCTTCAACCGTTTTGCGAATTCTTTCAAAAAAGTTGTGTAAATCTAATTAAGTTTGCTGAAAATAGAGCTCTGTCATAACCTTTGACTACCCGTACCGGACTCCAACTGTAAATCAGTACTGAGTGATTGTAAATGCAAGTCTCCCATGTAATATTTTTTGCCCGCTTTCTCGCTTGAAATTTGTTTCTTTCAAATGCATATTAACGGCGCAAAAGAGAAACTTTCAACAGTCATGGTGGCGCAGAAAGGAGAGCAAACGTCTAGAGAGTGGTAGATCGTGGGGTTGCTCCCCGCATGGAAATTTGTTTTTGCACTTGACCCAAGTCTAACCATTGTAAAATCAGACTGAACTCGAGTCTGAGAAGTAAAAAAAAGTGACATGAGTCAGTCTATAATTCAGTAATGACGAGGAATTAAATTTATACTGGCCCGGTACTGAAATGCATTTAGAGGCCTGGCCATACTTGACTGGTTAACGCTTTTTATGTAAAACATAAATGGTATCCTTTCCATTTATGTTTTTCTTTACAATTTTTTAGTTTTGCTTTATGAATTTCTAATCGGGATTCATTAAATTTATCTGCATATGAAAGTGCTCATTTGAATCGGACGAAAATACGCTACAAGATGAATAATATGTTGTGGTTGTTGACAAGCTATCAACCTGTTAACTCATATTATTGTTATTAAAATTCTCTTCGTTTATTCTCAAATTGCTATGTCACAATAAAATGCGATCGTATACACGTGTAACTTAGTTGCTAAAGCTAGGGAATATATAGACAGACGTGTGTAATTATCCAGACCAAACACCTGCCCTTTTTTAAGTGATCAAATTCGTCACTCTTGACCTATGCAGACCTTAGAGAACAATTTTTGTTATTTTTAGCGTAGCTGCGTTTCCCCTAATACTCCGCATGTGATACAAAATATTTTATCGTCTGCGTCAAGTATGCGTATAATCTTTCCCAGGCTATAAAGGCACAAGTTCAAATTCTGTATACAACACACAGCATCCTATTCTAACTGTCATCTCACCCTCCAATCAAGACCAGGTGTACCCGACAACCTCTCCTCCACGCAACAGCCCTCTTGGGAAAATTAGGAATCAGAAAGGGGTTGATGGTGGTGGGGGTGATGGGGGGGGGGGGGGGTGTTGGGACTTTGTAGCCTTCAACAAGGTAACAGCCAAAGAGATAAAAGCGACTACAGATTTGATGTTCACTTATCAGCCTGCTGGCTACAATTCTTTCATGTGTTCAAGTCTCCTTTTCTTCTTCGATTACGTAATCACATTGTGTTGCGTAATAGATTACTTCCCAGTGCGGCGGCATTACTTGAGATGGGTGCACAATTGCGTAATTGATTTTGAGACTGTCGCAAATTGAGCTGTTGAAGGTTATAAAATTTCGCACGGCACGAAGGGTGCGGGATAAGCTGTAACTCAATTAAGAAAACGCTTTCAATTTAAGCATGTGAATCTAAGCATGGCGGTTGTAATAAAATTGTGTTTGAGCGCCCATGCATAAATGATATAGTGGCACTTTAGGCCACTTTCTATCTACTATGGGTTTTTGACTCTAGGAATCTGAGGACGAAAATGTTTTTTTTTGGTACTGAAAATATAGGCCACTTGTTTGCATCACCAGTTGAAATTTTGGAATTGTCTCTTTTTGAGAGAAATTTCAATGGGAAAATGGAAAAAATTCTTACGCATTTTATGACTGGCATTACAATTTTTGATGACAGTTATTTACACGTAGAAAATCATAGTGTCTGACCGATTTTTTCTACCTTTTCAATGCCAGATCGAAAAAAAGTACAAATATATTCTCGGATGTGCTTTAAGATTCCGTAAGCTCTTATCGTATTGGTTTCCTTTTAACCATGGTTGAAGGAATGAACAAACTCAAAAAAACTACAAATTCGCATAAAACTTTCAGATTTTGCTCACGGGAAATGTTGAGGTCATCTCGGCGTGTGTGATTCTTTTTCTAAATTTTCTGATAACTTTTAATTGCAAATTATTTCTTTTAGCCGTGATATTAAGACATAGTTATAAATTCAACTCTGTGTTTTATCCAACTCAAATGCCTCTGCAGAAAAGGACATGAACGTTTATTCCGATGTCTACTCTGCATATTAATTTGGAACAATTGCGGTCCAAAACCAACTATTGTAAATATGGCAGGAAAGACGGGATATGAATAGCTTTAAAAGTAGGAAATGACAAAAATATAATAAAACCAAAATTACTCAAAAACTGACCGGCTAAAAAGTTAATGACCCAAAAACTGTAAATGAAAGTGATCGAACTTCTATCCGTGTTCATCAACAGCAGCTAGTTTCAAAAATTTAGCTTTTCTCACTCTCTTGGAAATGTAAAAAAAAGTTGCGCATCAAATAGAAGGCATTGGGCAAAAGTTACGAGCTGATTAATTTTTCACAATTTTAGGATTCAGATAATTTTAAGAAAAATATGCCATGAAACGGTGAACAGACAAAACAGTCCCAGACAAAACAGTCCCGGACAAAACAGTCCCAAATAGCAAAATATTCCCAGACAAAACAGTCCCAGACAAAATAGTCCCAGAAACCAGACAAAACAGTCCCAGACAAAATAGTCCCAAGGCCATTATAATAGCTCTCACACGTATGATTTAACAAGCGGATAATTTAATCCCATGTTCGGTTGTGATAGTTTCATATCAAGTCCCACGGGCCGCTGAGGCATGGCCATGGCCATTAAGTATGTTAAAACATGCGGGTAATAGCGACTGCTAATTTGTTGTCGGATTATTGAACGAACATTTCAAAGTACATTGGGTATAATGGCATTGGGTACATTTTAGTTGGGACTATTTTGTCTGGGACTGTTTTGTCTGGTTTCTTGGGACTATTTTGTCTGGGACTGTTTTGTCTGGTAAGATTTTGCAATTTGGGACTGTTTTGTCTGGGACTGTTTTGTCTGGGACTGTTTTGTCCGGACACGCATGAAACATGTGCAATTAGTCATAAAAATTCAGACATTAGTTGAAAAATGAAACAAGTAGGTTTCCAGATATGGAAATGAGAAATAAAAGTAACAAAAAAATTGTTTGTCAAAAACAGCGCGGGTTCCCACAAGGCGGAGGTGTGAAAATGTCATTAAGTGATCGGAAAAAGTGTCAAATTATGGATGACCCGAATGCATATATCTTAATAATCGTCTGATGATTATTAAGATTTCCATTAACTACAATCGACTCTTACAGTTTAATCGCCTAAATTTATCGCGCGGATAACCGGGTCATGATCAAAATTATGCCAGTGACGTTTTAGATGCCCAGTGCCCACAGACAGCTCAGCCATTCTGTCATTAATTTCAGAACATTAGACTGACTTACTTTTCTCCTTAAGTTTTATGGCAATTTTCTAGTCAATCTGCTTTGATAAAGTGAAATCTCAAATGGGCTAGAGAGTAATCGCTAAAATATCCGAATTAAGACGTCCCGGTTCAATAAAGGCGAGCTAAAGTTTTTTCATGGTTTGTTTGGGTCGATCATGGTCTTTTCGGTCCAGCATGGTCTTTTCGTAAGTTGAGATCTCAACCTGGGATAACTAGCGGCAATAAATTGGATTTTTCAAGAAAAACATTTTCAAGAATTTGCGGTGAATGTGTCTCTAACCAGGCCAAGGTCGAGGTGGCCAGACCAAAGTGACCTCTGATCAGACCATCTTCGAGTGCACATATGTTCTAGGTGCGCTAGAATTACATGGTCTGTTATGTGTACTTTTAACGCTATTCCTGCTAGTGCAGTTTCATTCATCGTTGGCAAGGATTTGAAAAAAAGTAGCAAAAAGTGGTAAAAAAGGGAAATCGAAGGATCAACGTTTTGCACCTCGAAGTGGCGTTAAGTGCACACAATTTTGCTTCTAGCAAAAAGGTATCGCTTCCACTGTAAATTCATGAACATTTTTTTAGCGACAAACTTTTTTTTCAGCAATCATCTTTTATCAAATATTTCTCGTATAGACACGTTTGCAGACAATTTTTCACTTTCGTTTCTCAACGGTTGCGTTGTAAGAATGCGTAGATGAAATAACGATGGAAAAGATCCCAAAGGATTGAAAAGATCAAAATTATCAAAAAAAACTTCCGGTGCAAAAGAAAAACAAAACGGACAAAAACACATTTTGAAAATTATGAGTTGAGAAAAGTTCTCAATTTTGTGTAAGGTTAGCACAATAGTTCTAATAACGTTAGCACAATAGTTCTTATAACGTTAGCACAATAGTTCTTTTTAAGCGACAGATTCTGTAACAAAGTTCTAATTGTAAATATCAATAATTGTAAATTACTCCTGTAAATATCCTCCTGTAATATATTCCAATCATGATGATGACTGCAGAAAAGTTTAATAGTTATTCAAAAGCGGATCTTTATAAAATTTATTGCGAACTTTATCAAAAATTAGAAGAGAAGGACAATCTCATCGCCGAGCATGTGGTAACCGTGAGTGAATTCCTTAAAAAATCGGCACAGGTACTTCAGCTATTATAACACCAAAGATTAACACGAGTGCAAAAAATGACGTTTTTATTCGAAAGTTTGAAACATTAAAGATCGAGGGAAAAACAGAAAATTTTTTAATTGGTAGTAGTATCATCAAACACCTGGCAAGAGATCGGACATTTCCTCAGGACTGCAGTATACATGCTTACCCAGGCTCGACGACAAAGGAAAAACTGCAATTATTACAGGGTTACGATCAAAAAAAGATGAAAACAGTCATTTTACAGGATGGAACCAATGCTATTCTAAAACAAAAAAGTGATCATTTAGAAACAATATTCTCAGATTACAAAGTTCTTGTCTCTGCAATAAAGAAAAAGTTCAGCCCAGAAACATTAGTATTGATGGAAGTGCCTCCCTTAAAAAAATGCCGAAAAACGAACAGACAAACAACAAAATTTACGAATTCAATGAAAAACTGCGAGAGTATATTACACAAGAAAACACTGAAAAAATCAAAATAATTCCTGTGTGCAACATGTTGAGTCAAATGGCAAATTACAATGCTCTCTTTTACGATGACATACATTTTAACTTTCGGCAGGGAATTCCGTTCATTAAAAATGCAGTTTTAAGTCATTTTCTTTTAACTTCTTGTAATCTTGTTCGTTTACAACCTTTGCAAAATTCTCAAAGCGCATACGTGAGTAGGGCTAACACTTACAAACCATGGAGACAAACATATCGTTATACAAATGGATTTTAGCTCCAGTTTCTGCTGTTTTTAAGCTATTTTGCAACGTGTAATGATTTAACCTCAAACAATGTGCTTTACCATCCAAATTCAACCTTTCCTTTTTCTTGGTTGTTATATGGTATCTTCTCCTAAAAAGTGGTAATATCGAAATAAACTCTGGACAAGTTTTACCATATGCGATTATGATGAAATAAATAAAATTATTTGATTCCAGAATAAAAATTCTACATAAAAACGCCAGAAGTTTAGCAGGACAACATCTGCTGTTGAAAGGACTCAATCAAGACATTGGTTACAACTGCATATATGCGTTAAGTGAAACATGGTTGTCACAAAATCATCCGGAAGAATTTTGGCATGTAGATAAGCAAAACTTTGACTGTTTTCGAAAAGATCGCATCCAAACAACAAAAACAAAAGGTGGTGGTATTATCATGTACATTCCAAAATCGTTAAAACCTCGTCTCCGCGATGATTTCAACTGCTTTCCGGATACAAATTTTGAACGTTTATGGGTTGAGTTGTGCATACAAAAAAAGAAATGCGTTTTGAATTTATCATACCGTCCTAAAAAAAATTGTTAAGATGTTTTTGGAAAAATTGGTCCTAGGAATTGATCTTGCTATGGCTGAAGGAAAATCTGACATACTTGCTGGAGACTACAACTTAAACTATTTTGCAAAGCGCGACAGAAGTCTGCTGCAATCTGTAATTTCTCCATATGATCTTAAACCAACGAATAATAATACAGCTACAAGAATGACTACCTCTTCTTCAACACTTTTCGATTATATTATAACAGACGATTACAAAACTGGCATAGTTGCGGATACGATTTTGAAAACTCATCATTTTGCAACAATCGCAGTTCTTAAATCTGTGATGCTAAAGTCAAAAACAACAAAGAAAAAGTTTTTTGACAAAAAAAACTATTCAGCCATAGCATTCCAAAATTTTATTGAAAATTCAGACTGGAGACACTTTTACGGTGCAGTGACAGGAGATATGATGTTATTAGAATTTCAAAGAATTATTGAAAGAGCTTTAGCACTACATGCTCCAATTAAAGCCTGTTATATTAGAACAGATAAACCAAAATTCTTGCTTCAAGAAAAATGGTTATGTGAGGAAACAAAAAGACAGTTTTCAAGAATTAGCGAAGATGAAACTAAAAACGATTTAATCCGTCAAAAAGAAAAACAACTTTTTTCAAGTTTTATGGAGTTAAACAGTGAAAAAGCCAGATGGAAATTCATTCAAGATCTTCGTAATAAAGAAAAGACTCAAGCAAGAATTCAATCTTTATTAAACAGTTTGGGTGATAAGATAACAAAGCCCATGGAAATCGCAAATCTTCTAAATTACAGATTTTCAACTCTAGGAGAGTTTATTGGCTTGCAACAGACTAACCACATTCCTCCTAAAACTGCTCCGAGAAAGTGTTTCAATTTCCGATATATAACAACCAAGGAAACAAATGTGCTCATAGATTCATTGAATACAAGTAAACCAGTCGGTCCTTCAAAAATACCAGCCTGGGCGATAAAAGATGCTAAAGCAGCGCTAGCGGAACCACTATGTTATCTCATTAATCAATTCATTACAGAAGGAAAATTTCCAGAAGATCTTAAAAACATGTGCAATTAGTCATAAAAATTCAGACATTAGTTGAAAAATGAAACAAGTAGGTTTCCAGATATGGAAATGAGAAATAAAAGTAACAAAAAAATTGTTTGTCAAAAACAGCGCGGGTTCCCACAAGGCGGAGGTGTGAAAATGTCATTAAGTGATCGGAAAAAGTGTCAAATTATGGATGACCCGAATGCATATATCTTAATAATCGTCTGATGATTATTAAGATTTCCATTAACTACAATCGACTCTTACAGTTTAATCGCCTAAATTTATCGCGCGGATAACCGGGTCATGATCAAAATTATGCCAGTGACGTTTTAGATGCCCAGTGCCCACAGACAGCTCAGCCATTCTGTCATTAATTTCAGAACATTAGACTGACTTACTTTTCTCCTTAAGTTTTATGGCAATTTTCTAGTCAATCTGCTTTGATAAAGTGAAATCTCAAATGGGCTAGAGAGTAATCGCTAAAATATCCGAATTAAGACGTCCCGGTTCAATAAAGGCGAGCTAAAGTTTTTTTCATGGTTTGTTTGGGTCGATCATGGTCTTTTCGGTCCAGCATGGTCTTTTCGTAAGTTGAGATCTCAACCTGGGATAACTAGCGGCAATAAATTGGATTTTTCAAGAAAAACATTTTCAAGAATTTGCGGTGAATGTGTCTCTAACCAGGCCAAGGTCGAGGTGGCCAGACCAAAGTGACCTCTGATCAGACCATCTTCGAGTGCACATATGTTCTAGGTGCGCTAGAATTACATGGTCTGTTATGTGTACTTTTAACGCTATTCCTGCTAGTGCAGTTTCATTCATCGTTGGCAAGGATTTGAAAAAAAGTAGCAAAAAGTGGTAAAAAAGGGAAATCGAAGGATCAACGTTTTGCACCTCGAAGTGGCGTTAAGTGCACACAATTTTGCTTCTAGCAAAAAGGTATCGCTTCCACTGTAAATTCATGAACATTTTTTTAGCGACAAACTTTTTTTTCAGCAATCATCTTTTATCAAATATTTCTCGTATAGACACGTTTGCAGACAATTTTTCACTTTCGTTTCTCAACGGTTGCGTTGTAAGAATGCGTAGATGAAATAACGATGGAAAAGATCCCAAAGGATTGAAAAGATCAAAATTATCAAAAAAAACTTCCGGTGCAAAAGAAAAACAAAACGTACAAAAACACATTTTGAAAATTATGAGTTGAGAAAAGTTCTCAATTTTGTGTAAGGTTAGCACAATAGTTCTAATAACGTTAGCACAATAGTTCTTATAACGTTAGCACAATAGTTCTTTTTAAGCGACAGATTCTGTAACAAAGTTCTAATTGTAAATATCAATAATTGTAAATTACTCCTGTAAATATCCTCCTGTAATATATTCCAATCATGATGATGACTGCAGAAAAGTTTAATAGTTATTCAAAAGCGGATCTTTATAAAATTTATTGCGAACTTTATCAAAAATTAGAAGAGAAGGACAATCTCATCGCCGAGCATGTGGTAACCGTGAGTGAATTCCTTAAAAAATCGGCACAGGTACTTCAGCTATTATAACACCAAAGATTAACACGAGTGCAAAAAATGACGTTTTTATTCGAAAGTTTGAAACATTAAAGATCGAGGGAAAACCAGAAAATTTTTTAATTGGTAGTAGTATCATCAAACACCTGGCAAGAGATCGGACATTTCCTCAGGACTGCAGTATACATGCTTACCCAGGCTCGACGACAAAGGAAAAACTGCAATTATTACAGGGTTACGATCAAAAAAAGATGAAAACAGTCATTTTACAGGATGGGACCAATGCTATTCTAAAACAAAAAAGTGATCATTTAGAAACAATATTCTCAGATTACAAAGTTCTTGTCTCTGCAATAAAGAAAAAGTTCAGCCCAGAAACATTAGTATTGATGGAAGTGCCTCCCTTAACGCCGAAAAACGAACAGACAAACAACAAAATTTACGAATTCAATGAAAAACTGCGAGAGTATATTACACAAGAAAACACTGAAAAGATCAAAATAATTCCTGTGTGCAACATGTTGAGTCAAATGGCAAATTACAATGCTCTCTTTTACGATGACATACATTTTAACTTTCGGCAGGGAATTCCGTTCATTAAAAATGCAGTTTTAAGTCATTTTCTTTTAACTTCTTGTAATCTTGTTCGTTTACAACCTTTGCAAAATTCTCAAAGCGCATACGTGAGTAGGGCTAACACTTATAAACCATGGAGACAAACATATCGTTATACAAATGGATTTTAGCTCCAGTTTCTGCTGTTTTTAAGCTATTTTGCAACGTGTAATGATTTAACCTCAAACAATGTGCTTTACCATCCAAATTCAACCTTTCCTTTTTCTTGGTTGTTATATGGTATCTTCTACTAAAAAGTGGTAATATCGAAATAAACCCTGGACAAGTTTTACCATATGCGATTATGATGAAATAAATAAAATTATTTGATTCCAGAATAAAAATTCTACATAAAAACGCCAGAAGTTTAGCAGGACAACATCTGCTGTTGAAAGAACTCAATCAAGACATTGGTTACAACTGCATATATGCGTTAAGTGAAACATGGTTGTCACAAAATCATCCGGAAGAATTTTGGCATGTAGATAAGCAAAACTTTGACTGTTTTCGAAAAGATCGCATCCAAACAACAAAAACAAAAGGTGGTGGTATTATCATGTACATTCCGAAATCGTTAAAACCTCGTCTCCGCGATGATTTCAACTGCTTTCCGGATACAAATTTTGAACGTTTATGGGTTGAGTTGTGCATACAAAAAAAGAAATGCGTTTTGAATTTATCATACCGTCCTAAAAAAAAATTGTTAAGATGTTTTTGGAAAAATTGGTCCTGGGAATTGATCTTGCTATGGCTGAAGGAAAATCTGACATACTTGCTGGAGACTACAACTTAAACTATTTTGCAAAGCGCGACAGAAGTCTGCTGCAATCTGTAATTTCTCCATATGATCTTAAACCAACGAATAATAATACAGCTACAAGAATGACTACCTCTTCTTCAACACTTATCGATTATATCATAACAGACGATTACAAAACTGGCATAGTTGCGGATACGATTTTGAAAACTGATCATTTTGCAACAATCGCAGTTCTTAAATCTGTGATGCTAAAGTCAAAAACAACAAAGAAAAAGTTTTTTGACAAAAAAAAAATTTCAGCCATAGCATTCCAAAATTTTATTGAAAATTCAGACTGGAGACACTTTTACGGTGCAGTGACAGGAGATATGATGTTATTAGAATTTCAAAGAATTATTGAAAGAGCTTTAGCACTACATGCTCCAATTAAAGCCTGTTATATTAGAACAGATAAACCAAAATTCTTGCTTCAAGAAAAATGGTTATGTGAGGAAACAAAAAGACAGTTTTCAAGAATTAGCGAAGATGAAACTAAAAACGATTTAATCCGTCAAAAAGAAAAACAACTTTTTTCAAGTTTTATGGAGTTAAACAGTGAAAAAGCCAGATGGAAATTCATTCAAGATCTTCGTAATAAAGAAAAGACTCAAGCAAGAATTCAATCTTTATTAAACAGTTTGGGTGATAAGATAACAATTCCCATGGAAATCGCAAATCTTCTAAATTACAGATTTTCAACTCTAGGAGAGTTTATTGGCTTGCAACAGACTAACCACATTCCTCCTAAAACTGCTCCGAGAAAGTGTTTCAATTTCCGATATATAACAACCAAGGAAACAAATGTGCTCATAGATTCATTGAATACAAGTAAACCGGTCGGTCCTTCAAAAATACCAGCCTGGGCGATAAAAGATGCTAAAGCAGCGCTAGCGGAACCACTATGTTATCTCATTAATCAATTCATTACAGAAGGAAAATTTCCAGAAGATCTTAAAAAAGCTTGTGTAACTCCACTCTTCAAAAAAGGGAATCCCGAAGACCCACTCAATTACAGACCTATTTCTGTCACTTCTGCTTTGTCAAAAATTTTTGAAAAGGCGTTCAGTTCACAAATCACAAGTTTCCTAGAAAGGGAGCAATTATTGTCGGCCAGTCAATTTGGTTATAGAAAACAAATTTCAACAATTGATGTTATCCTGAAATCGACAGAACAAATAAGTTTAGAACTCAACAACAAAAAAATGTTACAGGGGCGTTTTTAGATCTTTCAAAGGCTTTTGATTCTATAAACCACAAAATACTGTTACGGAGACTTGAAAATATAGGTTTCGATGAACATGATACCAATTTAATAGAAAATTATTTGAGTAAAAGAACGCAAAGAGTTGTTCTGAATGGAATTGAATCGGACTGGATAAATTTGAAGAGGGGAGTTCCACAAGGTACTATTTTAGGACCTCTATTATTTAACATTTACGTCAACGATGTAGCAAAGATTGTTGAAGAGGATTGCACGGTTGTCCAGTACGCAGAAGATACTTTTCTTTTTACATCCGACACTGATGAAATATTGGCAAAAACAAAACTTGAACATAACATCTCAAAAATTATTGATTTTTTTGCAAAGTCCCAGTTAGTAGTGAACAAACAAAAAACAGAATATATTGTGTTCAGCACCAGGAAGAGGTTAACAAATACTGTTCTGAATGTTGACAATGAAAGAATAGCAGAATAAAATAGTGTGAAGTATCTTGGCGTAATTATAGACAGAAAACTAAAATTTGATGGAGAAGTGAAAAAGATTCTTCAGAGAATGGCTGGTGGAATAAAAATTTTGAATACACTAAGTAAAAGTTTACCAGAGAAAACGAAAGTCTTATTAGTTAATGCAATGGTAATAAGTCATCTACATTATTCCGCGCTAATTCTAATAGGGTTGCAAAAGTCATTACTCACAACTTTAGAAAAACAATTGAATTGGAGAATAAAATCCTTTTTTGATAGGAGAAAATACGATCGGTCTACAGATCTCAAACTTTGCAATAAAATACTACCAGTTTCTTTTCTCTTGAAATATCATTGCTCAAATATTTTATTCGCTTACTCAGCAACGATCTTCCAGCATATAAAATTGAACCTCTCTCTACCATGAGAATAAAACAACATGACAGGTCAAAAAAAGTAACGTTCGATATAAGAAAGAACAATAAGTTTTTAACTGATTCTTTTATTGCACAAGCCATTCCAATTTTTAATAGTCTGCCTTCTAATATTAGACTGAAAACAACATCGAAAGCTTCCTTAGAAGAAGAACTTAAAGAATATTTTTGGAAAGAATTTTTGAAGGACCCAAAAGTAACAGATATAAAAGATGACATTGAGAGCATTAGATTTTAATTTTAATTTTTAATCTTCACGATGTACATATAAAATTGTGAGAACATTTTATGCTCGCATTTTAGGCCGTTTTTTTAATAATGTAAGGTCAAATTTTTAATTAAGTAATTTAATGATTTTATAATTTTGCATAATGTTATATTCTTAACTTTACATTGCCTCTTTTACCATTTGCTTTTTATACTTATGTGTACCAGAGGAAATTAACAATGTTCCTTTTTTTAATAATGTCAAAGTTCTGGTTAATATCTATCTTGGGACGCGGACCTCCACCTTGGTAGCCTTAATTCGACTGCAATACCATGCTTAGAATAATAGTGATTGCAAGACATGTAAGATTTTAGGCACTTTTAAAAAGACCGATAGGATCCAACTTAATTAGTTGTTCACCAAGAATTGTTGGATATTCCGGTCACCCAATGTGAGGTGCAACCATTTGTTTCACAACCCAAAGAAATTGGAAGGTATTGGGGCTTTGTCGTTTTTATGACTCGGAGAGAGTATTGGTGGAGCGTCTTTTTTAGCGATAATTTCATATCTAAAAGAATCAAAAAGTTAATCTCGCCCGCAAAACCGAATTGTTTAGTTCAACTGACTGAATAGATTGAAGAGCAGAGATAAGAGAGCAGCTTTTTAAATCAAACCTCATTTCGGAAAGAGAGCGGAAAAAGTCGGTGTAAAATAAATGATTTTTTGATAGGATCTTTTCTGTCCCCCCAGCACGTTAGGCATCCCCTTATTACAGAGCTCGTGTCATTATATAGTAAATCATTATGTACAATATAGCACGTGCATCTTGGGTTCAAATAATATCGACCCAATAATCTTGAGGAGGGGCGCAAACGGGGGAAAAGATCCTTATGACCACTTACGGTTTTTCGAAGCAGTATTTTGTTTTAATTGTTTTTATTAATTTACTCTACAAGAGTTTTTAAATCTTTTTAGCAAGCATTTGTACCAATGGGAGCAATTGCATATTCCACTACTAAATGCAATAATGAGCTATCTGGGATATTCTCTTTTTCCTATATTTTAGCAGTTTCGTATGTTTTTCAAATTTATAATGTCTGTGGTACTTTTTGTGACAAAATGAGACTTCAAATATTTTGGTGCCCCTTTGGTTCTATTGATGTCAAAGTAACTTTGTTTTTAAAAAATGTCAAAACTCGAAGTCATTATTTTCACTGATTTAAACTCGTTGAAGTCATCTTTTTACTGATTTAATCGAATTTAACTTTCGAATTGTTTTCCGCTACAGTTTTCGAGTTATTTTTAGAGTCACTAAATTTTTTCAAATTGTCCGATTTACAATGCTTGACTACCAATTTCTGGATATAGATTTTTTTTGCGCCATAAGTTTTTGCTGACTTTAAGGGCATCATCAAAGTAAGTCAGTTGGTTGTAGATTGAAAAAGCCTATAAATAGTACCCTCTACAGTATTTTTTTATGCTGGAGTGGTGCGCAGCTACAGAAATTTGAGAATTCTTCCGGTTTCTGTTGGCTTTTGGTAATGTTTAAAAGATTTTTCTCTGTTCGTCAAAGTAGACTGCTATATCGAGAAAAGCTGGTTCACTTTCTCCATTCATTTTTTCCCTTGTGAACTCCAAATTTTTTGGGAAATTATTCCCCAGTTTTTCGGGTCGTCCTTTACTAGGCTGAAAAAATTTTTGTCTACAAATCTTTCAAATAAATTTAATCTAGTTTTTTTTCAGTTGAATTTTTTTCATATTACAACATTTCCGAACAAAACCTCTAATTGTTCTTACTGCTCCTCAATTTTATCTTGATATTTTATTTGATACCAAGTTTCACTTTTCTCGCATTCAACGACATTGCTGTTTCAACTCAATTTTTCGAAAACATTCAGGAGATCTTTGTTTCGCAGATTTTGTTTCTCCGGAGATCATCTTGTTCCCCGCATTTTTTGTCTCCAATTCCTTTATCCAGATTTAGGACAAGATGACGCCCAGGAAAGCCCCTTGCCAAACTTTGGCAGTATCAGCTAATATTAATTTTAAAATAAACATTTGTGACAGCCTGTGTGTAGGAACTTAAGTGTTGATCTTCAAAATAGGGAGTGGTGGCATTGGAGTAGAGACACCGCAGGGCAATTTCGTTGGCTTACGAGACGGGAACAGTAGCCTATAAAAATTTGATAGCAAGTAATAAAGACATCTTGTAAAACTGCCTTAAGCTCAAAATTTTTTGACATGCCATCAGTCGCGAAGTTTCGGCATTAACTCCCAGTAATTTTTCAAATAATGGAGTACAAAATTTATATTATGATATGGACTTCCCATTCACCATTACTCCGACTCAACTTGTGGCGTAGCCAGCGGGGGGATAGGTCTATGCTGGACAAAAGCACTATGTTTGGGAAGGTCGCTCGAATTACGGAAATTCACGTCCCTAAGTAGCAAGTTTGCTTCCCTCACAAGACGGTTCTGTGTCCCTCTGCCTGGATTCTTGCCCAATTTTGTTTTTCCTATTTTTTGCTGAGCAAGCTTCTCAAATTGTCCTTGTTTCGCCTAATGACATCCAGGGAGTACAGTTCTTGATTCGGATCGTGATGGAGTTGGCGATAATGCCCCAGGACAAAATTCAACTTCTGCTTTCTCCTGAAGATTATGTATTCCGTCACCTAGAGCTCCAATATTCCGGTTTTGAGGAGACTCTTCACTATAATGTGTGTTTTTTCCTTCTACTATTACACAATCGCTCAAAACTGGAAATTATTTGTTGTCAAATACTCAGAGTTCGTTGGTGCTGCAGGGTTTCGAGTTCGATTTGTGTTGTGTCAGAGTGTTGTTGATTGCATCATGCCAGAGTACCAGATCTCTTCTTGTCTTTAGTGAGCTGCTTAAATGCACAAAATATGGGATGTTTTTCAATCGAAAACGTATTTAAATTTTGTCCTGGTACCGTAATGATATGGAACAGCACACCCCGCTTATTGTTATAAAAGATGTAGGTAAAAGCGTGAAAATTTTCTTTGAAATGGATTCTAAAATTTTCATTGCTTTGCCTTTCCAGTGGTTCTTCTAATCTTTGTTACCAATAACTTGTTGTTACTGGTTTTTTGAAAACTAGTCATAACTAATTGTTTAGTTGTTGCGTTTGATCCCCTTAACTGGAGGATTTCTTGATCAACACCCTAAATTTGCTCAAATTCTAGCAAGTTAGGCATTCTAGTTTGCTATAGAAAACAGAAAAGACATGCATAAAAATTCTTGGGCTGCAAATTGACTTTGATATCGTAGTTGGACAGAGGCATTACTTGAATGTCTATTGGAGTTTTATTTTTGACAAACAGGTTTTTTAAGGATTAGGCTATTGTTGAAAAGAAACAAAGAGTGTTGAGAAAAAATGCGCTCGTTATAAATAATCGGATACTTTCGGTTTGTTCCCCCTCAAATTATTGGGTGCATATTATTTGCACCCTGACATACATGCCCTGGTTTGAGATAATGATTTACGGGGGACCAAAGAGACTGGGCTTGTCTGGTCCCTCCGCGAAAACCCTTTTGTCACAATCTGTTTGCAAAGTTTATGGATCCTGGGAGCGGTTGTCCTTTCGTAGTTCAACCGCGTCGTCCATACTCGAGAACTGAAGCATCAGTTGATAAATCCAGTACAAATGAGTTCACATCCAGAAGCGTTTGATTCACATTTCACTATCAACAATTCACCAATACCAGTAAGGTCCAAAATCAAAGTACCTGTTGTCATCTTCGACAGTAAGCTCAATGTTGGTTAACATGTATGGAGCACCAATGATACACTAATAAAGCGCAACGATATATTAAAAACGATTGCTGGTAGCCACTGGGGCTGCGCAAAAGAGCGACTCGCAGTGACTTACAAAGCTATCGGTAGGAGCGTCCTGAACCTAACGGTAGGTGCTCCCATTTGTGCTTCCACAATCCCAAGGGAAGCGTCAGGAATACGAACTGTAACAACCTGCAAGCTTCAAACATTGATTTTTGCACAACTACCTGCGTTGAAAAAATGTCTGTCATCAATGGCTGAAAAACGAGTGTGAAATGCTCCCACAGAACTATTAAGAGAGCAATTTCTAGCCGGCAGTTATCAGAGCCAGCGTGTTCATCATAAAACAGCCTCTACAACCAGTTTTTGTCCTATAAGACAGATGCTAAATGTTACTCATGAAAACCGCATGAAACAACCCACAAACAAAACGGAGCAAATAAGTCGCAAAGAATACAACAATTTGCTCTAAAACATCCACCGACACACGGTCCGCACTCACTTGAACAAAGACAGCAAGCAACTTGGCACACCTCCACCTGAGATAGCATAAGAAGAACTGACGCTGCCACAAACTGCAAGTATCCGATTAGCACAACTGAGAACTGACACTTGCGTCTGCTAAACTCTTACTTGAGTCGGATCTGTAACAATGTTGTTAACCGCTGTCTCAAATGTGAAGCAACACAACACATGTAGTAAAACACATTTTCATCTGAAAGCAATTGTTCTGTGGGAAAGAGGAATAAATGTAGCCAACATGCTAATGCCATAAGTCCAACACGACCACGCTGCACAGAATAATTCGCATTCTTTGCATTTTTCTTGCGATGTTGACGATTCCCCTCCTGGCCCCATGAACTTCATACTGGATGTCTTTCATTATTATCGTAGATACAGAAAGGTCGCCGCACCATAAGCAGGTTGTGGATAGGCAGTCACAATACTACTAGAGGTACAGTGCAACTGAGTTACCAGTTAAAAACGCCAATAAGCATCGGTATTCCGCCTTAATTACCTACGACATGAAAGCTCTTTGTGACAGCTACAACAGCAACTATAATTTACTAAGTAATGGCATGTGCTCTGTAAATGGGGGCTCATAATGTGCCGGGAGGGCCGGGTGAGACAGTATCTTAAATATTGTAGCTATGCGCTTATCCTAAAAAAATACAACGTGGTCCGAGGAACCTTCAAAAAAAACGTTAAAGACACCTCCGAAAAAAGAACCGACTACAGATATTACGGCGAAGAGTAAAAGTTTGCGCAATAGTGAATAAATCTTACACAGTATATTTTTGTTTTTCCTATTTTTTGCTGAGCATGCTTCTCAAAATTCTCCTTGTTTCGCCAAATGACATCCAGGGAGTACAGTTCTTGATTCGGATCGTGATGGAGTTGTCGATAATGCTCCAGGACAAAAATCAACTTCTGCTTTCTCCTGAAGATTATGTAATCCGTCACCTAGAGCTCCAATATTCCGGTGTTGAGGAGACTCTTCACTATAATGGGTGTTTTTTCCTTCTAGTATTACACAATATAACAACCAATTTTTGAATTTATTCACAGTTAGAAAACATTTTAGTTACATTTAATACACCAAAAAAAATTTAAAATCTTTTTTCCTGAGATTTGGAATTCCCGGGTATTTTGTTTTCAAATCCTGGAAAGATCCTTTACTTCCTTTTCGATCTGTATTTTTCCGTTGCTTGTTGGGGTTAACAAAATTTCGAGTTAGCTTGTATAGGAATAAATTTTGCTTTCAAAAGTCATTTTTTTTGTATTTGAACCAAAACTTCCATGTTAAATCCACCCCAGTACTCTTTGCGCGTATTTAGTTGCGGTTTCCGCTTTTTGATGTAGATCGCTTCTATTGTCATGAGTTTTTCAACCCCGCAGCATTCGTCGGGAATGTGTCATTTAGTATTATACTCTATACCACAACATTCAACGAGGTGTTTTCCCACAGGTCCCACAGTTTTTTATGTATCGAATTTCTAGTGCTAACATGTCGGCTGGTTTGGTTGACATAGACGCAATTGCATCCATTACATCTATTTTTATATACCACATGCTATTTGAGGTTTTATCAAAAAGTTTTGATTTCGGTGTGGGCAAGCAAGTTCTTAATTGTCTTGTTGTGAAAACTATTTGAATATCACACAGTTTTTTTATTCTACTAGCAAAAGTTTGCGTTATTTTTTATGTGTTGAACAAAAAAAAACAACTTCGGTTTAAGAGAAATTTTGTTAAGACTTCTATTTGTTTTGGGATTTTGTTGATTTTTGGCGTTTTCTTGTAACCTTTTCTTTTGTGACCATTTTATTCAACGTCTCATTATCAATACTTGAAGTTGCATGCTGATTTTCAGTCCAAATTTCTTGATTTTTCTTAAGAGCTACACCAAAAATTGCCAAACACTGGTTGCATTGAAAAACCTATGTACAAACAAGTGAGAGACATTTTTGTGTGTTGTAGCGTGTAACGGTGCAAAGCTACTGAAAAGTATGATTATGCCAGTATCAGTAGATTTCTGATACAATGACAGCTAATCTTTTTCTTTAATCGGCTACGTTTATGATCAGATCTTGGAACGCCAGGTTTCCATTACGGTTGCGTGTCTCAAAAGTGAATTGTAAGTTTTTGTGAAGAGAATTTGCATACTCAAGGTACCCTAGAGGATTCCCCTTCATTGCACACTATGTCATCCACGTACTTCTAGAATAGTTTAAATCCCTGTGCGTCATCCGTTGATCGTTTTTCTGCACAGTAACAACAGATCCAATCAATTTTGTGCAAGTTTTTTGTACTCCGTGTCAGTAATACCTTGGCATTTTGCATGGAATCTGTTTTTACAGGATTGGGATATTGTTCCGGGAAAGTGGTGCGTTGTTACAATCAAAGCACATTCCGTTTATGTCAGGAGTTATGTTCTCATTCTCTTCATTTGGTTTCTGCAAGTATTTTTCAAACCTTTGATCGGCAAGTTTACCAAAATACCGCCAGCGAAGCACTCATCGCTAGAACATCCCATTGAGTCTATTTTTTTTACACTTTAAGTAAATATTCGTTACAGTTAGTCGCAAAAGACTCTTCGTAGCTGACGTCGGAATATCAGGACTCTTGTCACTGTAGTAAGATTCTTTAAGCGCAATTTTATTTGCCTCCTCAACTGTTACATTGTTGTACAAGCTTTATCATCGGGGGACACCATTAACTCGTCCTCCTCCAAATTTGTAACCTCCAAAGCGGCTCTGGCATCTTTCGAGGTGGCATCAATTTTTCTTACCTGATAACGCCTGCAGACAGCGAGACAAAAGTTTATTGAGGTACTTTTAACTACTACTGGTTATCGACAGAACAGGTCGAAGCAGAGTACCGTTGTTACGTATTTTAGCAAGACGATAAAGCTTGACCAGTTGCAATTGAGTTGTTCTGAGCTTGTGATGAATCGTTCTACTTACCTGTCTTTGCTTCATTAGCTGATGCAAACTGCTATTTATCTGTTTCTAAGTAATTCTGGTGAGATCGTGAGTTTTTCGAGTCTGACCGGCACTAAAGATTTCATTTAGTTTATCCGATTGTGTTGTACCCTTCGTCAGACAACAACCAAACTTTTTTCAATTGTTACACCTAAAAGTTTTTCATCCTTCAAAAGTGCATGAATTTTTAAACCTCTCTATTCATTGGTTTTCACTTAAAATTTCGGAGTACCACTTTACCGACAATTCTATTTCACGTAACCGTTCACGGTCGGTGTTGTTGTCCCGAAACTCACGCACTAATCTGTCTTCGTTCGCAAGGAGGTGCACTTCATCAGATCTGTCTCTCATTGAATGCTTTGGACCTAATGATAAGATGTCCAGGACAAATTTTGGCAGTTCCACACCGTCATATTCAACAACATTATTTTGAGATTCATTCGGCATTGGCCTGTCCTCTGTCTCGCGGACAGCTTTGCCATTTTGTTGGTAAGTCTCTTATCAATCAATTCGGAATGATATCTCATTTTCTTTCTAATGTTGTTTTGCCGGGTTTATCGATGATCGAAGTACTTCACAACAGTTTGCTAATGATTGGCAAAATCTCAGAGATATAATATATTTGAAAATCAATACCTCAACTTTAATTGTGCGGAAAACTTTTCTTCAGTTACTCAACACCATATCAACAAAAAGCTCATTGCTCTACATAGTTCTCTGGAATTTGTGCATTTTAACTTTTATTTCTGTGTAATCACATTTAGCTTTGACAATATCTAGGACTTTTTTTCTTCTCTGCAGAGGGTGTACACTACGCATACTATGGCAGTCATTTGCTCGAATGCTCCATTTCGTGATTTATAGCTTTGATCTTACTAATTTCAATTTCTTCTCTCCTACTGTCCCTCGTCTATGGATGTGACACTTCTTGCAATTTTTTTGAAGATCAAATTGAATGCAGTCATTGTTTTACTTATCCAAAGCTGTTTTAACTTATCTGGAAGCTGGAGTTTATACTGCGTAAGACCCATGAAAACAAAAAACTGAAGACATGAAACAATGCAACAATTTCATGGAGGCTGGAAAAAGTTTTGAACGCCATCCCGTATCTCACTGGAGACATATCATCCGGGATAATATCACCAAACAATACAATTGGCAGAAAAACTCTTAATATGAGCTCCTCACAGAGAGAAACCCTATTTATTCCTACGTAAACCTCAATTACATAGTTGACAATAACTCATTTGAGTCAATCCAGTACCACCCCGAAATCTCCCTTCATAGAAGCATCGGCAGTTGAAAAGGTAGTATGGAAAACACATGGTAGCCACAGATCGTCCGGTTTAGACGCAAACAACTGGAGACGAATTTTCCTTTCTTTTAAAAAATTTTCACCAAATATAGTTAAAATGGTAGCTGAAATTGCTATTCATCTGGCAACTAAAAAAGTATCTGAAAAATCTCTCGAAGCGTAAAAATCATGCAGACTGTAGCCCTTAAACAAAATCCAGTTTTCCACCTATTGGCGTAGAAGAAGCTCTTCTTGGCATCGCAAGAAAACCACCACCAAGAGTAGAGAAAACAACCTACTCTTCATAGGGATCAACACATAACTTGGCTTCGGCCAAAAGTGCCGGATTGAACATAAAATTCACTCTCTGCATTCACAATATTAAATAATGAAAATGAAGTTGTTCTCATAATAGACGCAAAAAAACGCCTTCAACTTTCTCAACGGTAAATTAGCAGCTAGAAATGTCAGGCAAATCTGCCCCGTCTTTCATTATATTATTCAAAATTCAATGTCAGTCCCTCCAATTTATCCATCGCAGGCAAAAAACTGCAGTCTCTAGAGGGAACAATTCAAAGGGACCCCATTGCTTTGGCTACGCATGAAGTTGCAACCCTTCACTTCCTCAGGCTTTTCTTGAGCACGCCCGTGTCGCAAAAATGGGATGCGGACGATGGCAGCACCGTAGAACGTTATGTTAGCTATATTGGCTATAACGTGAATGCCTCAAAGTGTCAATTAGAAGAAAAGAACCTTCAAAGATCAACAGTTTCTGGGATAGGAGTTGAAGGTGTTGACGGCTGCCGCGTTCTAAGATCTGTAATAGGCAACTACAAAGCCTATGATTCTTTTAATATATGGTAGCCACAGCTGGCAATTATGCCAACTCGTTTAAAATATTAGAGCAAGTGACAAAAGCATCCTCTCAAGACGCTTACGCATGCTTCACAAATGGCGCTTAATAAAAATTAATATTCATTTCTAAGACAACGCAAAACTCATGAAACAGCTTCACGGACGCGAAAGCCAATATCCAAACGCACGTCCTACAGTCCTTTTTGGACTATCCGGTGTCTCAATTAGAACGGCGATTGTATTGATTTCCATCCCTGAAGAGCGGAGTTATCATCATGGTGCCAATGGATTACGAAACGGAGTATGCCGCATCGCTGAACGCATGCGCTCCTCTTGAAGATGAGGATCGATAAACTGCTCATCTCACCCAAGACCGCTTAACACAAGACCAACGAGCCGCAGCCTTCAGATGAAGCAATGCCACGCATTAGATCTGGCTTCGAATAAGGGAGTCTCGAACTGGCTTACCGTTCTACCGATTAAACGTTAGGGTTTCACGCTAACAATGTCCGATTTTAGAGCCCAGCTTTGCATTAGATATATCCAGACCAAAAAGACGCCCCTTAATTTTCCATGCGGTGAAAAGTTCACCATAACACAATGCTCTCCACTGTGCAGAAGTTGCGTATGCGCACATGAGACATAGTGAAACCCGAGACATTTTTGCTAAGATCATGCATGGCTGTTGTATGATGTCGAGGTTGAGCCTACGTTTCAGTTGCTTCAAGGCGAGTCTTTTTTACCCAAAACTACTAGCATTGATGATAAAGCGGGACTATACATTAAAGCGAATGGCCTGTGGGGGTGTTGGTTTAGCCGTTATTTCTTCGACGTGAAGATATATACCCACTCGCCAAATCATGCGCAAAAAAATTGCGTTGTAGCGTGCAAATATCATGGGTCGTCGAAGTGCTACATGCAGGAGCAAAAATACTTTTCGTCGAGAACAGTAACTTCGTTCCGCTCGTGTTTTTCCGCAAGGGGGCGCAGGAGCTTCTGCAACGCGCATTGTAGAACAACTGGCGAGCAAGATTGCTGAAAAGAAAGACGAACCATACTTGGACGCAAAAACATAGACACGCACCAGAATAAGTTCTGCTAACCTGCTTAGCGCTATCAAATGCCTCAAAAGCTGCCGTGTTTCCATTGATAGGGGCCAATTGAGATTGATAGCTCATGCAGTTCAATAGTGCGGGAAAGGAGACCAGATTCATAACAATTTAGTTCATATAGAATTTAAATTCTCATGACAAAGCTCGAAATGGTTATCAAGGCTTTTCTTTAAAATTATATATGATGGACTAATTTCTAATAGTAGGCGATAAGTATTCGTCGCCTTGGATTGACCTGCACGGCTTAAGAGAAAACCTTTTCTATATTTTTGATTTTTATTCAAATGTACTCAATTGATTGTAGAAGTTCTTTTTCACATCTTTTCTGAGATTGTCCCTATCGTCCTTAAATTCTTCCTCGCACAACCAACGCACAATTTTTTTTACTTTAGAGCTTAATCTGAAAACTCTGGACCGCATACTCTGAAAAAACTTTGTTTTATGGAATACGAAATTTCAAAAAATCCGGAATGCCCAAATAAAAGCGCATTTCGCCCAACAGAAATTAAAATACTAATTTTAGTGAGACAAACTGGACGAAACTGAGTTTTTTTTTGGTTCCACTCCTAAACTTTTATTGCTAATTCCTAGTTTTTCTAATCCATATTGTTGACATCTTATATTATCTAATCTTTACCATTTTAGCCCCCCCCCCACAAAAATATAGTCCCCCATTATGGTATTTTAGCCTAATTGGATGGGTTATAGGACATCTGACCACTAAGCGGGGGGGGGCTATAATGGGAAAGACCCGGGTTTCGAAACTAAAAATTTTTAAAAGAAAGGGGTTTGCTCTAAAGCCTCGTAGGACAATCCAACGGATGAGTAGTGATCCCCTAGTATGAGTCATCACTGCACCGTGTAATGTTTAAAAGGTGCGGCACTATAACTCCTTTAGAGCTGCGTCCTGAGAATTTGATTTCTATTTGAACTAATTTGTTTGAAACGAGTCTCACTTTGAATCGATTCTCACCTCTTGCACTATGTCCGGCAGTTAAAACTTGAAAGTCAAAGTTTACGCGATCAATTGCTTGAGACCAAACGACTGCTTGAATACGCTGGGAATCAGCGGGAGTCCTGCAGGAGGCAGGTGGAAACATTGAAGAAAAAGTTGGCGGAGGTTACGAATGTAGCCGAAACAAAGACAAGAGAATGTATCGCTCTGGTGGATGAGCGGGAGTGTTTAGCTTGGGAGTTGGAGAATGCCGAGATAGATATTAGAAAACTAAGGACTAGGGTAAGAACAGAACAGACCTCAAAGAAGGTCATCCAGAGGAGACTGGAGGCGATCAACGCGCAGAGCCCGTTCAGTCGACCTCCAAACTTTTTTGAGCTTCTATTCCTGCCAAAGGGGGCCACAACGAGTACTACCCAGAAACATTTCAAAACGTTGGCAATGCTCTGTCATCCGGACTAGGGTGGTCGGGAGGACCTGTTCAAAATTATTCTTCAGGCAAAGAAAATTATGGAAGATGGGGAGGCCTGCAATATTTATGACAAGCACGGGATTGAAAAAGCAGAGGAATATATGAACTCGAAAATGAAATGCACATTTGAAACTCTTGCTTGTGAGTGAGTGGAACACTCAAATTTTCTGAGAGGGAGGCAGTGTAGTACACCATAAAATTTAATGTATGACATGCTCATAAAATGCATAGTGAACGCACAATTCGAAATTTTCACAATAAATGGGAGAACAAAAAGATATGGTTACTAAGAGTAAACTGGATTTTAACAACATAAAGAAAGCATCATAAATAATGATGGGAATCATCACGAAGTGTCATCTTGACGGGAGTTGTCAAGGAATGTTTGTTCTTGACGGGATTGGTCAGGCAGGTACACCTGTTATCTGTTATTTTAACTAACAGGGACCCGTGCGGTAGAAAATAACTTTGAGAAAATCCCAAAGAGATTAAAGAAAACGGGTAAAAATAACCTAAGATTAATCAACCATTGATAGGACCAAAACCAAAGACCATATTCAAAACTAAACCTCTTAAAATTAAGCTGCCTTTCTCTTTTTAGCTTTACACCTTGTAATCTTTTGAAACTTATTGCATTTTCGACCAATAAGTCTAACTCTATATTGAACAGCTTTTATATTTACAGCTTCATAATTAATTAAAGTCTTAGACTTAGAAGATTTTCAAAGGTAACCACGAGGTTTTAAAGTGCTTTAGAAAAATCCTCAACCCAAGCCGTAACCGTACACAGTGCACGGATATTACAACTGCACGAACTATCATTTTCAGTTGGCGATTGCGAACCATTTTCAGTTGGTGATTCCCTCTGAGGCATATGTTATCGCTGCGCAGAAGAGCAAAATTTATTCTCGTGCGTATGTACGTTATTACTTCCGAGTATGATTCGTCTTTGCAGCAATTTTGCTAGCTAGTTGATTTATAGTGCGCGTTGCGGACGGTCCTGCGCCCCCCATGCGTGACAGCATAAGAGCTTCATAAGAGCTGCATAAGAGCTTAATGGTATAAGATTAAACATGGAATCTTGCTCTTCAATGTCAAAGATAAAGATCAATTGATAACTTATAATCTGATTTACGGCTTGCAAAAGGTTGACAAATGAAAGAAAAGTTAACTTAGACTTTGTAAACAAAACTGATATTAGTGTTGACTTAGGTAATTTTCTTTGGTGATAGAACCGACATTTTGACATTGTAACAGAATCAAAATATTTTTTTTTTGCAGTCATTATCAACCATTCTTACCATCTGATTAAAGCGCTGACTTAAATCTTTTTAGTTTGTCAAAATCTTCTCTCTACTTAAACTACCGTATTGTGGAAAAACTTGAATTATGAATGTCATAATGGCTAACAAATTTCAGAATAACATGAAAGAAACAAAGATCAAACGGAATGGCAATGAATGCGAGACGGTTGAGGCGAGAGCAAAAGCAAATAAAAAGAATAATGTGCGCGCAGCAGCACCAACCATGAAAAGTATAAGTAATTTATGATATGGTTTTGGAACAAGCAGCTTGGCTTCAGTCTTTAGAGGTCAACATGAGGTCATTTAGAGGTCGTTTTGGCATTGAATGCGAATACTGCGTCTGTCATTAGAGGTCATATGGTTGCAATGAAATAAAAATTTGGGATAATTAGGATCTGACTTCTACGTTGAGAGTGTATGCTGATGTCTCCTGGCGTTTTGGACTTTTGACCTCTACATCCACGAATGCATAAAATAGTGCTATTTAGAAGACTGAAGCTGACACGGGTACGGATAAAAATTAATGACTTCTGGGTATCGTTCGTTTGATTTTTGGTGCTTAAACTACCTTTTTAGTACTTAAACTACCTATTATTATTATTATTATTATTATTATTATGAATTCGTGGATATGCCACTGGGGAATCACACCCCGCGTTTACAATCTAGGATTGGCACGACAGTTTGTACATAAACAAATAAAAATCCAAGTACAGGGATTGTTTTCAGTCCAATGTCTATTAAAATAACTCCACATGTGTTCAATAAGTTTGTTCTTCAGATTCTCCGGGTTAAAGAAATCAAGAGCTCTTTGCACGACGTTTATTCTGAATCCAGTCCTATACCAAAAATTTTGCCTCTGTATTTCAAATCTAGTGTCTGGAAGCACAACACGTCTCCTTCTACCGCTGTTGGTGATGTTGAATTCTTTCGAAAAGTCGAAATTGTACCTTCCTTCCAAGATGTTACTACCTATTATTATTTATTTTTTTCATTAGGTACAGCGCTCAATAGAGGACATAACGTTTATTGCGCACGGTGGTCTGATAAATAGACATCTTTGGTAACTTACCAGGCATCCCAATATAAAGTTGAGATCTAGTCCGTTTGTGTCCCCCAGCTTAGTGGGTGCTTATTATTTGCGTCCCCCCAGACGCACGTGCCATATTTTTACATAATGATTTACTATGTAATGGCACGTGCTCTGTATTTGGGGGTTCATAATGTACTGTATAAAAAATATAAAGTTGAGTTCCATCCAAGTTTCACAAGGAAGACTTTTTTGAAGAAAAATTATAAAACTATCGGCTAAATTTCTCATTTTTTCCTTGTCGACTGAACGCGCTGTCGGCTAATTTTCCTGGCACCAATTTCTCACTTATTTTTACCCTCTGACAATTATATTTCAGATGTCTGACAACTCTCGACTTGGTTTCTCTTGGAGTGGGAAGTTGCGTCGGTACGGGGATGTATGTAGTGGCGGGTATGGTAGCAAGGCAGATGGCTGGTCCGGGTGTCATATTCTCATTCCTAATTGCAGCTGTCGCCTCTCTTTTGTCAGGTACGAAAGAAGTATAAACAAGTAAAGAACTAATTCGCTGAGAAACATTTTTGATTTCACCCTCGAAACAGCCTTCAAACCTTAATTCCAGCGTCCTTGGTATTAAAGATTCATTTGGCTAAACGGCGCAACCAATTTTTTTATATCTTACATTAGTCTTTATTCTAGGCATATGTTACGCCGAATTTGGAGTCCGGGCTCCGAAGACCACCGGATCGGCTTACATGTACAGTTATGTCACAGTGGGCGAGTTCTTTGCCTTCATCATTGGATGGAACCTTATTTTGGAGTACATGATAGGCACAGCTGCAGGAGCTAGCGCACTAAGCTCGTGCTTTGACTCTCTGTCACACCATGCGATTAGCAGTTTCATGCACAGCATAGGTGCGGGAACACAAGAAGGTGAGTTGAGCGAAGTGAAACAGGAAGGTAACACGGGAAGGACCCTTATTAAATAGAGACTGGCGATTTCATAAACAAGAAGCCGAATTATCCGAGGCTATCAAAGTCTTTTCTACGAAATCGATAGTCACTTTATCAGAAGTTTCCTTAAAAACAAAGGCCAAAATTTGATTTTGGAAATAATTGAGATTTATTGCATTGGTTTCATATTTAAGATTGGTGTCATATATTCTCATATATTGAAGTCATTGGACATATACTTTTGTTTTTCAATTTTTTCGTTATTAGTTAGTTCCTCCCCAAATTTTGACTTTTTCACCTTTTGTGCAAGGAGTGACAAAAGCCCCATTTCAAACACCTCAAAATTAAATTTTAAAGTTTAGTTTTCAGCTTCTTAAAAACACACTTGGTTCAATGAACCAGGTTCAAAGTTTTATGGTTATATGTTATCTAGGTTTGATTTGCTCTGTTATTTAAATTTTATAATAACATTATTTAAAAAAATTTTGAAAATTTTCGTGCTCAGTTGAGACGTTTTTGTTGGTTATGCTCCTCGGCTGAGGTCTTGCAAGTCAAAGCTATTTTAAATGAACATTTATTTTCTGATTTTTCCGATTTTGAGTGAGTCGTCTTGTTTATGCAGTGATATTCGCAGTCTTGTTTATGCAGTGACTTTCGATGGTTGCTGTGTCATTTACAGATTTGATTCGTGTTCTTTTCTGAGAAACTCCCTGAATTCTGTAGTGTGTTCAAGAATATCGGAAATGTGCGAGGTGCTCAGAATCGTGTGCCATGATCTGCACGTGGTTCATTCCACTTATCAGTTTGAAATTTGACAAATTTCGGCCAAGAGATTGGCAACTGTCGAATTTCGGCTTTTAGATCGAATACATCCAAGTGTCACAGTGCTGTCTTCAGGTAATTTCTCGAGCGAAAGAAAGTTTTTTTCTCATCTGTCTTGTGAGCCTTATTGATCTCTTAAACACTTTTGTGTGCTCAATCTACAGCGAGACCTATGCATGTAGAGAATCTGCAGAATCTGAGTGAACAAATCTAGCTTTTGTTGATTTTTGTCTGCTGCGCACTATGTTTCACATGTGTGAGTATCTGGCTTGAAAGATAGATCCAGCCTTTGAATTGTCTGTGACTCGTTATCATTCCTCAAAAATGAACTGAAGTGATCCCTCGCTAGAATTCGCTCTGGAAATAAGCCACGAAGGAATGAGATTTTGGTCGGTGACATTCCCACTGTCGCTGATTCTGGCACTTTTCTAACACGCGAAAAACCAACGAAATGGGTTCTTGGATTCGACGCTTCTATGCAGCGGAACCCACACCCTGCCTTACGGCCGGGCCCAAGATCCAATCACCCCAAAAGCAATCCGAGCGGGTTTTCGAAGTGGAGACAAGATGAACCAGCCCACTTGCCTCCCAAAGTGCTGGCTGGACTGACCATCAAGATTCTTCTGATGAGAGGCGGCATTGAATTGAACCCAGGGCCAAAGCCAGATGATTTTTGTGGCCTATGCGATAGCCTGTGTACCAAAAGACAAACGGCAATATGGTGCCACAGTGGCAAATGGATTCACCTGAAATGCAGCTCTCTGAAATCAGTTTAACAGTGGACCAATGAGTTTTGCAACAATTGCTTGTTCTGCACCCAGGCAAAAGCTCCCTCAGTGCCAGTTGCAACTGACACTGTTTTACCAACCAAGAAGAATTTTAATGGAACCAAGAAGAAGATTGGAATCGAGAAGAACAAAGAAGATCAATAAACAAACAAGAACATCAACCGTAACCAAGCCTTCGCAATCCTCAAATTCAATGCGAATGGCCTCAAAGCGAAAATGGATTCTGTTGTCAAGTTCATGAGAGACAGAAATGTGAAGATCGCAACTATCTAAGAAACGATCTTCAGCAACACCGTGAAGGTCCCCATGGGCATCTCGCTGATAGCAGAAAACCGACCCAAGGAACGCGGGAAATGCGGTGGAGTAGCCTTTCTTGTCGACAATTCTGTCCGATTTCAAACTTTTCAACTCCCAAAGGCAATCGACTCTCACATCGAACAGAAAGGAATTGAAGTGACTTCTGGAACATCGGCCATTAAGGTGGTCAACATCTAAATTCCACCTAAATCCAGTTTTCAAGCAGGATTTACATCCTCGATTAAACACGTAGTAACCCTGGAAGATGTAATAATACTAGGTGACTTCAATGCTCAGAGCAACCTGTGGTTCTCCCGAGTCAACGAGGACCCACGAGAACAAAAGCTTGCGGAGGAGATTGATGAATCAAACCTGATGGTTTTGAACGAAGACCGCCCAACAAGAGTTTTGAAGGAAACCAAGAGCTCACCAGATATCTCGCTAGCCAGCAACTGTCTACCGATAAATTTCGGCCAAGAGATGGGTAACTGTCGAATTTCGGCTTTTAGATCTAATACATCCAAGTGTCACAGTGCTGTCTTCTGGTAGTTTCTCGATCGAAAGAAAGTTTTTTTTCTCATCTGTCTTGTGAGCCTTATTGATCTCTTTAACACTTTTGTGTGCTCAATCTACAGCGAGACCTATGCATGTAGAAGTCATCCATGTAGAATCTGCAGAATCTGAGTGAACAAATATAGCTTTTGTTAATTTTTGTCTGCTGCGCACTATGTTTCACATGTGTGAGTATCTGGCTTGAAAAATAGACCCAGCCTTTGAGTTGTCTGTGACTCGTTATCATTCCTCAAAAATGAACTGAAGTGATCCCTCGCTAGAATTCGCTCTGGAAATAAGCCACGAAGGAATGAGATTTTGGTCGGTGACATTCCCACTGTCGCTGATTCTGGCACTTTTCTAACACGCGAAAAACCAACGAAATGGGTTCTTGGATTCGACGCTTCTATGCAGCGGAACCCACACCCTGCCTTACGGCCGGGCCCAAGATCCAATCACCCCAAAAGCAATCCGAGCGGGTTTTCGAAGTGGAGACAAGATGAACCAGCCCACTTGCCTCCCAAAGTGCTGGCTGGACTGACCATCAAGATTCTTCTGATGAGAGGCGGCATTGAATTGAACCCAGGGCCAAAGCCAGATGATTTTTGTGGCCTTTGCGATAGCCTGTGTACCAAAAGACAAACGGCAATATGGTGCCACAGTGGCAAATGGATTCACCTGAAATGCAGCTCTCTGAAATCAGTTTAACAGTGGACCAATGAGTTTTGCAACAATTGCTTGTTCTGCACCCAGGCAAAAGCTCCCTCAGTGCCAGTTGCAACTGACACTGTTTTACCAACCAAGAAGAATTTTAATGGAACCAAGAAGAAGATTGGAATCGAGAAGAACAAAGAAGATCAATAAACAAACAAGAACATCAACCGTAACCAAGCCTTCGCAATCCTCAAATTCAATGCGAATGGCCTCAAAGCGAAAATGGATTCTGTTGTCAAGTTCATGAGAGACAGAAATGTGAAGATCGCAACTATCTAAGAAACGATCTTCAGCAACACCGTCAATGTCCCCATGGGCATTTCGCTGATAGCAGAAAACCAACCCAGGGAACGCGGGAAATGCGGTGGAGTAGCCTTTCTTGTCGACAATTCTGTCCAATTCCGAACTTTTCAACTCCCAAAGGCAATCGGCTCTCACATCTAACAGAAAGCAATTGAAGTGACTTCTGGAACATCGGCCATTAAGGTGGTCAACATCTAAATTCCAGCTCAATCCAGTTTTCAAGCAGGATTTACATCCTCGATTAAACACCTAGTATCCCTAAAAGATGGAATAATACTAGGTGACTTCAATGCTCACAGCAACCTGTGGTTCTGCCGAGTCAACCCACGAGAACAAAAGCTTGCGGAGGAGATTGATGAATCAAACCTGATGGTTTTGATCGAAGACTGCCTAACAAGAGTTTTGAAGGAAACCAAGAGCTCACCAGATATCTCGCTAGCCAGCAACTATCTAGCGATGAACCTTGAATGGACAACTGAGGCGGCACTCGGTTCTGACCACAGACCAATCTTCATTGCTTTGGAAAGAGAGATCCCCCTAATTGAGGCACCAAAGAGGACTTTCATCTACTTCAAGAAGGCAGACTGGCCCAGCTTCAGGGAAGAACTGGGTTTCACTCTTGCAAAGGCGAGCTTCAAATCAGCAGGAAAAGGTCAGGAAACCTTTCGTTAGCTCGTAACCAAGGCCGCGAGCAGACATATCCCGCAAGGTAGAGTAAAAAGTGTAATTCCAAACTTCCCTACTGAAACCATTAAGTTGATCAAAGAAAGACGTGCTACAAGAACATCAACCCGGAGACCCTAAAATAGCTGATCTCACCAGTGAAATTGACAAACTGACAAAGTCGTTCAGAACCATGAGCGCGAAACCTGGGTCAAGTTTCTAGAAGGTGTTGACCATAAAAGAGGAACAAGCAAGTTATGGTCCACCATCCAATCGCTAAATGGATCGAAGCAGAAACTAGGAAACAGGCCAATCGAGTTTGAAGGGAAGATTGCATACAAACCGATGAAGTGCGTAAATTGGTTCAAGCAACAGTTTACGCCCCACCTCAGCGTAGGCGATATCGAACGTTGAGCAGCAGTTAGGAATATCAGACAACTAAGGAAAGCAAAGGTCGAGCTAACTCCGAAGATGGTACAGAAGCGATTAAGGCATCCAAGAAAAGTAAGGCCCTAGGGCCAGATCGCATAGCCCCCATCCTCCTGCATTACATTGGTCCAGCTGCAGTTAGCTTTCACGAAACTGATCAACCTGTCCTTAAACCCATTGGTGATCCCAGCTCTATGGGAAGTCGAAAGTGATCCCACTGCCTAAACCAGGCAAGGACCTGGAGCTACAGGCCAATTGCTCTACTTTCCCCAGTGGCAAAACTTATTGAAAAGTTGATACTGCCAGACTTTGAGAAGTCCCTTCAACTAGAAGGTCACCAACATGGATTCAGGAAATTGAGATCCACTACGACAGCACTGAACTGTCTGAGTCATAACATCAAGAATGGACTCAATAAGTGCAAACCATGTCATCAAACCTTGATGGTAGCGCTGGACCTTAAAGCGGCGTTCGATACGGCTTGCCATGGTTCAATTCTCACGGATATCCTCAATACATGTCTATCAAACTACCTCAAACGATGGCTACTGTCGTACATGCAAGATGGATCTACGGATACAGAATTCAGAGAGATTAAATCAAAAGAAGGAAAGTGAAGCAAGGAGTTGCTCAAGGTCGAGTACTTTCACCGTTCTTGTTCAACCTGTTTTTGAGATCACTTCCCAGTCCACCGGAAGATGTCAAGATCATCACCTATGCAGACATACCAATAAACACTTCGGGACCAGATGTCAAAAAGTTGGCAGTGAAGGTCAGCGATTGGCTGAAAAGCAGGAAGTTAGTGCTCTCAGCGGGGAAGTCAACAGCCACCATCTTCACAACTTGGTCAAAAGAAGTCGGTTTTGAGTCAGAGGTTTACATAAACGAAGAGAAAATCCCAGTCACAAAAACACTAAAAGTTCTTGTAGATGTCTCTGGCATTGTGCTTACGTTCACTCAACATGCGGAAAAAGTCCAGAATCGAAACCATGTCCCGAAGAAGCTGGCTGGTACTAGCTGGGGGTGCACCAATGAAACGTTAAGTACCAGCTATAAAGCAATAGGAAGATCTGTTACCAACTACGCTCCACCAATCTGGACACCAGACTTGAGCCAAAGCAACAGGAACTCTCTTCAAGCAAAACAAAATGCAGCGTTGCGCACAGTAACTGGTTGCGTTTGAATGACCCCAGTGGAGCACCTTCACGAAGAAATGAAGATGATACCTGAGAAGGAGCATAACCAACTGTTGTCAAAACAGTTTCTCCTGGGCAGCTTTCAACAAACCACAGTAGACCATCATACTGTTGCCAATGATGATAACAACAGAAACATCAGGGCCAGCCTTTATAGTGAATTTGGAGAAGTTGAAGTGACAAATGGAATCAAGACAGTAACGGCAGAACAATAAAAAAGTGGACTAAAGGTGTTGCATTACAGAGAAGTGAAGAAAGCAGCAGCCGTAAAATTGAAGCTGCTGGGAGAGATTCCCCCCGAAATCAACCAAGTTGAAGAAGAGAAATTATCAAGGCTCGAACGCACCAGATTAGCCCAACTAAGATCCGGCTACTGCCCACTTCTGAACAGCTATCTGAGTCCAATAGATGAAGAAATCCAGAACAGCTGCACCCTCTGTAACAACGAAGAACACACTGTGAAACAGCATTTTGAATGTCCAAAGAATACAACTAGCCTGAAAATTGCAGACCTCTGGAACAATCCGAATGAAGCAGTGAACTTTTTAAACTCGGGGGATATAGAGAGATACTCGGTCTCTCAACGCCAAACCAGGGTCTCGTGCTCCGGCAGATAGCAGAGAGGGTGCGACGTAAACTTGCCAAGGAGAAACTGGGCCTCCTCAGAAAACCAGGGTTTCCTTTGCATTGACCAGCGGCAAGGAAAATGCGCCCCAGCTGATCATTAGAAGCAGTGCTCCGGAGAGTCACAACCGGAACACCAGGACGAGACGAGAGCTTAGATCTTCACCAAAGAAAGGTTCAAATCCTTCGTCCACTGTAGATCAATCTGTTCTGACACCAGTGTGCCTTTTCTGATTTATTTAGTATAAACACTGCTCATTTGTCGTCTGTGGACTGTACGTTAGAGGCACTTCGGCTGTATTTTCCTTTCTCTAATGTCCAAATCACTAAAGATCAACTCTTTTGCCTTTTGATGTATTTGGACAATGTCATGTTCTCGTTCGAAATTCTCCTCTCTCATTTTTGCATGTACTGCAGAATGAGACCTGTCATGATTGCAGTCAATTAATATAGAGGGTGTTTAGTGTGCCAATAACTGTTAATGTCACTGCGTCACATCAATCAAAATTCGAGTCGTTTGTGACTGATGGTCGGAAGTGAGATGACGATCTTCTGCAAGTGAGCTGCAAGAGAGGATTGTCCTTGTAGATTTCAATCAGCTTGCTAGCTGGAACTGGTGGCATCGGGAATTCCCAAACGATGTTGCTTAGGCATGAAAGGTGGCTGCTTGTTGAATGATATATCTCTGAGAGATCATGGTATCAGTTACCACTATGTGCTTGCCATGAAGAGAAGCAAGTGACACTTTTTTCTGGTTTGTTTATTTACAGAGCATAAGCAACTATCTGAATTTTGTGTTTTGTCACTTCTTTTATCCAAGAAAGTGGTTGATTCGGATGACTGATTGTGTAGAGCCTTACTGGTATGGCTTGCAGTTTTAGCTTTTATGACGATGCTAAATTTTGATTGGTGATTGAATGGCATATTTCCATCGCGGTATGCTGGTTGACGTTCTGGACAATCTCGGGCAGTGTGCTCATTGCTAGCACATGTTCTGCAAAATGTCCTCATTGGTGTAGGAGATCTTTCGGTACGTCCATTACTTCGGTCGTTTTGTTGGAAGTTTGACCTTCCTCTCGAATAATTTCCTCGACCTCTCTGAAAGCTTCCACGGTTACGTCCTCTGCTGTTGTAGTTGTTACTGTATCCTCGGCCATTTTGGTTTCCATTGTACTAGTATGTTTGTCTGTTGTAGTTGTAGCCTCTGTAGTTATTTGCTCTTCTGTAGCTAGGGTACTGAGTACTCTCCACGCGTTGATGCGGTGGCTGTGCTACTTGCATTGATGCTATGCCTGCCGCCATTATGCTTTCTATGGCTTGGGCCACAGCAGGGTTTCCCGATGCGTTTAGTGTATTGAATGCCGTGGTGTATTGTGGTTCGGGGTTTATCTGATCAATTCTGACTCGTCGTTTGATGATAGCGCATAGTTCGTTTACAGTGATGTTGTCATTCTCTTTCAGCAACACTTTCTTGTACTTGAAGGGCATGCCTTGAATGAATTGTTCTCTTATTCGTCTTGTTCTTTCGTCAGTGCGGTCTATGTGAGCTGCAGGATCGTCCACAATTGCGAGGTTGGCGAGGCGTTGCAGATCTGTGAGGAAGTCATCTGGTTGTTCTTTCACTGGATCAAACTTTCTCGATTGCAGATCGAGCTCAAAGTTTCTTCTTTGGTCTGCTCCTGCATATCGGTTGCGTAGTTGTTCAAGCGAATCGTCTAGATCGTTTCTTGTGTTTTCGGCGAGTCGAAGGTAATAGTTGAGTGCATTACCGGCTAAGTGTAGGTGAAGATATCTTGCACGTTGGTGGTTCGCTTCAGGAATTCTAGATACAGCAATGCTTGCTCTCAGTAGTCCTTCAAATTCAGGCCAGTTTTCGTTTGGTAATCCTGAGAACCTTTTCAGATGTACGTGAGGCGGACTTGGATCTGCCATTTTCTTTTAGTCAGTTTGTTGTTGAAGTGTTTCTGTGGAAAGAGCAATTTGTGCGCTTCTCCAATTTAGCTGTGTCACAGAGTTTGCAGTTTAGGCTATTTGGTTGGTCTTTTTTTTTCTTCGCTGCAAGTTTTTTACTTACTTTTCTGTCGATTGTTTTGTCGTTGAAGAATACGAACGGGTTTCTAGGATGATAGCCTTCCAATAGTGTCATAGAAGGACTGTTGTGGCTTGCGTTGTATTTTTTTCTTTGCTAGCAAAACAAAGAGGTTGATGCTCAAATAATTTTGAATGGGTAAAGTTGGTTTGTGCTTGTGGTTTGGTTAATTTCTCGAATTCGGTAGTTTTGAAAGAAATTGTAAAGTTCTGAGTTTTTTGTAATACGGATCCGTTTGATGTCGGTTTGATTGTCTTCTTGTGCGATAAAATAAAGGCTAATTCCGCTGTTTGTTTTTCTAATGATTCGAAGATTGTAAGTTTTTCCGTTAATGGCTAATTCCATGAGTTTCAAATTTTTCTTTCTTTTTAACAGAAGTAAGCGTTCAACATCTCTGTCGCCATATGATAACTCTCTTCTTATTGTTTGCTTCTTCCTTTTTTATCTTTTTAGAAGCAGCTATGTAGGTGCTAGTGCCAAGTACTATATTGTATGAAGACAGAGTTATCGTTGCAATATCCTTTCTAATAAAGGCTTTTAATTGCAAGTTTTTGCTAAGTGCTATTCGAAGCGCGGGTTCGGTAAAAACGCTCTTTTTCTGCTAAAAGTTTTTCAATTCAAGTAATATGGAAAGCAACTGAACTGTACTGAGCACAATCGTCTGTCTGAATTTCAAGATAATAAAATGCGTGCTGTATGAATTTATAAAAGTCTTTTTCAACCAATCAAAATTTAGCATCGTCATAGCTTTCATCAAATGCAAGAAGGTTTTTACTAGTTTTTGCAAGTAGTTTTGATTCAGATTGGGCGTTTGCTGTTTTTGAACGCTACTTGCTGTTTTTATTGATTTTTGTAATTGTCTAGCGTTACTAGACACTGTTCTGATACTAGGGCTGTATGAGTTATCTTTAATTCCTCCGTTGGCTTTCCGTTGTTTTGATTGTATATTGTATCAGCTAAAGGTAAAGGGGGCAAATTATACATATTTTAACGTGAAATTAACTCCTTCATTCAATCTAACAATAAGGCAAGCGAAAAGAAGATTTTGTCCAGTTTCAATTCCTGTTTTTAGATTTATTTTGTCTCTAAGCTTGCGGAGCAAAACTATCGCATCAGTTTTCTGACAATTTTCGAAATACGTGGGCTGCCAATTCGTCACATAACTGGCACAAAGACGTTTTTATTTTTACTTGCGGCTTAGCGATAGCAAGGTTATTATCGGTCTCATCGTGGTTTTTAGTATTGGAGAAATGTCTTTTTAGAAAAAATGCTCTCTGAAGTATTATTGGAACAGGATGTAAAGATAATTAATAATGGGGTTTCGCTGATGGCTAAATTTAAAGGAGTGAAGACATAGTTGTTTTTATGTGCGGCTTTCTTTGTTTGTTATCGTGTTCTAAAGGTTTGTTAGCGATAGGTTTTTTTACGATATTGTTTTTAAATAGCCAATTTGAAGATTTTCTGACATTTAAAAGAGTTGTATACCAATTTGGAGTTATTAATAGCCGCACAGCGATAGCTGGGGCTATTATTGGCCTTCTCTTGGTTTTTTACAATTCAAAGAATTTGAATTGTATTGGGGCGCTGTCTTTTTTTGTTAAGATCTGTTCACACATTTTCATGATTTTTGAAGTCAAATTGGAGTAGTGATTTTTTCGCTCTACATTTAAAGTAGAGTGAGAAAACGGTGTTTGAACAAAAATTCGCTTTCTCGCTAGTGGTTTTTTGTTCACATGCGGCAATTTCGCTTTGATTTTTTCTGTTTTTTCGATTTTTTGGATCGGATTTTTTTCGCAATCCATTCAGTCCTTTCTAGGTCTAGTTTTCTGTTTAGTCAATGAAAATTCTTTGAATTGTACGTCAGTACTTGTCCTGCTATGTTTTTTATTTCGTCGTCGCGATTTTTGTTACGACCATATGACGTCACAGCCACTTTTTTTCATTCGTTCATGCAATTTCAACTGAAATGCATGTGTGACGTCATTTTTCGCTCTTAGTGGAGCGAGTTTTTTTGTTCATTCGCGTGATTAAATTTTTGGTCACACTTGACTTACCTCACTCTCAAAAATGACTTCCTCACTTTGAAGTTGACTTTTATTTACTTTATTTCAAAGAGATAAGGTCAAATGGGTGTGTGCCACTCTAAATGAAGGTTATTTGAGAGCCGCTAATAGAAGCAGCAAAACCGTATACAGATTTTTAAACAAAATATAACATATCAGCCTTCAATGAAAAGACGAATTTTTTTGGTCTGTCTTTTTTATTGTTTTTTTTGAGACTGCAGATCTACGAATCTATTGCGGCTATTTTCTGGCAATCTGCCAGCTATGTTATTTTTGCATATTTTCAGGCTAGTTGACCAATTTTTGGCTTGACACAGCTTCTTGGGGCAGCACATGTTGAGTTAATCTATCATTTAGGACCCTAATATGAGTCGAGTTATTATTAACATCAAAAAAGCAAATGGTCTTTTGGCGTGAAATTTTCCCACTCAAATTTAAATTTTAGTGAGAAAACGCTATTTGAACAAAAACAAAATTTTGTTTTCTCGATTGTGTTTTTTGTGTACGTGCAACAATTTGACATCTGTCTTCATTGTGGTTGTCCAATTTCGGGATCTGTACTATTTGGTGTGCAAATTCCATTTATGTCAGAATTAGAAACGGGATAAACCCATAAAGCCCATTTTTAGATGCCCGGTACTTGAGCTTTGTTCTCATAAGTTTTAGTTACTATCTATAATGCTTATTGGTTTTGATACTAGACCCTGTAGCCTCTCACGGAGAGACAGGAATATGTTCAATTACGAAATGACATGAAAATAAATCGCACTTAAAAAGTTTTTATACAAAAATCAATTTTTGTTGATAGTGGGTATTGTCACTGGCTCTCAGGCGACAGGTCGGTGCTTCAAACCCTCCGACGTTAGAAGTTTTTGCAACATAGAAGTTTCTCTAGCATTTCCCACGTTCTGAAATGTTTGACGCGCCAGTCATTAAAGAGCAATTCGTCCGACATTAGTTGGTTTATTTTCTTGTTTTAAATGCGAATGTACCTGAAGTGCAATAGATTTTCTACTTTAAGAAGAAATGCCTAAAGGAACGCTCTTGATAGCAGCGTGCCGATAACGTTGTACAGTTATTTAATTGCTCTCAAACGAAGTTTGTAGCAATTATATTGGTAATGTCGGCCTTTTCTATGCAATTTTTCGCTTGACCGATTTTTCGTCTGACCCATTTGACTTTTCATCCTTAAAAACGGGATAAAGATTTAGCGCCCAGCGGGTATTAAGTGCTCTTAGAGCCTTTCAGCTCACTAGTCTCCAAGTATGCTATGCACAGAAACTGTTTTGGAGACTTATACTTATGGTGTGAAGGGCGGTTCTTAGAGGTCGAAGAACCCCCGCTGTTGCCCCCCGCCCTACTGTTGCCCCAGCCCATCAAGTGCACCCCCCCGTGGCTAGCTACTGACGAAGCCAACCGCTCGCGGGTCGTTTGAGAGCAATTCGCCCGACGTTAGTCGGTTATGTTTTGTTACTGCGGTTTGAACTTATCTGATTGACTATTTTCAGGTCGTGGCTTTCCTGATGTGGTGGCGTTCATCATAGTAATCGCAATGACCATCCTTCTAGCGGCAGGCGTCAAATCTTCTGTTTGGTTCAACAACGCACTCAATCTGGTGAACTTTGCTGCCTGGGTGTTTGTAGTCATCTGTGGGTTGTTCTATGTCGAGCCAGAGATTTGGAAGACGGAAGGAGTTTTGCCCTACGGAGCATCAGGGGTAAGATTTATCAGATTACGTGATGTCACAATGTAGCGTTTTCTTAAACTTATCAAAAAGAAGGTTTGGCTGGTTTTGTGGTCACTCATTTCTGTGGAGTCTTTTGATCTCTCATTTTTGTGTGCGCGGAATGTTATTTTTTTTCAAATTACTTGCTTTCTGTACTTGAAAACCTCGAAATATTAAGCATTGGAACAGTTTATGGACCGAGCATAGTTTTTGAACTCTTTTTAAGGCTATTAATGTTCATAAAAAGTTAAGTTAGGACGTGGTGGTTTTTCTTAAAAGTCAAGTTAGGAGTTAGTGATTTATTACGACTCGAAGAACAGTTTATGCGGCCTCTTAAAAAAGAGTTTTTTATTTTTTTTTTGGTTTAGAGGTTTGATTATGATATTTTTTAAATTTTTGGCAGAGATTTATGCTAATGTGGTGTTTCAGCTAATTTGCTGATTTTTACGCGAATCGTAGCGATTTTTTGCCTTTTGTTTTACTGCTTTAATTCGGATTTGAAATGAAACCTATTACTTAAGGAGTGTTTAGATAACAATTGATATTATTTTCGTTGGTATAAAACTTTTTTTTGCTGGCAAATATGACAAACAGAAATTTTAAACTATTTTCTCATTTTTTTTGCTGTGTTTCATTAAATTTAGACTAATTTTGTAGCCTTTTATGACTTGCCTTTTAATACCCATACTTGCTTAAAAGATCTTTCTTTGGTTTTATGTGCCTTTGTAATAGCATAGAATTAATCTATTTTTTTTTGGTTGAAGTTGTTTACAAGCTTGTTTCTATTTGCTCTCAAACGACGTTTGTAACAATTATATTAGTTTTGCGGCCTTTTTGTGCGATTTTTCGCTTGACCTCTTTCCTCTGATCCATTTGACTTGACGTCCTCAAAACACCAAATTTCTCGATTCACCAAAACTGGAGGCGACAATATCTTGCTGTGAATGGCGGTTCTTAATCTAGCATCTCAACCTCAGCTGGGTATTACGGAAGAGCAATTCGCCCGACGCTAGTTATGTTTTCATGAAATTCCTGCATATATTGTTTTGAAATCGGTCACTTTTCGTTTCGTATGATGCAAAGTCAAATTCCGCGCGGTAATTTATGTGTTTGTGGTAATCCGCTAAATAAAAGTCAAAATCAGAGCGAAGAGTGTTTTTCATGCAGCATACTAAGAGCGTCAGACCAATTTAGTGTAATTTTTTTCTTTGCTAAGTGAGCAATATTTTTTGATCACGCGTGGCTTCAAACCATTTTGTTTAAATCTAATTTTTTTTAGCTAAAAGTGTTTGTCTCTATTATTTCGGCGAGTAATGGTATGTTTGGAAGCATTTTTGACCATCTGAGGAAAATGTTAAGACTTCTACCTGCTATTTTTTGCCCTTTTTAATAAATTTTTGAAACTTTGCAAATTTCTTTGAATTTTGGGGTCTTTCTTAGGTTGACGTTAGTTGTTATAGTGTATTTGATGATCTAATTTGATTGATTTTGATTTTGTGTTGTGTTTGTTGCAGAAAATGGAGTAATTTTGATCAAACTCTGTTTCATTTTCGTCTGTTTCAAGATTTTTTCTTTTTTTTTCGTCCACTTGAGCTTTTTTCAATAGGTTTTTTGTTTCAATATTTAATCAAGAGCTATTTAATAGGTATTTCTTTTTCATTTTCACACTTTAGTGTTATACAGCGAATTTTAAATATTATAAATAGTACAACTTTGTTGTTTTTTTTTAGTTTTTTTCACCTTTTTTAAATTGTTGGTCAGGATGTATGTAAGAGACAAATTGTATGACAGTGATTGAGCAGAAAAAAAATCAAATGCTTTCCTAGAATAGTTATCGGGGAGCAGCATTTTATTGGGAAATTTGTAAAATTTGTGTTGTTTCTTTTTCGTTTCACAGTGTGTACCATTTTGTATTTTTATTTACAGTTGGTTATTCTTTATTGAATGAGAACTGTTTTTATTGCAAGATTTTTTTACAAAATTTTGTTTCGGTGGTCTCAACTTAAGCTGATAGTTTATCAGATTTTTTTTTGTTTTGTTTTTTTCTGTTTTTTTTTGTTTTTGTTTTGAAAAACAAAACAAACAAATTTTGTTTTTCTAATGTTTTTTTTACTATTATTCTTTGAAAATATCAACAATGGTTAGAGGCACATTTTGTTTAGTGAGTAGCTGGCTGGGGCCTAATTGAACATCTACTGCGAGTAGATTCCGGATTTTTCCGGTTATGTATTTTTGAGATCTGTTCACACTTTTTTCGAGCCTTTCTTGTCAATGAGAAGTCAAATTTGAGTTGTGATTTAATCAAGCTAGGGTAGTAGTAAAAGCAGGAAGCGAGAAGTTTTATAACATGAAATTTTTTCAAACTCCTTTTACATTGATTTGAGAAATCGGTATTCAAACAGCTTTTGTTTTTCAGAGCAAATTTCAACGTGCCGCAATTTTTTTCTTTACTGACGAACTCTTTAAAAGGTGATAAGTGTGTTCCAATTATGCGTAGTTTTAGTTTTTTAAATCCCTCAAAAAGAACCTAATGGTTTTTGAGACTTTTTGATCTGTTTGAAGGTTTTTCTTCATATATAAATGTTTCTCCACGACTTTTTTTTTAAAAAATATGTTTGCCTTTTTTCCTTTGTTCTGTCACTTAGTTTCAAAATTGATAGGTCTCATTGGCCCTTTTATTCGGCATTTTTGAGTTTGTCTAATGATTTCATTGAAAAAGTAACTGTTTTATTGACCCCGACACAACTATAACCTAATGACAGTCCTCTAGGCTCTTTGATGAGTTTTTTTTGACTTTATAAAATGGTTTTTGCTTATATGGACGTGTTTTCACGATTCTGACCAATTGTTTTCAAAAAACATAGTGATTTTTGTGTTATGCCAGTTGTAGTTGTCTTTGTTGATCTGTCAGTTGTTGTTTATCTTTCAAACCCCCGCCCCCCTTCTGAACCAATTTTGCATCTGTTTTAAGCTTTTAATCATCTATGTAAAGGCTATCAAAATGGACAAGATTTTCAAGATTGGGTCTTTCTTGCATTTTTGTTTGTTGTCTTTACTTATTCTCGCACAATACAGGTGTCATGGGCTATCTCATGACCCATGTTTGGCTTTTTTATATCTTTTCAGAGATAACAATTTGCAGATTTTTGGCCCAATTTATTTAAAATTAGCAATTTTTAGAATTGGCCCGTTTTTGAAAGTTAATGATATTCGCCCGTTATTGTCCTGTTGCTAATGCCATTAATGACAGGTCTCAATTGATCTCTAATGGGAAAAAATTAATGCAGTTAAGGATTTTTTTTTAGTTCTAATTTTTTGGCTTTCAGAGATTTTTAACATTTTTGAACTTTTGATTGTTACCTGAGTTTGTTACTTTTGTTATGTGGTCACTAAATTGCTTTAATTGTTTTGGACATATGTTTTCTATTGATGGAAAGTGCGGTAGATCATAAAGATAAAATTTTTAGTTAAGTTTTATAATGACATTGTTTAAACGTTTTTTGAGGCTCACGTTGTTTGACACAAAATTACTTTGTTGACGTTATTATTCTAAAAAGGGAAATGGAAAAAGTTTTTAAAGAATTTTCTAGTGTTCTTTTAATTTGCGTTTTTGGTGTATTATGCTGTTCTTTCAAAGGGACTGATAGTGATTTTGGTTTGCTCATTTTTTTGAAAAGCAGTTTAGGAGTTGTCTGTTTTATTGTGCTACGTTTTAGCTTTTGATTACGTTTTTTGTTTTACTTTAGTCGGTACTTTCACGTTTGATTCCTGACTTACCTCAATCACAGTTTCAACTGAATCGATTTTGTTTCTATTCATCTATTGAGTTGAACAATATAGCGAATACTGACGAGGTGAAAGACGAAAAATCAAATGAAATGCTGTGAACCGATAAAGCCCGATCATAAAGTCAGTGCATTAGGTTGTCAGAGTTCATTGGAGCGTATGCTGGAAGGCTATTAAGCTTAATAGCCTTCATTTTCGAAGATGAGTTGAAACTGAAACTGCACTGCATATCAGAACACCACTTTTGACACTTACAACAAATGGTATCAATTTCAGCAGAGCCGTTGCTAGCGTGCCTTAGTATTAAGTTTAATAACCATTACTTAAGGATCTAAATTGATTATAGTTTTAGGATCTAACAAAGAGAACAGCAACTTGGCACTTAGTAAAATTTCATCTTTGTATTTATTCTTTTTTTCAATCCCTATGTGTATCAAAGGGGTCAACGGCGGCTGTTTTCCAGCAAATTACCGGCTATGTTTTTGCTTTAACTCGTTTTATATGTGACTTAGAATACGCGTGTAGCTTTTTAAGGATTCAAGTACAAGTATTGGCAGAAGCAGACAAATGACTCGTCACCGCCAGCAGTTTGAAAGAAATAAGTTTTTTAAAATAGCGAGGTGCACTCAAATAGTTTCAAAGAAAACTGACAAAAGTGGGTTTTGTTGTTTGCGGTTGAACGGTGGCAGATTTCTGACTTTACATAATGGGCGCGGAGTACAGTTTACTCCGTTTGGTTTTTAATAGCTGCGATAGGCGAGGAGTGCCATAATTGACCTCTTCTGTGTTTTTTACGACCTGAAATTTAAAATTGTTTTCCTGCAGGTTCCTTGAAACCTGAAATACTTTTTCTTGGCGATTGTCTGACCTAAAGTTGAAGGTAAATAATCTACCGTGGTTCATTTCAATGTTTTTTACTTTGGACAAATGCTCTTTGACATAAGTAAATGAGTTAGACGTACCAAGCGTCTATTTCCACTGGTCATTTCAGTTAGTTACGTTGATTTCTTGAGTCTTCAGAGCTATCTCAACAAGTATTTGATTGAATACTGTTTTTGGAGAACGCATTAAAGTTTTCAAAGAGAAAATTTCCAACCAATTTTTTATAATTTGTTTATCTTAAATCGACTGTTCTTGTATTCAGTTAAATAGCAAAGGATCTCAGATTAAATTTGCGTGGTTTGTGTTCAATGGTATTTATCAATGTGTACATTAACATGCTGTTTTGACTGTTTCTGAACAGTGGTCTCTAATTTTGTTGTTCTGTTTTAATTCAATGAAAAATGTTATGGTTGAATGCATATTTACTATATTAGAACAAAAAAATTATTTAGAATATTTAGTAGCCATAACGTGGATACTGCGTATCTGAAACCGCTCTAAACAAGCTGACTGATAACCAAAATGCCGTTGCTAGGACAATAGATCGAAGGCAAAAATTGGGGACAGTAGATCAACAATGAAATTTTTCAAGTGCGTATTAGCTAATCAGATTTGAGCGCTCATTTATTATACAGCGTATAACATGTTCAATCGTGATAGTTTGTTCGGCTGTGATAGGTTCATATCAAGTCCCACGGTCTGCTAAGGTGATGTCGTTATCTGTATTTGCTTTTTGTTGATGAATTTCTCAATAACGCAATTGAATTTTTTTTAAATATTTTTTGTAAGGGATACTCCCATTGTGTAAACGTTTTTCGAGGCTCACGTTGTTTGACACATAATTGCTTTAGTGACCTTGTTACTTTAAAAAGACAAAAGGAATACGTTTTTAAAGATTTTTTTAGTGTTCTGTTAATTTACGTTTTATTTGCTGTATAATGTTGTTTTTTTTCAAAGGGACTGATAGTGATTTCTTCGGTTTGCTCATTTCTTTGGAATGCAGTTCAGGAGTTGTCTTGTTACTTTTTTAAATGCTACGTTTTACCTTTTGATAGCCTTTTGTTTTACTTTAGTCACTGCTTTCACGTATAGTTCCTTACTTACCTCACTCACTGATTCAACTGAATCTATTTTATTTCTAATCATCTTTTGAAATAAGTAGTATAGCCAATGCTGCCGAGGTGAAAGACGAAAAGTCAAATACAACGGGGTGAACCAATAAAGCCCGATCATAAAGTGAGAGCATTAGTTTGTCAGAGTTGATTGGAGCGTATGCTGGAAGGCTATTAAGCTTAATGGCCTTCATTTTTGTTGAGCTAAGCATAATTTCAGAATCTAACTGAAACCGCACTGCGTATCAGAACACCCCTTTTGACACTCTGAAAAAATAGTTATTTTTATCAGAGCGGTTGCTGGCGTGCATTAGTATAAAGTTTAATAAACATCAGTTTAGAATCTAAATTAAGTATAGTTTTAGAATTTAACAAACTGGACATTAATTTGGAAAACTTCTTGGCATTTAGTAAAAGTCCATCAATTTCTATTGATTCCTTTTTTTCAATTCCGATGTGTTTTAAAGGGATCAGCGGTGGCTGTTTTCCGGCAATTTATCGGCTATGTTTTTGCTTTAACTCGTGATATATATTACTTAGAATACGCGTGTAGCTTTTTAAAGGCTCAAAAAGGTACTGGCAAAAGCAGACGACAAATGACTTGTCAGCGCCAGCAGTTTGAAAGAAATTAGTTTTTTTAAAAATAGCAAGGTTCACTCAAATAGTTTTGAAAAAGTTGGTTTTGTTGTTTGCAGTTGAACGGTGGCAGATTTCTGACTTTACATGATGGGCGCCGATTACAGTTTACTCCGTTTGGTTTTAATAGCTTCGACAAGCGAGGAGTGACATAAATGACCTCTTCTGTTTTTACGACTTGAAAAGGTTTTCCTGCAGGTTCATTGAAACCTGAAATACTTTTTCTTGGCGATTGTCTGACCTAAAGTTGAAGGTAAATAATCTACCGTGGTTCATTTCAATGTTTTTTACTTTGGACAAATGCTCTTTGACTTAAGTAAATGAATTAGACGTACCAAGCGTTTACTTCCACTGGTCATTTTTTCAGTTTTTAGTTACGTTGATTTATTTCAGAGCTATCTCAACTAGGATTTGATTGAATAATTGTTTTGAAGAACCCATTTAAGTTTTCAATGACAAAATTTTAAACCATTTCCTTCTATAATTTATGTTTATCTTAAATCGACTGTTTTTGTGAGCAGTTTAATAGCAAAGTATCTCAGATTATTTTTGCGTTTTTTTTTAAATTGCTTAAATGTATTGATCAATATGTACACACAAGTTATTTGAGCAAAAATTTAGGACAATAGATCAAATATAAAATCTATCAAGTGCGTATTGTCTAATCAGATTCGAGAGTTTAACATGTTCAATCTTGATAGTTGTTCGGCTGTGATAGGTTCATATCAAGTCCCACGGGCTGCTAAGTTGATCTCGTTATCTGTCTTTGCTTTTTGTTGATGAGTTTCTCAATAACGCAATTGAATTTTTTTTTTACATTTTTGTAAGGGATACTCCCATTGTGTAAACGTTTTTCGAGGCTCACGTTGTTTGACACATAATTGCTTTAGTGACATTGTTACTTTCAAAAGACAAAAGGAATACGTTTTTAAAGATTTTTTTAGTGTTCTGTTAATTTACGTTTTATTTGCTGTAAAATGTTGTTTTTTTTCAAAGGGACTGATAGTGATTTCTTCGGTTTGCTCATTTCTTTGGAGTGCAGTTCAGGAGTTGTCTTGTTACTTTTTTAAATGCTACGTTTTACCTTTTGATAGCCTTTTGTTTTACTTTAGTCACTGCTTTCACGTATAGTTCCTTACTTACCTCACTCACTGATTCAACTGAATCTATTTTATTTCTAATCATCTTTTGAAATAAGTAGTATAGCCAATGCTGCCGAGGTGAAAGACGAAAAATCAAATACAACGGGGTGAACCAATAAAGCCTGATCATAAAGTGAGAGCATTGGTTTGTCAGAGTTGATTGGAGCGTATGTTGGAAGGCTATTAAGCTTAATGGCCTTCATTTTTGTTGAGTTAAGCATAATTTCAGAATCTAACTGAAACCGCACTGCATATCAGAACACCCCTTTTGACACTCTGAAAAAATAGTTAGTTTTATCAGGGCAGTTGCTAGCGTGCATTAGTATAAAGTTTAATAAACATCAGTTTAGAATCTAAATTAAGTATAGCTTTAGAATTTAACAAACTGGACAGCAATTTGGAAAACTTCTTGGCACTTAGTAAAAGTCCATCAATTTCTATTGATTCTTTTTTTTCAATCCCGAGCTGTTTTAAAGGGATCAACGGTGGCTGTTTTCCGGCAATTTATCGGCTATGTTTTTGCTTTAACTCGTGATATATACTACTTAGAATACGCGTGTAGCTTTTTAAAGGCTCAAAAAGGTACTGGCAAAAGCAGACAACAAATGACTTGTCAGCGCCAGCAGTTTGAGAGAAATTAGTTTTTTAAAAATAGCGAGGTTCACTCAAATAGTTTTGAAAAAGTTGGTTTTGTTGTTTGCAGTTGAACGGTGGCAGATTTCTGACTTTACTTGATGGGCGCCGATTACAGTTTACTCCGTTTGGTTTTAATAGCTTCGACAAGCGAGGATTGACATAAATGACCTCTTCTGTTTTTACGACTTGAAAAGGTTTTCCTGCAGGTTCATTGAAACCGGAAGTATTTTTTGGCGATTGTCTGGCCTGAAGCTAAAAGTAAATAATCTGCCGCGGTTCGTTTCAATGTGTTTTTGCTTTCGACAAATTCTCTTTTACAGATAAATAAATGAATTAGACGTACCAAGCGTTTACTTCCACTGGTCATTTTTTCAGTTTTTAGTTAAGTTGATTTATTTCAGAGCTATCTCAACTAGGATTTGATTGAATAATTGTTTTGAAGAACCCATTTAAGTTTTCAATGACAAAATTTTAAACCATTTCCTTCTATAATTTATGTTTATCCTAAATCGACTGTTTTTGTGAGCAGTTTAATAGCAACGGATCTCAGATTATTTTTGCGTTTTTTTTAAATTGCTTAAATGTATTTATCAATATGTACACACAAGTTATTTGAGCAAAAATTGAGGAGAAAATATCAAATATATAATCTATCAAGTGCGTATTGTCTAATCAGATTCGAGAGTTTAACATGTTCAATCTTGATAGTTGTTCGGCTGTGATAGGTTCATATCAAGTCCCATGGGCTGCTAAGTTGATCTCGTTATCTGTCTTTGCTTTTTGTTGATGAGTTTCTCAATAACGCAATTGAATTTTTTTTTACATTTTTGTAAGGGATACTCCCATTGTGTAAACGTTTTTCGAGGCTCACGTTGTTTGACACATAATTGCTTTAGTGACCTTGTTACTTTCAAAAGACAAAAGGAATACGTTTTTAAAGGTTTTTTTAGTGTTCTGTTAATTTACGTTTTTTTTGCTGTAAAATGTTGTTTTTTTTCAAAGGGACTGATAGTGATTTCTTCGGTTTGCTCATTTCTTTGGAATGCAGTTCAGGAGTTGTCTTGTTACTTTTTTAAATGCTACGTTTTACCTTTTGATAGCCTTTTGTTTTACTTTAGTCACTGCTTTCACGTATAGTTCCTTACTTACCTCACTCACTGATTCAACTGAATCTATTTTATTTCTAATCATCTTTTGAAATAAGTAGTATAGCCAATGCTGCCGAGGTGAAAGACGAAAAATCAAATACAACGGGGTGAACCAATAAAGCCTGATCATAAAGTGAGAGCATTGGTTTGTCAGAGTTGATTGGAGCGTATGTTGGAAGGCTATTAAGCTTAATGGCCTTCATTTTTGTTGAGTTAAGCATAATTTCAGAATCTAACTGAAACCGCACTGCATATCAGAACACCCCTTTTAACACTCTGAAAAAATAGTTAGTTTTATCAGAGCAGTTGATTCTTTTTTTCAATCCCGATGTGTTTTAAGGGGATCAACGCTGGCTGTTTTCCGGCAATTTATCGGCTATGTTTTTGCTTTAACTCGTGATATATATTACTTAGAATACGCGTGTAGCTTTTTAAAGGCTCAAAAAGGTACTGGCAAAAGCAGACGACAAATGACTTGTCAGCGCCAGCAGTTTGAAAGAAATTAGTTTTTTTATAATAGCGAGGTTCACTCAAATAATTTTGAAAAAGTTGGTTTTGTTGTTTGCAGTTGAACGGTGGCAGATTTCTGACTTTACATGATGGGCGCCGATTACAGTTTACTCCGTTTGGTTTTAATAGCTTCGACAAGCGAGGAGTGACATAAATGACCTCTTCTGTTTTTACGACTTGAAAAGGTTTTCCTGCAGGTTCATTGAAACCGGAAGTATTTTTTGGCGATTGTCTGGCCTGAAGCTAAAAGTAAATAATCTGCCGCGGTTCGTTTCAGTGTGTTTTTGCTTTCGACAAATTCTCTTTAACAGATAAATAAATGAATTAGACGTACCAAGCGTTTACTTCCACTGGTCATTTTTTCAGTTTTTAGTTACGTTGATTTATTTCAGAGCTATCTCAACTAGGATTTGATTGAATAATTGTTTTGAAGAACCCATTTAAGTTTTCAATGACAAAATTTTAAACCATTTCCTTCTATAATTTATGTTTATCTTAAATCGACTGTTTTTGTGAGCAGTTTACTAGCAACGTATCTCAGATTATTTTTGCGTTTTTTTTTAAATTGCTTAAATGTATTGATCAATATGTACACACAAGTTATTTGAGCAAAAATTGAGGACAATAGATCAAATATAAAATCTATCAAGTGCGTATTGGCTAATCAGATTCGAGCGTTTAACATGTTCAATCTTGATAGTTGTTCGGCTGTGATAGGTTCATATCAAGTCCCACGGGCTGCTAAGGTGATTTTGTTACCTGACCTCGCTTTTTGTTGATGTTTCTCAATGACGCAATTGAATTTTCCTTTTTACATTGTTAGTAAGAATACTCGCATTGTGTAAACGTTTTTTGGGATTCACGTTATTTGACACATAATTGATTTGTTGACCTTGTTATTCTAAAAAGAGAAATGGAATAAATTTTTAAATAATTTTCTGGTGTTCTGTTTATTTACGTTTTACTTGCTGTATATTGCTGTTTTTACAAAGGGTCTTGTAGTGATTTCTTCGGTTTGCTCATTTCTTTGGAATGCAGTTCAGGAGTTAAAACAAATAGTGTCAGGTTCATCAGGGTGGTTGCTAACGTGCATTAGTATTAATTTTAATAACCATCAGTTTAGAATCTAAATTAAGTATAGTTTTAGGATCTAACAAACTGGACAGCAAATTGGAACACTTCTTGAAACTTGGTAAAATTCTATCAATGACTTGTTCTTTTTTGTGTCAATCCCGATGTGTTTCAAAGGGTTCAATGGTGGCTGTTTGCCGGCAATATTTTTACGTTAACTCGTGCTATATGTGACTTAGAATACGCTTGTAGCTTTTCAAAGCTGAAGTACAGGTTTTGGAAGAAGCAGGCAACAAATGACTTGTCACCGCCAGCACTTTGAGAGAAATAAGTTTTTTAAAATAACGAAGTTCGCTCAAATAGTTTTATAGAAAACTTTGACAGAAGTTGGTTTTGTTGTTTGCGGTTGAACGGTGGCAGATTTCTGACTCTACATGATGCGCGCGGCGTACAGTTTACTCCGTTTGGTTTTAATAGCTGCGATAGCCGAGGAGTGCCATAATTGACCTTTTCTGTGTTTTTACGACTTGAAATGGTGCATTGTTTTCCTTCAGGTTCATTGAAAGCGGAAGTTTTTTTTCTTAACGGTTGTCTGACCTAAAGCTGAAGGTAAATAACTTGCTGCGATTCATTTCAATGTATTTTTTTCTTTCCAAAAATGCTCTTTGTTAGATAAATGAATAAATTAGACCTACCAAGCGTTTATTTCCACTGGTCATTTTTCAGTTGTTAACGTTGATTTCTTAAATCTGAAATTTGAGTCCTCAGAGCTATCCCAACAAAGATTTGATTGAATATTTGTTTTGGAGAACCCATTAAAGTTTTCAATGACAAAATTTTAAACCATTTCCTACTAAAATTTATGTTTATCTTAAATCGACTGTTTTAGTGAGCAGTTCAATAGCAACGGATCTCAGATTATTTTTGCGTTTTTTAAAAAAAAATTGCTAAAATGTATTTATCAAGATTAAATCTCTCAGATTAAATTTGCGTTTTTTAAAAAAATTTTTGCCAAATGGTATTTATCATTTTGTACATACACATGCTGTTTTGACCGCTTTGAACAATGGTCTCTATTTTTGTTGAGTTTTTTTTTCAATTCAATAAAATAATGTTATGATTGAATGGATATTTACTATTTTAGAACAAAGTTATTATTTAGCATAATTAGTAGCCATAACGTGAATACTGTGTGTCTAAAAGCGCTCTAAACGAGCCAACTGATAACTAACAAACAGGTGCTATGACACTAGATCAAAAGCAAAAATTGGGGATCAAAATAGAATTTGATGTGCCTATTGGCTAATCAGATTTGAGCGCTCATTTATTATACAGCTTATAAAATGACAACGTGTTCGGCTCTGATAGGTTCATATCTAGTCCCACGGGCTGCTAAGTTGATCTCGTTATCTGTCCTCGCTTTTTGTTGATGTATTTCTCAATAACGCAGCTGAATCGTTCTCTCTTTTACATTGTTTTGTAAGGGATACTCCTTGGCATATCAAACCATCTTTTGTTTTGTCAGTAAATTGTCTTTGATTTTGGATGGTATTTTCATTGAAGACGGTTATATTTTTCTACTAATTGCGGCGTGCTCTTATTCTTTTATTCTTTTACACTCTTATTGGATTAATTTTTTGTTCATTGGCTTGAATGTTTTTTTTTGGTCACACACGTGAACCTCAATCTCAACATGAGTTTTGCTACTTGAGGTTTGATATCCTCTTAGGATATCTCGCTGTAATTGATGGTTATTTGAGGGCTTGTAGAGCTTTTAGAAACAATTAATAATTTAGACGAAGCACTAGTCCCCTTATAAAACATGTGACATTTCATATATATATTAAACATTATTTTAAAATACGGCACGTGCACTTGGTGGCTTGAAATTAATGTACCCCTTCTAAGCTGGAGGGGGCACCAAAGAGAGACAAATTATTACTTCATTTATCAAATGGCCTGAGGCATCAATAGTTTACCACGATCATTTTGTTCGTAACGCTGTTGTACACATGTAATCTAGGAAACTTTTATGGCTGGTAACTTTTGGCTTCTATTTTGTGCTATTCTAATAGTATGTTTTATTCCATGCAGGTGTTTGCGGGTGCAGCTACGTGTTTCTACGCGTTCATAGGCTTCGACATAATAGCCACAACCGGAGAAGAGTCCAGGAACCCCTCTCGCTCCATCCCCCTGGCCATAGTTCTCACTCTGGTCATCTGCTTCGTGGCATACGAGAGCTGCAGTCTCATAGTCACTCTCATGGTTAGTACTATTCAAAATAGCAAGAGTGTAAATTTGGCTGGTAACAGATATTAATGGTTAGTACTGCTATATTATACTATGACCAAAGGCTGTTTTCACTTTGATTTTATCCGTTTTCGAACAGATTCCAAGATTCTAGCCTTTTTCTTGCAATTGGTTCAATTTTTTGTTTGCTATGGATTTCGTATAATACAATTCTGCGCTGAGAAATTGCTGGAATTACTTTTGAATTCTTTGACCGATTTTTATTTTCTGCAATTTTTTTGGAGCTAGGCGTTGGTAATAAAGCATTTTTAGCCTTTGAGAATTTTTCTGTCTTCTTTGTCTTTCTTATCTTTGATTTTGCTATAGTGTGATTTCTTTTTTGTCATTGATATCTCCAACAAGTGAGAAGTATATCTGATATTGTCTTAATGGCCGTGAAGCCAAAAATTTTTAAAATATATTCTTTCTTTTTTTGAATCAAGAGTTTTTCAGTTCTCGAATTTTTAAGTGTCGAAGAATATTATCTGCCTTAGCCTATCACAATGTGTCCTTTGGATCGCAGAGCTTATTGCAGAGCTGCAAAATTCGAAACCATTATCACTAGTTTTTTATGATAATTTTTAGCTGGGTCCGTTTGAGTCACTCAGCATTTGTCCAATCTAAGAACTTGGGCCCTTTTTCAACGCTACCAGGTGGTATTTTAATAATACGAGAATTTGCGGTATCAAGATTTTACAGTGCGATTTTTCTGTCAAAAACTTAAATTTAACTTAACTTTAAGTTTAAAATGTGTCCTCCTGCTATGTCTTTATTGTTAAGTTTTTTGTCCCGACCACATGATGTCACGATCACTTCAAATCTGCTTCCTGTTCGTTCATTCATGCAATTTTGAATGAAATGCGTGCATGTTGTCTTTTTTCACTCTTCTTGGGGCGAGTTTTTGGTGCAGTCAGGTTTCGCGTAAGTCACACGCGTTATGTCGCTCTCAAATGGTTCTTCTCACGATCAAATTCAAGGAAATAAGTTCAACTGAGCATGTGTCAATCTAATTGAAGGTTATCTGAGAGCTGCTAATAGAAGTGATAATAAATTTTACAGATTTCAAATCAAAATTTTACATCTCGACAATTTATAAGAAAAGTTTTTTTTGTCTGTTTATTATCTTTTTTTTTCTGGTGATCTGCAGGCTATTTTCTTGCAATCTGCAGCTGTGTTTTGCTCTGTTTTAGTCCCAACCTTGGTTAGTGTGGCCAAGAGTGGCTATTCTTGGCAGTTTTTGTTGGCTATGTTTCAGTATCCGCTGCTCGCGAATTTTGTAAGAGCATTGGATTTCGAAGAAATTTCTGTCTTTCAAGATTTTTGTTGATAGCTGCGATAGCTGAGGGTTTTTTTTAAAAACCCTTCGGGGGTTACGTTTTGGAAGGCAAATTTTTCACCATTCCACATTTTTTTTCCTGATACTCGAAATCAATGTAAAGATTCTGGTAAACAAATGAAACCTCACTATACCTAACCAATGGAATTTGCTTTTTTAATTTGATATTCTTCAAACTTTTGTTTGAAATTGGCGAAACATTCTATTGTCTAAATTTTTAAATATTAATTGTTTAAATTTTCAATGGTAGTATATCTGATTTCATTAGATCACGCGTTACCGCATATTTTTTGTTTTGACGCAAACTTGTATTCCTCTGTTTTTTGCAGGTTCATACGTAAATTTCCCTGTAATACAGATTCTAAAAAACTGCGCAAATATTTTTCAACATTTTGTCACCCCGGAGAACAGTAGCGCTTGTTGCTGCTGTTTCATCAACCAATCTGCCGTTCTCGTTCAAAATGCCGTTCTCGTTTTCTGAGATTACTCTCTTTTCTGTTTTTTTTTCCAACTCAGCTATGTTTTCTTAGGCAGAATTTTTCTTGGAGCAAGCAGAATTTGACTAATTTTATACTTTTTCTTTGAATTGCTAAGACTTCCTTGAGGAGCAGCAGGATTCTTAGGCACCCATTGGGACCACATTTTAGTCATTTGATCAGAATACGCTATAGAGAAAGATGTAAATTTATTTAACCCGTTCTCAGAGAATTTATCATGTGATTTTGACTTAAGCAAACTAAGTCAACTGACTTTTTATTTACGATCATCAAAAATTGGCAACTCCTGCTACCAAAGAGAGGAGACAACTGTCAAAGTTCATGTTACTTCTAACTTGTCTAATGAGAGGGTAGTTATTAAATATTTTTCAATTTTTACTTCAGAGGTGAAGATCGTTCTAAAACGCCAAAATAATGTTCAATTTGAATAAGAATTGTACTAAATGAGCTATTTTATAAGACAACTAACTTACTGAACGTAAAAATGAATATAATTGTAAATTGGTTTTAGCTAGGCAAAAACAGTCGTTCTCATAATGAAATCAATCATTATAAAATTTTTTTATTTCAGGTGCCTTATGACCAGATAGACCCAGAGAGTGCATTGACTACTAGCTTTGTGTACAGAGGTGCCAATGCTGCCAAGTACTTTGTGGCTTTTGGTGCTATCTCTTCCTTGACTGCGAGTCTCTTAGGCAGCCAGTTCCCCATGGCTAGAATCATTTACGCCATGTCACACGACGGACTTCTCTTCAGGTAGACATTTCTGTATGACATAACACGGTAATACGGTACTGTATGCCATTTGGTTCTGGTTTTTTCTTATTTTCTTTTCCAAATTGATTCACGCATTATAGAAATATTTTAATTCGCTATCATTCATAATATGCGCAGTTCTTTTTAGATTAAGTGTATTAAATTAACGAATTTGTGCACAGATTGTGACAATTTGTAAGCGATGGGAAACGAAAATAAAGAGCCCCCCCACAAGAACTGTGTAGTAGTTTCACGGTACAAAAAAAATAAATTTTGGATACCTCTCCCTTTTATGCCCCTGCCATTTTTTGCAACTCACTACCATTTTCTTCCCCAAGTCACCCTCAACCAGTGAAGACCCTAAACTAGCGATTACCAAAGCCTTTCCTTCGTCAGTCGTTTGAGAACATATCGTCCGACGTTAGTCGTCTCAAATGCTATTATTTAGGCGCTCTCCGTTTTTACAGTTCAAGGAATTTGAATTAAATTGGCGTGGTATCTTTTAACGACTCAAGAGTTGATCTGTCTTTTTTGAGCGATAATTTTATTGAGCATATTGAAAAAGATGAAAATATCAATGCCGTGCGTGAAAACTAAGTCTTTAAGGCAAAGCTCTGAACGATTTTAACCTAATCTTCTTGCGTAACGCGGTTTTTTCCAACTATTTTAACATAGATTTACATTTGGGAGTGTTTTTGACCTCTCAATAATGTATTATTAGACTTTTATGTGCAATCTTGAGCTATTTTATCAATTTTAGTTTGCTAAATTCAGTCATTATTTTGCTCATTTCTATTTTTGAATTTGTCTAATCCCGCCTTTCGGAATAGTTGTTAATATTCAATTGTATCTTTATTATTTTCCTATGAGCGGTGTTATTAATTGAAAAAGAATTAGAGGTTTGATACTCCAGATTGACGTAAAATAATTGAAAATATCTGCAATTTTCTCATGTTTGAAGGGTTTTCGGGTGGCAATGCGTGTCGTGTGAGTGCTCAAGTGAATGTCGTAAAAAATTTAAATTGTTTATATTCATTTTCAATTCCCCTTTTTGTATGGTTTTATGCCTTCCTTGAAGCATACTCCACGATTTCTTATGTGGCGAACTTAAAATAACTATATAGACAACAGTCGAGTGAAAAGTCGCCAAGAGCCTAATATCTTTTTCCGTCTAATTTGTTTGCTTCGTTTGCCGTTTCAAATTGAATGGCGTAAAGGTTTAAATGTTTGATTAGTTCAGTTAATGTTTGGCTGGGGCTTAAGTTGTATTACATGAGTCGTTTTTGGATTTTTCTGGCTCAGTTTTTTAAGATCTGTTTACACCTTTTTTCTTGTTAATGAGAAGGCAAGTTAGCGTAGTGATTCTAAACATGCCGGAGGAGTAAGAAGAACGTAAAGCAAGTAGTTTTAGGGCAATAAATTGTTTGAAACTGCATCTAAAGCTTTGAAAAATTGGTGTTTAAACAGTTTTGTTGAGTGAAATTTCAGTCGCGACAGTTTTGTTTCTTTATTAATAGCCGCCTCAGTATCTCATTCGGCTATTTTAGTGCTCCTTTTTTTACAGTTCAAAAAATTTGAATTGTATTGGGGCGCTGCGTTTTTTTTTCAAGATAGGTTCACACATTTTTCAATGACTTTGATCTTTCAAAAGACTTAAACAAGTAAAGCCCGGCGGGCATTAAGTTTCATTATAGGAACAAAGTAGTCCGTCAAGTGCTTAGAGTGGTGGAGCTGCTGGGATGGCCTCAATTAAAGGCTAAAAGGTCATTTTTAGGAGTTTTTGGGCTGAAAATGGTGCAAAATTTCATGTTCTTTGCGAATTGTTTAGAGTTTTGTTTGATTAGTCTTAGGTTAAAGTTTTTAAAAGTTGATGAAGGCATTTTGTGAGACAAAATTACATGTTATGACCATTTTATGAGTTATGTGTTTTGGTACTACAAACACAAACACGCAAAATAATACTAATTTTTGGACTTTTTTAAATTTTTTTTTTGGAAATTTTTGTCAATTTTTGAGTTTTTCAGGCTGCGGGGCCAGTGAATATCCTTTAAGGTTTGATAATAGGGCACTGCATTGTTTTTTGTAACTATGGCATGGTTTTCAACTTTTTAATGTCTCGAATTTTAGGATTATTTTTTGATAAAATCTGCAATTTTTTTTAACGTTTCCTAAAGTTTTTGTCAATTTTTGGTTTTTGTTCATTCTCAAGTGCCAGGAAACCTATTCCACGGTCTGAAAAAAGTGACTGCATGGTTCTTAGTTCCAATGAATTTGTTTTCAACAATTCAACTTTTCGAATTTTAAAAATTTTATGATAAAGTTTGCAATTTTGAGTTTTTTCAAAACATTTGTCTTTTTTTTCAGTTTTTCTTGCCTAAGTGGACAGATAACATCATACAAAAATTGATAGTATGTTATTTAATAGTTCCTAGGGGGCAATTGAATGGTTTTCAACATTTTAAAAGAACGAATATCTATTTTTTGAAACTTGAAAATTTTTATAAAAATTATTGCCTATCAATCTTTGAACCAATTAATTTTTTAAGGCTTATGGGTTTTAAGGAAATGGGTTATTGGATAGCCTCAAGAGACACAGAAGAGATTCCTAAAATATTAATATCACAATTTTCAGCAACTTTCCAATAAAGTTTGCAATTGATTTCATTAAAAAAAATTGGTCATTTTCGTGTTAATCGATCTTCAAGGGCCAATGAATTTTTTCAGGCCGTTCAGATATAATACTGCACCAATTTCAGAAACAAAAATTGGTTTTGAACATATTTTTGAAATTGGTATATTTGAAGTGATCAAATTTAGGGGTAAATGCTTCAAACTTTTATCAATGATTATATTTTTGTTTAGTTTGTTTGTTTCTCAATTTTTTAGATGATTTTGTTTGTGTTTTGGCTGGCATCGTTTAATTGATCTGCTGGGCAGGTAGAGTTCTTTTAAGTTTTTCATTCAATTCTTTGAATTGTTTTTCAGGACTTGTTTTGCTATGTTTTTTAACTTTGTCGGATAAAATTTTTTCGCTTTACCTCTTTTTGCCGCCTTTTCGACATTTTGCGTGAAATCTTTTTGACTTCTCTAGGCTGATTTCACTTTTCTCTCGTATCGAGTCAGTATCGAAAAAACGAAGTCAGAAATAGAAACGGGATAAACCCATAAAGCCCGATTTTAGATGCCCGGTACTTGAACTTTGTTCTCAATCTTTTAGACAGCAGTTGCTCAGCAAAGCAACTCAAAATGAACAGCGTCAGTTTTTAAAAAAACGAAATCAAATATAAACGGGCTTAATCCATAAAGCCCAACTTTAGATGCCCGTTACTCGAACTTCGATCTTCCTTACCATCTCTAATGCTTATTGCTGTTGATACTAGCCCCTGTGTGGTCTCACTACGAAAAAGGAGTATGTTCAGCTCCGAAATGACATCAAAATAGTTCGCACTTTAAAATTGTTTTTTACAAAAATCAATTACCACTAGTTTTTTTTCTCTTCATTCAATCCCAATATGGGTTATGGGAACCAATGGCGGCTATTTTCCGGGTATGTTTTTCATGAAACAATTTTTATTTTTTGGAGATTGCCTGTTTTCAGTAGTTTTAACTGTGCTATTACTTAGTCTCCTTAACGATAATTCCCAGTGGTTTTCTAATGAGGCATATTTAAACTAATGTAATGATATGAATTGAAATCAACGATTTTAACGAATAGGGCGCTGTTTCGATTTTGCCCGTTTGTTTTATTTTTTTTTCTAAAAATTCGCAATCTCGTGTATCACAGGTCTCTAGGCTCTCTGCTTAGCAGTTTTTGAATATACTTAATCGCTTCTTATCATATCTAAGTTTTCTCGACTTGTATTTAAGGTCTGAGTTTCTGAATTTTGCCAGTTCTTAGTGTTTGTTGTTTTTGGTAATTGATTGGAAAAGTTATTGGTCTCTCAATTGAGACATATTGAAATCTAATTTTTTTTGCATCAAGTGATTTTGAAAAATTTTGACACTAGTTTTTGAAAAATGTGCAATTTTTTTTTTTTGAAGTTGATACTGTTTTTCTGTCGCTAGTCTCGTTAATGGCAATTCCCATTTGACATCTAATGAGGCAAAATAAAATCATTTTAAGATTTAGTTATTGCCAATCATTTTATGGGAGTTGTGACATCCCTTGTTCATCAAAATTTTCGAATTTTAGGTTGTTGGCTGCATTTGCCATTTTTGCTACGTGCTCCCTGAATTGCATCCGTTAAGCTTGGTTTGTAATTTCTATTGCTTTTAGTTGTGCGTTTGAATGAATTTGATGTCACGTTTTTTTCAAAAACACTAGTAAAAATTTGGTTTTGCCAAATGTGTGTTGTCCTTTTACTTTGTCTGTTTTTTACAATGTTTGTGTTTGCTGTCTGAGCCACCATTGTGTACAGGTTTTTTTATTACGTGGTTCGATCTAATAACTTTTTATAGCACAACAAAAAAGAGAGTTGAAAATATTTTTTTTAGATTTTTGAGATTTTGTATTGTTTTGTTGGTCGTCGTGGAATATGATTTGTTTACAATCCTGTGTTGAGAATTTTTCTCAAGTTGGTTAATTTATTTTAGTTCAAATTAACTTGTCTTGTTTTGTTTTTAGTTTTACCTTTTGATTACACAGGTCAGTCACGACTTTCGCGTTCGATTTCTGACTTACCTCACTCAATGTTACAACTGAATGGAATATTGTAGGCTGTTTTTTTCACTGAATGGAAATTTGTAGGCTATTTTTCCAACTGAATGGAATTTTAAGGCTATTTTTAGGCGCTCCTCTTTTACAGTCCAAGGGGTCAGGATTGAATTGGAGCGCTGATTTTTCCATGATCTGGTAACATTTTGACTTTTCTTGTCAAGGAGAAGTGAAAGTAGGGTTTCTATTGTCGTCATACTGAAGTAGTAATAAGAGTGAAAAAGCGAGTGTATGAAAGCGTGATTTTATGGGTCTGTTTTTAAATTAGCGAGAAATTGGTTTTTAACCCGAGGTTTTTTTGTTAGAGATTTTTTTTGCGTGACGTACTTTGACTTCTGTTTTACTGGTCTTTCTCTAGATTTTCTGGGAGTTAATATTAAAAGAGATACATGTGTTCAAATCGTGGTCGGTTGAGTTTTCGTGAATTCCCAAATGGGCTTTTCAACAGTATTTTTGTTCCAAAAAGCATTAGTGCTTTTTTGTTTCGCTCGTGTCTTTTTCGTTGTCGTCTTTTTAGTCGCCTTAATAGCTGGTCGAACTGGGTTCTTTTGAGACAAATAGAATCTCTTTTTCGTTTGTAGTTGTTAGTTATAATTTTCCCATTTTCCTAAAGCTTTAGTAGATTTTTCATTTTTGCACGTTTTTGTTCTTTTTGTGGTCTTATAACCTAGTGTCAGTAATGACAGGCGCATTGGTTGTTAATAAAGCCTAATTTAACCTATATATAGTTTGTTCGAGTTTGTTCTTTTCGTCTCTGCATATATTCACAGGAAGGAATGACAGGCCACATTTGGTTTTTAATAAGTGAAAGTATTTAACGTTTTCATTCTATGTTTGAGTTTTTCTCAATGGATTTTTATATCTAATCATAGCCCTTTGTAGGAAATTTTATAAGTCATTTTTTTTTCAATTGTAGTTCATGACTTGTCCTGATTGGTTTTTATGATCTGATAAACTTTTTTGTTGATTTTTGAACTCGACTTAAGTATTAATTTGGCTGGGCCGTAAAGATATGGAGCTGAAAAGTGTAGTTATTGGTGTAAATTCTCTTTTTTTAAGTAGAACGAAAGAACAGTGTTTGAAGAAAAAACTCGTTTTCCTTGCAGAGATTTTTTGTTACCGTCCGTCAATTTGATTTTAATTTCACTGTTAGTTAGTATTTTTTAATAGCCGCCCTCAACTTCTCAGGCGGCTATTATAGCGCTCCTATTTTTTTACAATTCAAAGAATTTGAATTGTATTGGTGCGCTGTGCTTTTTTAAGATGTGTTCACACATTTTTCAATGACTTTGATCTTTCAAAACGGGATAAACAGGTAAAGCCCAGCGGGCATTAAGTTTCATTAGAGGCCCAAAGTGTGCTTTAGTAGTCTTTCATATAGTGGTGCAGCTGCTGGGATGGCCTTAATTTACGGTTAAAAGGTCATTTTTAGAAGTTTTTGGGCTCAAAATGGTGCAATTTTTCATGTTTTTTGTGATTTTTTGTCTTGATGAGTCTTAGGTTGAAGTTTTTGATGAAGGTCTTTTGCGAGAAAAAATAGCTTGTTATGACCATTTTATGAGCTATATGTTTTGTTACTACAAACACAAACACGAAAAATGATACTAATTTTTGCAATTTTTTTCAGGTTTTTTGAAAATTTTTGTCATTTTTTGAGGTTTTTTGGCCCTAGGTGTCACGAAACCTCCTCTAGGGTGCGATAAAGGGTTTGATGATTGATTGCTGTATATTTTCTAGTGGTAATGGAATGGTTTTTAGTGTTTGCCATCCTGAATTTTAGCATTTTTTGACGAAACTTTTCATATTTTTTCATATTTTTTGACATTTGTTGGCATTATTCAAGTTGTTTGATTCCCAGGGTCCAGAAAATTTCATCAGGAGTTTGATAATAAGGTATTGAAAATTTTTTAGTTGCCATGGAATAGGTTTCAACTTTTGAATGTTACAAATTTTAGCATTTTTTTTTTAAATTTGCATTTTTTCAGGTTTTTGAAAACTTTCTTCATTTTTTTTTAGTTTTTCAAGCTTCAAGGACCAGGCCTTCTCCTTTGAGGTTTGTTAATAGGGCACTGCATAGTTTTTAGTGACAATGGAATGGTTTTTAACATTTTAGTGTCTCGAATTTTAGCATTTTTTTTTTGATAAACTCTTCAATTTTTTTAAGGCTTCCGTAAGTTTTTGTCATTTGTTGATATTACTCCGTTCTCAAGTGCAAGAAAACATTTTCCACGTTCTGTTAAAAAGTTAATGCATGGTTTTGAGTTTCAATGGATTTGTTTTCAACAATTTAACCTTTCGACTAGAAGTTTTTTTTATAAAATTTGGTTTTTCAAGTTTTTTCAAAACATTTGCCTTTTATTTATTTTTCTTGCCTCAGTAGCCAGGTAACCTCATCCAGGGTTCGATAGTATGCTATTAAATAGTTGCTAGGGGGCAATTGAATGGCTTTCAACATTTTAGGAGAACGAATTTCTATTTTTCGAAACTTGAAATTTTTTACAAAAATTATTGCCGATCAATCTTTGAACCGATAAATTTTTAAGGCTTATGGGTTTTAAGGAAATGGGTTATTGGATAGCCTCAAGAGACACAGAAGAGATTCATAAAATATTAATATCACGATTTTCAGCAACATTTCAATAAAATTTGCAAATGATTTCATTTTAAAAATCGGTCATTTTCGTGTTAATCGATCTTTAAGGGCCAATGATTTTTTCAGGCCTTTCAAAATTATTACTTATCGATCTATGAGCCAATGATCTTTTAAAGCTTGGAATTGGGTTACTGGATAGCCTCTAGAGACACAAAAATGATTCTGAAGATATTTATATTGCGATTTTCAGCAGCATTTCCCTATCATTTGCAATTGATTTTTTCTAAATTGTGTTCATTTTCGAGTTAATCAATCTTCTAGGGCAAATGAATATTTTTCAGGTCTTGCAGGTATAATATGTGACGTATTTCAGAAACAAAATGGGTTTTGAACATATTTGTGAAATAGGTATTATTAAAGGGAAAAAATTTCGCCTTAAGTCGAAAAGCTTCAAGAGTTTGAGAAATGAGTATATTTTTGTTTGGTTTTGATTCTTTTAATTTCTCAAGCTTTTGTGATGATTTTGTTTGTGTTCTGGCTGGCATTGTTCAATTGATCTGCTGGCCAGGTAGAGTACGTCTGAGTTTTTCATTCAATTCTTTGAATTGTATTTCAGGACTTGTACTGCTATGTTTTTTACTTCGTCGAACTTTTTTTCGCTTTACCATTTTGCAACTTTTTCGACAATTTGCATGAATTCTTTTTGAATTCTCTAGGCTAGTTTCTCTCTTCTTTCGCTAGAAGTTAATTTGAACATCAATTGCTCAGCAAAGCAATTCAAAATGAACAGAGTCAGTATAAAAAATTGAAGTCAGAAGTAGAAACGGGATAAACCCATAAAGCCCAATTTTAGATGCCCGCCATTTGAACGTCGTTCCTATAGGTCTTAGTTACCATCTCTTATGCTTATTGGTATTGATAGTAGCCCCTGTGGCCTCTCTCTAAGAAACAGAAGTATGTTCAACTACAAAATGCCATCAAAATAAATCGGACTTAAAAAAATCTTTTTGTACAAAATCTTTTTTTTTCGATGTCTTCTATTCTTTCAATCCCAATCATGCTTATTGGAATCAACGGCGGATATTTTCCGGCAATCTGCCGGATATGTTTATCTGTTCTGTTTTCTATCAAATTTCATTCCTAGTCATTTCTAGGTTTAGTGTATTGGTTTTCTCAGTGAAAATTTGCATCTTTTTGGTGCCCCTCAGTACGTTTTTGACCGCCAGTACAGAGCACATGCCATTACATATGAAGCGTCTGATAAAAATATTTCATATGCACTTTAGGGATGCGAATAGTTAGCACCCACTAAGCTGGGACACTAATTCTTTTTTCCAGGACTCGTGCTGCTGTTATTATTTCGTAGTCAATGTTCTGCGACGAGTAACGTCAAGCTCACTTCAAAACAAGTTTCTATTTATTCATTTATGCAATTCGGCAGCATTTCGTGAGGTCATTTTTCACACATTTTGAAGCAATATTTCTGTTCATTAGCGTGAATAAACTTTGGTCATGCTTGCCTTACTCCCAAACTCATCTCAACTTCCACTTTTCTTCTTTTTCTAACTGTAATTGGTTGATTTGAAGACAAGTAAGGATATATCACAAACTGAAGGGCATTTGAAGGCAGCTTTTCTGTACATAAGTCTAAATCTATCAAATATATCTCAACATTTAATAGAAAAATTATTTTAAAGATTCCTTAGGCCATATTCTTTTCATTGGTAATTTGAGACTAGAGTTCTACAAAGCTACAATATATTGACTTATTGAGCAATAACGACCCCTAATGACGTCATTACAAGAGAATCGTCGTTACGTCGGACATCAGTGTAATACGTTTCTTTGTTAGTGCAATTATCTTTGAATTTATCTTTGTCAATGAAAAATCAATCTTGAAATTGCCGTAGTTCATTTCTGTTTGTAATTGTTTCAGCTACTTTGACAACGTGAGTGCGTGGACCAACACTCCAATCATAGCCACCCTTGTGAGTGGACTGTGTGCTGCTCTACTCGCACTTCTTCTGCCTCTCCAAGCACTTGTAGAGATGATGTCCATTGGCACTCTCCTCGCTTACAGTCTTGTCTCTATCTCCGTCCTTCTTCTCAGGTCATACATTTTACTCTTTCGCAAACTTCAATGGGTCAGTTGACAAAGGAGTGCATATATTTCAGAAAAGGGATCTATTCTGTTTCGGCCCCCAATGTTTTTATGACCCCCACTTACAAATTGTGTTGGTTTATAGCACATTACTATGTAAAAGTAATGCACGTGCGCGTGGGGGTCATAAAACATATATTCCCGCTAAGCTGGGGGCCGAAACAGAAGAGATCCCAGAAAAGTTTAGAATTTGTAGTTCAAATACTAAATTTTGTAATTTGAGGCCTTTTGTGGACAATAGTGACAATACAATAGTGAAAGATCGGTGTTTGAACAAAAATTCGCATTCTTGGTTGTGATTTTCTGTTACCATGCGGCAATTTGACTTTATTTTTCATTTCATTTCAAAGAATATGATTTGTATTGGTTAGAATGCGAATTGTATTTTCAACTTTTCATGTTTGAGAGCGAGTGTTTTTTAGGTGTGTCAATTTGAACTCTGGTTTTGCTGATTGTTGTTTATTTTGAGGAATTCTTTTAAAAGATGATACGTGTGTTAAATTGCTCTCAAACAAAGTTTGCAGCAATTATATTAGTCATGTTCGTCTTTTCATGCGATTTTTTTGAATGTCCGATTTTTCGTCTGACCCATTTGACTTTTCGTCCTTAAAAATGGGATAAACAGGTAGCGCCCAGCGGGCATGAAGTTTCATCAGAGGCCCCTAGCCGCGTTTACTTTTCTTTCAAGTGCTTAGTGTGGTGAAGCTCCTGGGAAGGCCGTAGTTTAGGGTTTGAAGGTCATTTTTAGGAAGTTTTGAGCCCAAAATGTTGCAATTTTTGGTTTTTTTTCTTTCAGTTTTTTTTTTGTTGGACCAGTCTAAAATTAAGGCGGTTTAAAGTTGATAAAGGTCTTTTGCAAGACATCAGTACTTTTTAGGACCTTTTGAGAGCTCCATTTTTTTATAATTCAAACAAAAACACCAAAAATTTATAGTAATTGTCAATATTTTAAGTATTTTCAATTTATGCTGATCTTTTTCACGCTTTTTGGAAGTTTTTTTATTTGAGTTTTTTAGCCGTAGGTGTAAAGGAACCTCATCTAGGATTTGATAATAGGTTACATATTTTCTGGTGGTAATGGAATAGTATTTTACCTTTGTTGTCATTATTCAAGTTTTTACAGAAGCAAGGCCAGAGAACCTCCTTAAAGGCTTGATATTAAGTTATAAAAATTTTTTATCCGCCATGTAATAACTTTCAACTTTTTAATATCACAATTTTTAGCAATTTTTTTGATAAAAATTGCAATTTTTTTCAGTTTATTTTGAAAAACTCCCGTCACTTTTTAGGTTTCTCCAGACTCAAAAGCCCAGAACCTCCTAAGGTTTGACAATAGGTTACTACATAGTTTCTAGGGGTAATGGAATGGTTTTCAACATTTTAACATCACAAGTTTTAGCATGTTTTGACAAAACTTGCAATTTTGTTCATTTTTTTGACACCGTCATTATTCAAGATTTTCCAGACCCAGGGCCATGGAAGCTTCTTAAAAGTTTGATAATAAGTGTTGAATTTTTTTTGGCCAGGTAATAATTTTCAGCTTTTTAATCACAAATTAATCACAAATTGTAGCAATTTTTTGATAAAAATTGCAATTTTTTGTCTTTCGATTTTTTGTCCTTTTTGGTTTTCTCCTGCCTCAAGAGTCAACGAATCTCCTCTAGGGTTTGATATTAGTTTACTGTTTAGTTACTTGATGTAAAGGAATGTTTTCAATGATTCAAACATCACAAATTTTAGCACTTTTTTGACAAAATTGCAATTTTTCATTTTTTGATGTTTATTGTAATTATTAAGGTTTTTCAGCCTCGGGTTTGAGAAAACCTCCGTTAGAGTTTGATAATAAGTTACTGGAACATTTTTTTTGGCCATGGATTAGTTTTCAACTTCTTAATATCACAAGGTTTAGCATTTTTTTGCATTTTTTTCAAGTCTTTCAAAATTTGTTATTTTTAGGTTTCTCCAGCCTGAAGAGTCAAGGAACCTTTCTAGTGTTTGATAACAGGTCAATGTATAATTTCTAGTTTTAGTGCAATGTTTTTCAAGATTTTTAATATCACGAATTTTTGCATTTTTAAAAATATTTTCAATTTCAACTTCTCTTATTTTTTATTTCTCTGGCACCAGGAGCTCAGGGACCTCCTCCAAATTTTGATAATAAGCTGCTGTATAGGCATGTTTATCAAGATTTCATTGACTCAAGTTTTACCAATTTATTGATAGAATTTAGTTTTTTCAAATTTTTGGAAAATTATTATCATCTTCCAAATTTACGGATTTTTGAGCCAGTAAAACTATTTAAGGCTTGAAATAGGGATACTGGATAGTCTCTTGAGTCAATGAAATGGTTCTGAAGATGTAAATATCACATGTTTTAGCAGAATTTGTTCAAATTTGCTATTGTTTCTAAATTTTTTGATTTTTGTCCTATTCAATGTTTAACGATCATTATATGCCAACGAAACTCTTTAGTTCTTGCAGATGGGTTACTTGATAGGAGTTCAGAGATGAAAATTGGTTTGAGCATCACTGCGAAATGAGGAAACTTTTCGTTCGAATTTGCAGTTTCAAATTTTTGAAAGTGAAATAAGTTGAAATCAGCGGACGGCCGAAAAACGTCAAAACATGCACTTGAGCGTCAATTTGTTTATTAATTGCTCTTAAATGAAGTTTGTAGCATTTATACTAGTCCTGTCGGTCTTTTTTATGCGATTTTTTGCTTGACTCATTCTTCGTCTGACCCATTTGACTTTTCGTCTCAGAAACTGGATAAAGAGGTAGCGGTCAGTGGGCATTAAAATATCGTTGAGCGTTTCAGCTCACTAGTCTCCAAGTGTGCGTCTCACAGAAACTGTTTTGGAGACTTATACTTATGGCATGAAGGGCGGCTCTTAGAAAATGATCACACACCCCCACAACAGTCTCCCCTCAATCCCCACCATTGCACATCATTCAGGCCGTAAGGGCCCCATGCAGCCAAAGATCCTCTTCCCACCGTTGCCCCCTTCCGCTACACTCACCTCGCGCTCCTCAATAAAGCTAAATCTAGCCTCACTAAACCGTGGCTATCCACTGACGAAGCCAACCGCTCGCTGTTCGCTTTAGAGCAATTCGCGCGACGTTACTCGGTTGTGTTCTAATAATGCACAGTTGCAATTTTTAAAAAATTCTTAAAGTGTAACTAATGGTTTTTCAAGACTTCTTGTCTTCATGAAAAATCGGTGATCTTTTGAGTTGTGCGTTTTTTTGTAGATTTTTTGTTTTGTTATTTAATCTCATTTAGTCTCAATGCCCCTCTATTGAGACTAAATGATGATTCGCATTAATGATTCGCATTTGCTCTCTGCTTAATCATAATTGAATCCGCTCAAGTTTTTCAGTTCATTGCTGATTAGTTTTTTGACTTCGACATCATGTTTTTTTCGAAAATTTAAGAACTTGTGATTTTTGCGCGCGTTTGTTGCTACGATTTATTGGTTGTACCTCATTTTTGATTAATGTCGACATGTGTTTCCTGTCTATAAATCGTGCGATGAATTTTGATGAGTTCAATTTTAATTATTTCAATGAGTTTGTTGCCACTTGTTTTCAGTGACATTGTAAAAACAGATTTTGCCAAATGCTTGTTATTTATAGCCGCAAAGCGATAGCTGAGACTATTATTGGCCTTCTCTTGAATTTTCATTTTATCAATAGGTTCTTTGTTAAAACCGTATGACGTCGCATTCACCACTTCAAAACTGCTTTCTGTTCATTTGTTCATGAAATTTCATTGAATTGCATGCGTGACCTCGTTTTCACTCTTAGTAGAGAGTGCTGTTTTGTTCATTCGCATGATTAAATTTTTGGTTTTGGTCACACGTGACTATCCTGACTCTCAAAAAAGACTTCCTCGCTGTGAAATTGAGTTTTCGTTACTTTAAGTCAGAGATAAGGTCAAATTGTCTGTCACTCTGAAGGGTATTTAGGGGCAGCTAATAGAAGCAGCAATACGTTAAACAGATTCTGATTTAAAATATCGCGTTTAAAAAAAATCTGTTGGGCTTTTTTCTGGCAATCTGCTATATTCCTTTTACTTTGTCTCTCAGGGGTTCTTAGAATGTTGGCCTTTGCTGTCTAAACCACATCGTGCAACTATGTTTTGACGTTGTTGGACATAATGAACTCGATAACTCTTTTTTTTCCTGAAAGGGATATGAAATAAATTTGTTTAACAACCGCTGTCAGCTTTTCAATGATTAATATTTAGACGCTCTTTTTTAAATTGGCTTTACATTTTGGATCACGTTTTTGGTTTTACATAAGTCACGATTTTCTTGTTTGACTCGTGACTTTCCTCACTCATTGTTTTAACTGAATGGATTTTATTTCTATTCACCAATCGAATTACGCAATATAGTGAATACTGCTGAGGTGAAAGAAAAATCAAATGAAACGGTATGAACCGAACATAAATTCCAAACATTAGGCCTTTCACGCATTGTAATACGTAATGTAGTGAATAAGGTCAATGTCAGAATAGCAAAATCAAAAAGCAGGGATAAACCAATAAAGACCGGCCATCAAGTCTTAGTGCATTAGGTAATCAAAGTTCATCAGAGTGATTTCTAGCTGACTTTAGTATTAAGCTAAATAGTTTTCAGTTGAGAAGCTCAGTTAAGTATAATTTTAGACTCTAGCTGAAACGGCACGCCAAATTAGACGATTTCTTGACTTATAGATAAAAAAAAATCGGTCACTTTCTCTCTCATGTTTTCTTTTTCTGTTTCAATCTCGATGTGCCTCAACGGCGGTTATTTTCCGGCACTTTGCCTGCTATGTTTTTAGATTTCGGTCGACGTCGTCGTATATTTGTTTACTGTTGGAGGCTGTCTTTTTGACGAGGTTAATTGTGTTGTCTTCAATTCTTTGAAATGTTATTCACGAATGGTCCTGCTATATTCTTGTTTTGTTTAATTTTTCGATAGCGTTTTTCATTTTGAGCAACGAGTCAAGACGTCCATGTTTGACTACTGATTTACTTCACTCACTGTTTCAACTGTTTCAAATGGATTCTAAATTTTTCATTGAGTTACGCAATGTAGTGAAGACTGTCAGGGTCTGAAGAAACGGGATACATCGATAAAGCCCTGTAATTGTGTCATAGTGCATTATGTTATCAAAGTTCATTAGTGATTGCTAGCTGGCATTAGGAGTAAGCTAAATAGCCTCAGTTTAGAAGCTAAATTACGTTTAATTGTAGAATCTAACTGAAACTGCACGCCAAATTAGAGCTTTTTTAAACTCCTGGTCAATTTTTATCCCTTCTTTTTGTTTTCTGTTTCAATCCCGATTTGCGTCAAGCTATCTAATAAAGGCTGGTAAAATTAAAGCCTCATGAGTGAAACGATACAAGGAATTTTGATTTTAAGCAAAAAAAGCTTTGCTTCAACGAGCAAATCTTTAATAGTTTTTTTGGGTTGCATGATTAACTCAATAGCAATCAAGTCGCAATATTTGTTGCTACCGCAGTGCGACTGGACTTAAATCTAGTTCGCTGCTATTTTATCTGCCTTTCGTTTGTTCCACCTGTACATTTACCTTAATTTCGTTTGATGAAGTAACTTGATGAAAACAGGTGTTTGTTGTGATCAGCCAAGCTTTACCGGACTTGAATTTTTCAGGTGTATTAGTAGAGAGGTCAAATTTTTAATATTATTAAATTTCTGATTTGCTATTATAGATACGAGCCCTCTTCGCCCTTCAGTCCAGCACCTCAAATTGAGGACCAACAAAATGGAAAACTGCCTTCGCAAGGATACGGCTCAACAACTACTCAAAACGGCCAACCTGGAACCAATCAGCAGTCTTATGGACCTGCGGGAGGATACCACGATTCATCTGGAGGCCTAGGGGGCTCCCGAGAAAACCTTGTTGGATCCGGGGACTACGAATCGGGTCCTGGAAATTTTGATGAAGGCGATATTGGACTTCTGCCCAGACCTCTGGCAATGTGCTACGATTCCTTAGTTGCCCTAATAGAGCCCAAGTGGAGGGTTGCGAGGGTGTTCATTGGGTTGCCTGATGATACTGTGGTTCCGACTAAGGAATCCAGCAGCAGAGTTGCGACGCTGATGTTGTTGATCTCAATCGACTTCCTTTTCCTGCATCTAGTCACAGTGTTTAGCCCTAGCTGGACATGGTACTTCTCAATTTCGGCGCTCGTCTTCCTGGCAATTGGGTCAGTACAATTTTTCCCGCAATATAATGAAAATTTATTACCAGTAGGTGTCCGTATTTTGTTATTCAGGCAACTTACTCAATGCTGAGTTTTCATGCAGCGTGTTTTTATTTCAACGGTTTTTAGGTGATCAATTTTATTTCAACGGGTTTTAAGTGAACTGACTTGACGTCAACTCCAGTCGCAACTAATGGGAAAAGGAAAATGTATATATAACAACAGATTTTTTTTCTCAGTTTAACAGGTTTCTCTGAACTTTAGAACAAATCTCCTTTTTGAGCTTAAAGAATTGTTTTTGAAAACACTTGAATCTTAACACTATTGATGCATTTCTAAACTATTAACAGCTCTCTAATCACACTGTAAAGCAATATAAACCTTTAGTAAACCAAAATGATTGATGAAAAGCAGTATTCCTCTCTAAACAAGCGAGATATTTACCAACGTTAAGATATTTGCAACGCAAGATATTTACCAATGTTAAAACTTCCAAAAAATTGGAGGAAAAGGAGAAATTTATGGAGGGAACAATTACAAAATTTAGCAAGATGGAGTCCGGTTTGTATATTGCTGCTCCCCAACCGACAGGGATAAAAATCGGGATAAAAATTTAAAAAATGACGAAATCAATAATCAACCCTACTTCAAGATATCATTTCTGACGGCTAATATCAGAAATGTAAATAATACTTTAAACAAAGATAGTGATACCAATGGATTAATCCGTTGTTTTTTGATAGTGTATTTAAACTACCAGCATGGAGTGCCTCTTCTAAAAATCTTGTAGTTTTCTCATCTATTAACATCAAATGTGAGCATCAGTCCCAAGGGACTCTACCAAAACAATAACTTAACTAATAAAGCTCCTTCATAAACTTACAGTTTCAGTTTACACTACCCACAAACAGATGAGAAACTTCCAATAATATACTCTGCGCTAAACTATAGGGGTGCTTCAAACTATTATACCCAATCCTATCAAAGATTTATTATTGTAATACTGATGATTTTGGGATCTGTTGTTGCAATTATTCATAATAAATGGCATTGGATATTTTCTGTTCGTCAACCCAATCTAAATGTATTTTGGTTTTGCTACTTTTGGCCTCAAGAATTCCCGAGGCAACAGTGGCAATATTACTACCTAAAAAACAACACTTTTATCAAAAGCCTTGATAAATCTTTAAGGTGCCTTCCTCAAGCAAGGTTAGTAATTATAGGTTTTGAGTTTTTTGTTATTCTAATTCATCTTTTCATTAGCTTAACACTGCTGCTAAGGGATTGTGACATAGAAATAATTCCAGGACCTGTGGTAACATACAGTGAATCTATCAGAATGACTCAGAGAAGAGGGTCGGAAATGAAAATTTTTCACCTAAATGTACAAAGCATTTTCAGCAAGAAAGAACAATTCACGCTTGTGCACGATCTAGGACGAAACTGCAATTTTTGTTTCACAGAAACCTGGTTCTATCTTCTCAATCCTGACAAAGAACGACTCTGTTGTTTTAGAACTGACCTTATTTCTTCGGTTGGAATGAAAAACAAAAAAGTTGGAGTTATAATGCTTGTACCAAAAATTTTTTCTCCAAAAGTTCATAATGATTTGATTGTTTTCACGGATGAATTTGAGTTTTTGGGTCTCATTGAAATTACCAACTTGCGCGTCTGTATTATTGAATGTTACCTATAATCCCAATAAACAAAATAGCGATGCTTTTTTGGACCAACTAGCAAATAAATAACATCGATAATGCAATTACGAAAAAAGGAAAATTAATTCTTCTGGCTGATTATAACAGTAACTACTTATAAATTGGAAAGATCTCAGCTCGAAACAGTAGTACTTCCGTATGACTTGTATGTCAAGAACAAAACCATTCCTACTCGTTTAAGCCAGGCGAACAATACCGAAAGCTTTATTGATTACTTTTCCACTGACTGCTCACTTATACGACACTCTAATTTGTGATAGCATTGTAAAAAGTGATCAAGTTGCTTCTTTAAGTATGTTGGGGCTTCGTCTAGAAACTATAAAGATGCCAGCTCAGAAAATTTTCTACGATAAAAAGATCTACTATCTATCTGATTTTAAAAATTGCCTAGAACAAAACTGGCAGAAAAATATTACGTTCAGAGCAGCTTGGATTCCATGCTAAATGTTCTTACTTTAACTTATAGGGCAGCATTGTCACAAAGTGCTCCACTGAAAATTGTTTTGATTAGAAATGACAAATCTTTTTCATTAGTAGACAAATGGTTAATCAAGACAATTGATGTTTGATCGAGATAGGTTTTTTTAATGATAAAGACTACGAAAAGTTCTTCGATCTTAAAAACAAATTCAGTATTTCTAATGACAAGGATTTCAATAAATTTCTGAGAAATCTTATTGAAGCAGCAGAAAATGACAGGAAGAAGTGGATGCTGATAAATGAGTTAAGAAACTCTGAAAAAAATAAAACTCAGAACTTTCAGTAATAGAAATGTATTGGTGATTACGTAGCGCAAAGAAAAAAATGCTACTCTACTAAACTATCGTTTCTCGACACTTGGAAAGTTTCATGACCCCTAGTTTCCACTACAGATGTCAAGCGCGTGCAATTCTAAACCAAAAAACTTTGCTACGGAAAAGACTGTCATGCCATTAAAGCACGGGGAAGAAATAAACCAATCGGATCGTCGCACATACCAGCATGGGCATTAAAGACTCAAGTTCTGTAAGTGTTCATCTAAATTTTTATCTTGCTTTCCCAAAGAACTTGAACATGCTTACGTTGTTCTACTGTACAAGAAAGAGGACCTTGAAGAGCCTAATAACTATCATAGATTATTGAAACCATGTTGAGGAATCAAATTCGGCGGTACCTTAACTACAACAACTTACTTGTAAAAATCGATATCATTTTCGGAGAAATTACTCAACACTTGCTTCCCTATTTTTTTTCACAGAATTCATCAAAAGCAAAATTGACATAAGGAATTTCGTCATAGCCACTTTCTTTGATCTTTCAAAAGCTTTTTACTAAATCAATTACCAATTTTTTAATATCAAGTTGAGAGGGTTTGATGAAAGCTCAAAGAATCCAATAAGTTTCCGTACAAACCGTCGCCAATCTGTTATTCTACATGACTGTAAATCAGAAGAAATAACGCTTCTTAGAGTTGTACCACAAGCAACAGTACTTGTACCACTTTTTTATATCTATTTTTAAGATATGGCAACACGAGTTGACGAAGAAACTGAACTTATACAATATGCTGACGATACTGTTATTTTAACTTCTGGTACATCCATTGACGGAAGCAAGGCGAAAAGAGAATATAATGCCAACAAACTAGTTCAATATTTTCATGAACAACAATTCACAGTAAACAACTCACAAACTGAATTCATGATATTTGGTAAATGCAAAAGGAAAGACTTTAATGAACAGATCCTTATAAATTCAATTCCAATTGACGAGAAACATGCGGTAAAGTATTAGGGGGTTTATATAGACAGCAATTAAACATTTCAAGGGGAAGTTAAACATCTACTAAAAATAGCCCAAGGAATAAAAATATTTTGCGCTATTAGAAAAATTGTCCCACAAAAACTAATGAGACTCGTCCTAAATGCACTGGTTTTGTCATTTGCACTACGCTACAGTTGTCTTTCACGCAATTGAGCAGAATCTAATAGTATTCTTGGAGAAACAGCTAAACGGGGCGTTAAGGGCAACATATTTTAGACAAAACTGCGAATCTGTTCAAGATAACACAGTCGGAACCTACTCCACGTTAAACTATTTTTGCGAAAGATTATTTTTTTGTAAAATAAAAAAATAGTTACGACCTGCTTGTACACCACCAACTGGATGTCCGTTAGTCACTTGGAGTCTTCATGAGTCTAACAGTACAAAAAAATTGTTGTTGAACCTGAAATTTGTTTCCAGCAAAATGCAGAAATCGTTTGTAAGATTTGAATGAACTACTCAGTGAAATTAAAATCAAACAAGACAAAAAATTCCCTAAGCTGCTTAGAATCTTCTTCTGCTCAGTTTTTAATTGAACCCCCTGTTTGTGGAAGATTACGTGTTCAACATGGCGTGACTTTAAATTTGGAATTATGAACTAGACTTACTGTTTTTGGGTTGACGTAATAAAACGTATAAATTTTGAAACGTTTTTTTTGTTCATTTAATATGCCACGAAAATGCAATTCACTTAGATTTTCTGTTTTAATGTTAAAGTGTTAAAGTAATTATTAATTTGTAAATACCGGACTAACACCAGTTGTATACTCCTTGGCATGGTTCGGAATTCAGTGTTCTTTTTTTGTATGTCGGATCGATTTCGGACTCCCCACCCGTTTCATGGGCATAAAACTTTTACGCCCATCGGCACGTGCTTTCGTTTACATTGTAATGTAGTATATAACAACGCGTAATTTGTAACTGGACGTTCCGAACAAGGTTAGATCGCAGCTGTGATATTAACAGATGGCTCTCAAGTTGACAATGTTTGTGATATTTTAGAATCTTCCTGCTGTATCTGATCATGCGTGAACCCCAGAACAAGACCAAGTTGCGCTTCATGACCCCGTGGGTTCCTTTCCTTCCAGTCATGGCAGTTTTTGCCAACATCTATCTCATGCTCAAACTCTCTCCCCTCACCTGGCTTCGATTCGTCATCTGGATGGCTATAGGTGAGTCTATATGCTTTGCTGAGAGAGTTTTCAATCTCTTCGATTGTTATTAATAACCGCCCTTATCTTCTCAGCCAGCTATTATAGCGCTCCTATTTTAATTATTACGTCTCGAAGAGGAGTATTGAAGTCGTTTTTTTAAAATCAATTTTGAAGTGGAGTGAATTTCAATTGGAGTGAATTTTGAAGCGGGAAATGAAACGCGTGAAAAAATTTGGAGTGATTTTGGTGCTGAACAAAAGTGAGGAGCGGAGCGAAAAAAGTGGTTTTTGTTCATACCGCTGTTTTTGAGAGAGTGAGAAATTGATGTGTGAAAAAATTTTCTCTAAGCGAGCGAAATTTTACCTCACTCAAAAAATGACTTCTGAACTCACTTATGGAACTTTAATTTTTTATGAAGATTTACTAGTTAATAGTGTGCATCTAAGTAGTGCCAATCTTGTATGCCCTAATTCGTGATTATTAGTCTTGAGTTTTTGATTTCGAATATCAATTTTGAAATAGCTATTTAGGGCTTTTTCCTTATAGAACGTATGTCAAAAAATTGACAGTCCAACCCTTCACCCTTTACCACCACCTACCTGCCCCCACCTACCAACACCCCCCCCCCCCCAACAGCACCTACCCACACCCCTGAACTGAAAAAATTTTAACGATTTTTATGTTATATTGGTCTGCTATTTTTGTTATTTCTAGTGTTTTTTTCGATATTCTAATTTTGGCCAATTTATGGTAGAGATTATTTTGCACGACGATTCGAGTCGTTTCCGGTATTCTACCGGCTATGTTTTTAATTCGTCGTCTCCATCGATGATTCTTACGACCTGACTTCTTTGAATTGACTTCTTGGAATTGACTTCAGTGACTTCTATTGCTTTGCAGTTAAAATTTATGTACGTGACGTCGTTTCTGCTTTTAGGTCAATTGCGTGACTTACCTCACTCAAAAAATGACTTCTGAACTCACTTATGGAACTTTAATTTTTTATGAAGATTTACTAGTTAATAGTGTGCATCTAAGTAGTGCCAATCTTGTATGCCCTAATTCGTGATTATTAGTCTTGAGTTTTTGATTTCGAATATCAATTTTGAAATAGCTATTTAAGGGCTTTTTCCTTATAGAACGTATGTCAAAAAATTGACAGTCCAAAGCTAACCCAAAAAGTCTTGTGGTCTATTAAAGGACTGGTGGTCGATCTGTCTATCTTATTTCTTTAGGTGTTTCAATTCATGGAAGGCCACGAGCGTCTATCGCGGCTTTTTTCCGGCAATCTGCCGGGTATGTTTTTATTTAATTCGTCGTCTCCATCGATGATTCTTACGACCTGACTTCTTGGAATTGACTTCTATTCCTTTGCAATTAAAATTTGTGTACGTGACGTCATTTCTGCTTTTAGGTCAATTGCGTGACTTACCTCACTCGAAAAAATGACTTCTGAACTCACTTATGAAACTTTAAATTTTATGAACATTTTAATTAAAAATCAAGTGTGCATCTAAGTAGTTGCAAACTTATATGCCCTAATTCTTTAATATCAGTCTTGAGTTTTTGGTTTCGAATATCAATTTTGAAAAAGCTCCCCTTATAGACCGTATTTGTCATAAAATTGACAGGCCGAATCTAACCTAAAAAGTCTAGTGGTCTATTAAAGAACTGCTGGTCTATCTTATTTCTTTAGTTGTTTCAATTCATGGAAGGCCACAAGCGTCTATCGCGGCTATTTTCCGGCAATCTGCCGGCTATGTTTTCGATAGGAATTGAAGTTTTCAAGTAGTTAATTTGAGTTTAACGCTAATTTGGAGGTTTTTGATTAGTTTTGCTGATTTTTAGAGGAATTTTTTAAAGATTTTTTGGCTGTTTTTTGTTTTAATGCTTCAAGTGGGATTTGAATAGAAGCTTGTTACTTAAAATATTCCGATACCAATTGGCTAAAGTTTTCTTGGTATATATCATTTTTTTCTTTGAAAATTGACAGAAAAATTGAGAAATTTTAAACCATTTTTCTTATTTTTTTCGCACTTTTTTTTAAAATCTTAGACAAGTTTCTTTGCTTATTATGACTTGCCCATTATTTTGCGAGTTTTTCATTGCTCTAATTGCAAAAGAACGTTATTTGACTTTACGTTTCCTTAAACTATTTAAAAAATCCTTTTAAACAACAGCTTCTCAGCAAAGCAATTCAAAATGAAGAGAGTCAGTATAAAAAAATCAAAGTCAAAAATAGAAACGGATAAACCCATAACGCCCATTTTTAGATGCCCGATACTTGAACTTCGTTCTCATGAGTTTTAGTTACTATCTATAATATTATTGGTATTGATACTAGACCCTGTAGCCTCTCACTGAGAGACAGGATGTCAATTACAAAATGACATCAAAATAAATCGCACTTAAAAATGTTTTTATACAAAAATCAATTTTTGTTGATATTTTCTTTTCCTTCAATCCCCATAGAGTTATGGAAATCAACGGCGGCTTTTTTCCGGCAATCTGCCGGGTACGTTTCAGACGTAGCATGCTCTGTTTTATTCGTTGAACAAAACCTTGTTTCGGTTTATCTTAGTTCACAGCTTGTTCAACATTTTGCATAAAATCTTCTTTGTGCTCAAAGTCCTTTTAAAATGCAGTTTCTCAACAAACCAATATAAAGTGAAGAAGAATTTGTATCGAAAAAACAAGAATCCTATCATTTAGTCTCAATAATGACAGTTCTGATAGCTGGATAATTAGTGTGTGTCTTCATGACTTTGACACTGCGTTTTCAAAAACTATATGCAAATTTTAAAAATCACAAGATAGCCTCAGCCGCTATTATTTAGGTGCGTTCAGTTTTTAGTTCGCATTACTTTTCTTTCAGGTTTTTCGTTTTACATAAGTTGCTACTCACGTTTGACCCCTGACTTACGGCACTCACTGTTTTAACTAATGGAATTTAAGTTTCTCACTCACAGAAATACGCTATGTAGTGAATACTCATTTTTAATAGCCACTCTCAGCTTCCCAGCCGGCTATATTAGCGTTCCTTTTTTTACTTCTTTGTACTAAATTTTTTCGCTTTATCTTGGCTCACAGCTTGTTCAACATTTTGCATAAAATCTTTGTGCTCCAAGTGCTTTTAAAATGCAGTTTCTCAACAAAGCAATCTAAAGTGAACAAGAATCAGTATCGAAAAACGTTTCATAATAGAAACAGAATAAACCCATAAAGCCCAATTTTAGATGCCAGCCACTTGATCTTTGTTCCTATAGGTCTTATTTAACTTCTCTAATTCGTTTTGGCATTGCTACTAGCCCCTGCGTCCTCTCATTAGGAAACGGGTATGCATAACAACGAAATCCAATCAAATTGGTATTATGGGGATAAATGGCGCACAATGGGGAAACAATTGGTGTTATGGGAATAAATGCAGGCTATTTTCCTGCAATCTGCCGGGTATGTTTTTAATTGCTCTCGAACGAAGTTGGAAGCAATTATTGTAAACGAGTCTTTTTATGCAATTTTTGTGCTGGACAGTTTTCGAGAACATTCTTTCGATTTCACTTCTCGAGTGCTTTTTCGCGCTTGAGTGCTTGATTTTTGAGGGACCAAGATTGCTCTTCTTCAAAAATTAGGCCTGTTGCTAAAACAAAGGAGAAATTAAGATCCATTATCATAAGGCCCTCAAATCTGAGTGGTTTATGCTTCGGTCTTTTACGCCAGAGCTTGGGGGTTCGGACCCCGACGTGGTCAGAATGTTTTTGCATTCATAAAAAATTCTCCAGAATAAAATTCTGAATTGAATTGCCGCGCCTATCGGTGGAGAAGAATTTGTCCAATGTTTGTCGGTTTGTTTTCAACTATCGGTTTGAAATGCTCATACATGTGTTTTATTCTTGCATAATGTTTTTATTTCATCAGTGGTTTATATGACTTAGACCTTTTTTAAAATTAAATTGCACGTTTTTTGTAACTTTTTGTCCTGTTTCTTTAATCAACAATGACGGTCACTACGGTCACTAATGAGGCGCAATCGAAGCTATGTAATTGTTTCAAATGATATCTAAAGGTTTTAACTACTTTGTCACAACTTGTTTTCAAAAAGTATCAGTATTTTTGAATAGACGCCGTCAGCCTCTAAACGGCTACTATTTAGGCGCTCTTTTTTAATATTCGCTTCAGCTTTTGATCAAGTTTTTCTTTTTACATAAGTCACGATTTTTACGCCTGACTTCTGACGTACTTCACTCGCTGTTTCAACTGAACGGATTTTAAATTCTTTCGTGCTTTGAATTACGCAATGTCGTGAATACTGTAAAAGTGGAAAAGAACATGATCGAAAGAAACAGGGTAAGCATATAAAGCCCGGTCATTAACTCATAGTGCTTTAGGTAATCAAAGTTCATTGAAGCGATTGCTAGCTGGAATTGGTATTCTGCGTAAGTTAATTAGCGTTAAGTTTAAAAATCTCTTATTTTTTCTTTTTCTGTTTCAATCTTAATATGCGTCAAGCGGGTCAACGGTGGCTATTTTCCAGCAATTTGCAGTCTATGTTTGGGTCTTGCTCTGTTTTTAAGTTTTTTTGATGTCCTATCTTTTAGTCTCAATAATGACAGTTCTGATAGCTGGATAGTTGAGTAAACTTAAAGATAATTGACGGTTTGGGTTCATAGTTAATGTTTTTCATGACTTTGACACTGCGTTTTCAAAAACTATTTGCAAATTTTAAGAATCAAAAGAAAGCCTCAGTCGCTATTATTTAGGTGCCTTCAGTTTTTAGTTGGCATTACTTTTCTTTCAGGTTTTTCGTTTTACATAACTTGCTGCTCAAGTTTGACTCCTGACTTACGGCACTCACTGTTTCAACTAAACGAATTTAAGTTTCTTTCACTCACAGAAATACGCAATGTAGTGAATGCTCAATTTCAAATGAGAGGAATAAAAAGACACAGGATAAACCGATAGAGCCCGGTCATTGTGTGTTAGGTTATCAATGTTCGTTTGAGTGATTGCCAATTCGCTGGCATCAGTATTAAGCTTAAAGCCATCAGTTTTGAAGCCGACCGAATTAAGTATAATCTGAGAATCTGAAACTGCGCACCAAATTAGAACACTTTGTCTCTTATAAAAAAATTCTCTATTTTCATTTTTAATAACCGGCCTCAGCTTCTCAGCCGGCTATATTAGGGGTCCTTTTTTACTTCTTTGTACTATTTGTAATTTTTTTTCGCTTTACCTTAGTTCATAGCTTGTTAAACATTCTGCGTGAATTCGTTTTGGCTTCTCTAGGCTAGTTTCATTTTCTCTCATTCTTTTTAAAGTGTTTTAGACAGCAGTTGCTCAGCAAAGCAATTCAAATGAACAGCGTCAGTTTTTTTTTAAAGCGAAATCAAATAGGAACGGGATTAATCCATAAAGCCCAACTTTAGATGCCCGTTACTCGAGTTTTGTTCTTAGTTACCATTTCTGATGCTTATTGGTATTCATACTAGCCCCTATGTTGTCTCACTTTGAAACAGGAGTATGTTCAGCTCAAAAGTGACATCAAACTAGTTCGCAGCAAAAATCTTTTTTTTTGTTAGTGTTTTCTCTTCTATCAATCGCAATCCTGTTTTTGGGAGTCAACGGCGGCTATTTTTCGGCAATTAAATTTTAAATCCTGATGAGAGTCAAACGCGTCAGCGGCGACTTTTCTCCAAAATTTTGCGGGCCATTTTTTTCGCTGCTTTAATCGATTCAATTGTTTCTGTTTGTAGCTAATGCTTTCTTTGACTCTGACGCATTTTTAATTTTTTTTCCAGTTTTTGCCCTTTTTATTGTTCGTTTTGTAGTCATATAGCTTAGTTTCAGTAATAACTATTGTCACCGGTTTATAATGAGGAGTTATTCAACCTATTTAGTGACTGGAGTTCATAGCGTTGGTTTTCACGAATTCATGTTCAATTTAATAGTAGTAGATTTTTGAGTCTTTTTTTGCTTTTTTGTGGTTTTGTTGCTTAGTCCTAAAATAGTTCCCAATGGTCCTCTAGTGTGGAATATTTTTCCTCGATTTCATTGGCTTCAACTTTTACCTATCCTTTTCATTGACTTAGGTTACATTTTTTGGAAAGGTTTCTGGTGAATTTTGGTACCGTTTTTACCTAAAAGGACTGCTAATGCTGTTGTGTGACTTCTAAAGTTGCATGTTTTCATGTGATTAAGTGTTGTTTTGTGTTATTCTCAGTTTGTCGGCACCGATTTCCGCTAATTTCTGATTTTTGCCAATTTTCTGTTGCTGTTGACGTTTTTGTCTGTATTCAGGCTGGATCCTAGTTAATTTTGGCATGTATCTTAATTGGACAATTGAATCTTGGGTAAACGGGCAAATAATCAGTCAAAGTAATTGGGCAGCATATCACTGCTTTGGACATTTCCCGTTCTTCATTTGATATCTATCGTATTTTGCAGAGTTTTGTAACATAAATCTAATTGGTTTATACAAGTATTTCCGCTCACATAACCACACAATCGGTTATGGTCACCACTCATTTATGGAGAAAAGAAACCCTTACTCCCCTCCAGTTGGGTGAGAAGGGTGCATTTAATGAGAAAACTGCACTAATCAGGGACAAGCATCTGTTGTCATTAGTTAGGCGAATCGGGTAATTATCATATTTGCGTTACCAAGCATTAATTGGATTGAATTGGATTTTAAATACTGTTGTTATAATTTTAAGGACGGGTAGTGTCAGTGTTTATTTAATGTAATGAGTTAATTGATTTTAAAGACAAATTACAATTGTTTTAAGATTTTTTTTTATTGTTTCAGCATAAGATGACATGTTTTTTTGAATGTCATAGTTTGACAAATTTCGCTTGAAAAATTTTTCTTGTCAAGTCCTTAGTTGATTAATTTCTTTGGATTGTAATTCGGTTTCATTTTCGTCGTCAAGATTTTTCTTGAAACAATATGACGTCGCGATCAGTTCAAATTTGCTTTTTTTGTTCATGCATTCAGGCAACGGGAACTCAATTGCGTAGGTGACGTCATTTTGCACTCATTTCGTGACTAGTTTTGCGTGATTCAGTTCGTGACGTCATTTGCGTGATTAAGTTTTTGAACTTTCCCAACGCATTTCTGTATTTATCTGTATTGTACGGCACGCAAGTCTATTTTGCAGCTATTCCTCAAACTGCCGGCTACGTTTTATGGCTCAGAAAAATTGAATCTTATTGGGGTGCTGTACTGTTACAAACCAAGTTGACTTTACAAACTGTTGTTTTCACGGCCCAAAGATGAGTAATGAAAGGGTTTTCTTCAAATAAATTTTTTGTGATTTTAAAACAAAGCAGGCTAAGTTTGTAGCTGAACAGTTATTACTTTCTCTTTACAAAGTGTGTAAAAATTTTTGTAGCCATCCTACAGTAGTTTTTATTCGATTTTTCGCTGGACCAATTTTCCCTCTGACAACTCCAACTTTTCTTTTGTCCACTAAAACGCGAAAGTGCTAAAATCCTGAGGTATTAAGTCACTGGGCAGCTCTGTTAGAGCTCTACTATCTACTATTGAATTGCTGAGAAGAATTGAATCTTCTGAGAAGACATAGCGCAAAAGCAGTTTTTCGTTGGTTGGATCCCCGCTACAAACCCTTCCTAATGCGCCACCTGCTGCTATCCTCCCTAAGCCCAAGCTGGGTACTACCAACTTCAACCTCTCACCCGGCGTTTGAGGGCAATTCCGCTGACGTTTCTCCGTTATGTTCATGTTCATTAATGCCATTGTAAGCCTCTCAGATGCTATTATTTAGGCGATCTATTTTTTTTGTTTTAATCCAAAGCATTTGATTTGTAATGGAGGCGCTGTTTCTTGCGACTCGAAGAGTAATGGTGACGTGTATTTTAAAGTTGGTGGATTTAATTTACACAGGTTGTAGAGAGAGAGAGAGAGAGAGAGAGAGAGAGAGAGAGCGAGCAGGAAAAGCTGGCGTGGAAAAATTTCTGCCAACTGAGCGATTTTTTTTACCGTGAGAGCCATTTTTCTTGACTAACATTTACCAGGGTTTTTGTCAGTCCGTGGTTTTTCTTGACTAACATTTACCAGTAATTAATTGCTCTCAAACGAAGTTTGTGGCAATTATATTAGTCCTGTGGTCTTATAGGCGATTTTTTTATTGTCCAATTTTTTGGGTGAACCATTCGACTTTCGTGCTTAAAAAACGTGATAGACACGCCTTAAGCCTAAACAGTCTCCTAGGAATGTAATTCAACCAAAACTTTTGATGATACAAATTTATGGTCTGAAGGGCTGTTCTTAATCTTGAATTTTGGACGAAGTCACCCCCGCCGCCCACTCAATCGACCCCACTTACCATCCCCGCCACTGACACCCCCATCGCTTGATTAGCCCCCCCCCCCCCGCCCCCCGACTCAGCTCATCCCAGCGCTGTTAACATTTCTGCGAGTTTTTCGACTACGAAAAAGCACTTGATTTTAAGATATGGCAGCTTCTGTAAGTTTCCAATTGCTCTTGGACGAAGTTCATAGCAGTTTAGCAGTTATTGTAAACGTGTGTCCTTTTTATGCAAAATTTTTGCTTTTCGGTTTTGAATTTTCGAGTGACTTTTACGCCCTTGACTTTTTGCGTTTCGCGTGGTCTAAAATTCTCTCAATCACAATTTCAAGCAGCTGAACTCAATTGGCGGCAATTTAAGACTAAAAGTCAAACGAAATGTGCGCCGAAACTGGTACCATTTTTCACTTAGTGGTATAGTTTTTTTTAATAGTGGTATATCTTAACCTCTAATGTGGTTATTCGAAGCCCACTATTGAACTTCTTAGTCCCATTTAGGCCTTAGACTTTGTCGACTTTTTGATGTGAATGATAAGTCAAATGAGTATTAATTTTAGTTGAATGGGGATATAAAATAGAGCAAAATGTAGAGTTGGGTTTTTTGGTTTTTCAATCAGCTTTCAAAGTGAAATGAGAAATTTAAATTTATTTTCGGCTGTTGAGACTTTTTGCTACACGGGTTGCAGTTTGACTTTTTTTCTACTGATTCTTCTGTAGTTTTTTAGTAACGCTACTAAGTGCCTTCCTAAAACCAGTAATGAATCTCTTTAATGTTTGATTGTCAAATATTTTTATGACTTTACATGAAACAATAGTGATTTTTTTTCAATTTTGCTCGTTTGTTTTATCATTTAGTCAGTCTCAATAATGAAACATTTAATTGGATTTTTTGAAGCATATGTGGATATCGTTTTAACTTTTTCAGTTGAATTGATCCGTATATGAGGAAATTTTCCTTTTTCTGTTTTTTGGAGTTTTAAAACATCAAAAACAACAAAGGTTTTTGTGTTTTTGATTTTAGAATTCTTTAATTTTTTGGAAAGTGTTAGCGGAATTTGTTAATTGCTGTCAAGCGAAGTTTGTAGCAATTATATTAGTCCTGTCGGTCTTTTTTATGCAATTTTTCGCTTGACCGATTTTTCGTCTGGCCCATTTGACTTTTCATCCTCAATAACGGGATAAACAGTTGGCGCCCAGCGGGTATTAAGTGCTCTCGGAGCCTTTGGGCTCACTAATCTTCAAGTATGCGATTCACAGAATCTGTTTTGGAGACTTATACTTATGGTGCGAAGGGCGGTTTTTAGAGATTGACCCCCCCCCCCCATACTGTTACTACCCCAACAGCCCCCGGTACTCCCCCGCTGCGCTCACTTACGCCCCTTGAATTAAGCGAATGCTAGCCTCACTAAACCTAGCTACCGCCGAAGCCAACCGCTCGCCGGTCGTTTGAGAGCAATTCGCCCGAAGTTAGTCGGTTATGTTTATTCTTTGTGTTAGAATTTTGGCTCCTTTATGACAGACAATATCGGGATGAAACCCGATTGATGTTATTAATTAATTCAGGTGATAGTTAGTTGTTTTTGCAACCGTGTTTCGGTTAATTATTGGCGTTTTTTAAATTTGCCCACAGTGTTTATTGTTTTCATTTTCCCTCTTGCCACAATTTGTGTCATCATTTTGTTCAGTTTGTAGCTAATAGTTTTCACACTTAGTTTGTTTCCAAAACCTTGCAGTGAATTACAAATATTTCGTTCCATTGTCGGTTTTTCACTGTTCGTTTGCGCTGTTATAAAAAGAACTTTTGTGCCTTCATAGGTTAAAAAGTATGATGTTCTAAATGGTTGGGGTATTATTGACTTTTATGGGAAAAAACTTTCTAAAATCGTTTTTATGTTCCTTTGTTTCTATTTCGTGTTTGTTTTGGTTATTTGCTTTGTTTACAATCAAATGCTATGCTTTAAGTAATGTTCAAAATGAAGTTTTTAGTTTTTTTAGGATTCTGTTCTTAAATAAATTTTTTTTTCGTTTTATACAAGTCATCACTTTCAAGTTTGACTTCTGGGTTACCTCACTCACTGTTTCAACTGAATTTCTATCAAGGTCAGAATCGAAGTAAAATGAAACGGGATAAACCAATCAAGCGTGTGAACTAGGAGTTAATATTTAAAGACTTCTTGCATGAATTTCCTAAGAGCATACATCTAACTGTTATTAATATTAGATTTTTGTCTGAATTTAGAAGCTATCAAATCTTATGAAACTGGGGAGCAATTTCAGTTTTTTTTAATCTTAAGAAGATTTGGTCTTTTCTCTGACTGTTTCATTCGTAACGTCAGTAAAGCAGCTAATAGTTTCTACGCTTAGTTTGTTTCCAAAACGTTGCAGTGAATTATAAATCGTTCCTTCCATTGTCGGTTTTTCACTGTTCGTTTGCGCTGTTATAAAAAGAACTTTTGTGCCTTCATAGGTTAAAACGTATGATGTTCTAAATGGTTGGGGTATTATTGACTTTTATGGGAAAAAACTTTCTAAAATCGTTTTTATGTTCCTTTGTTTCTATTTCGTGTTTGTTTTGGTTATTTGCTTTGTTTACAATCAAATGCTATGCTTTAAGTAATGTTCAAAATGAAGTTTTTAGTTTTTTTAGGATTCTGTTCTTAAATAAATTTTTTTTTCGTTTTATACAAGTCATCACTTTCAAGTTTGACTTCTGGGTTACCTCACTCACTGTTTCAACTGAATTTCTATCAAGGTCAGAATCGAAGTAAAATGAAACGGGATAAACCAATCAAGCGTGTGAACTAGGAGTTAATATTTAAAGACTTCTTGCATGAATTTCCTAAGAGCATACATCTAACTGTTATTAATATTAGATTTTTGTCTGAATTTAGAAGCTATCAAATCTTATGAAACTGGGGAGCAATTTCAGTTTTTTTTAATCTTAAGAAGATTTGGTCTTTTCTCTGACTGTTTCATTCGTAACGTCAGTAAAGCAGCTAATAGTTTTTACGCTTAGTTTGTTTCCAAAACGTTGCAGTGAATTATAAATCGTTCCTTCCATTGTCGGTTTTTCACTGTTCGTTTGCGCTGTTATAAAAAGAACTTTTGTGCCTTCATAGGTTAAAACGTATGATGTTCTAAATGGTTGGGGTATTATTGACTTTTATGGGAAAAAACTTTCTAAAATCGTTTTTATGTTCCTTTGTTTCTATTTCGTGTTTGTTTTGGTTATTTGCTTTGTTTACAATCAAATGCTATGCTTTAAGTAATGTTCAAAATGAAGTTATTTGTTTTTTTTAGGATTCGGTTCTTAAATTAATTTTTTTTTTCGTTTTATACAAGTCACCACTTTCAAGTTTGACTTCTGGGTTACCTCACTCACTGTTTCAACTGAATTTCTATCAAGGTCAGAATCCAAGTAAAATGAAACGGGGATAAACCAATCAAGCGTGTGAACTAGGAGTTAATATTTAAAGACTTCTTGCATGAATTTCCTAAGAGCATACATCTAACTGTTATTAATATTAGATTTTTGTCTGAATTTAGAAGCTATCAAATCTTATGAAACTGGGGAGCAATTTCAATTTTTTTTAATCTTAAGAAGATTTGGTCTTTTCTCTGACTGTTTCATTCGTAACGTCAGTAAAGCAGCTAATAGTTTCTACGCTTAGTTTGTTTCCAAAACGTTGCAGTGAATTATAAATCGTTCCTTCCATTGTCGGTTTTTCACTGTTCGTTTGCGCTGTTATAAAAAGAACTTTTGTGCCTTCATAGGTTAAAACGTATGATGTTCTAAATGGTTGGGGTATTATTGACTTTTATGGGAAAAAACTTTCTAAAATCGTTTTTATGTTCCTTTGTTTCTATTTCGTGTTTTTTTTGGTTATTTGCTTTGTTTACAATCAAATGCTATGCTTTAAGTAATGTTCAAAATGAAGTTATTTGTTTTTTTTAGGATTCGGTTCTTAAATTAATTTTTTTTTTCGTTTTATACAAGTCACCACTTTCAAGTTTGACTTCTGGGTTACCTCACTCACTGTTTCAACTGAATTTCTATCAAGGTCAGAATCCAAGTAAAATGAAACGGGGATAAACCAATCAAGCGTGTGAACTAGGAGTTAATATTTAAAGACTTCTTGCATGAATTTCCTAAGAGCATACATCTAACTGTTATTAATATTAGATTTTTGTCTGAATTTAGAAGCTATCAAATCTTATGAAACTGGGGAGCAATTTCAATTTTTTTTAATCTTAAGAAGATTTGGTCTTTTCTCTGACTGTTTCATTCGTAACGTCAGTAAAGCAGCTAATAGTTTCTACGCTTAGTTTGTTTCCAAAACGTTGCAGTGAATTATAAATCGTTCCTTCCATTGTCGGTTTTTCACTGTTCGTTTGCGCTGTTATAAAAAGAACTTTTGTGCCTTCATAGGTTAAAACGTATGATGTTCTAAATGGTTGGGGTATTATTGACTTTTATGGGAAAAAACTTTCTAAAATCGTTTTTATGTTCCTTTGTTTCTATTTCGTGTTTTTTTTGGTTATTTGCTTTGTTTACAATCAAATGCTATGCTTTAAGTAATGTTCAAAATGAAGTTATTATTTTTTTTAGGATTCTGTTCTTAAATTAATTTTTTTTTGTTTTATACAAGTCACCACTTTCAAGTTTGACTTCTGGGTTACCTCACTCACTGTTTCAACTGAATTTCTATCAAGGTCAGAATCGAAGTAAAATGAAACGGGATAAACCAATCAAGCGTGTGAACTAGGAGTTAATATTTAAAGACTTCTTGCATGAATTTCCTAAGAGCATACATCTAACTGTTATTAATATTAGATTTTTGTCTGAATTTAGAAGCTATCAAATCTTATGAAACTGGGGAGCAATTTCAATTTTTTTAATCTTAATAAGATTTGGTCTTTTCTCTGACTGTTTCATTCGTAACGTCAGTAAAGCAGCTAATAGTTTCTACGCTTAGTTTGTTTCCAAAACGTTGCAGTGAATTATAAATCGTTCCTTCCATTGTCGGTTTTTCACTGTTCGTTTGCGCTGTTATAAAAAGAACTTTTGTGCCTTCATAGGTTAAAACGTATGATGTTCTAAATGGTTGGGGTATTATTGACTTTTATGGGAAAAAACTTTCTAAAATCGTTTTTATGTTCCTTTGTTTCTATTTCGTGTGTGTTTTGGTTATTTGCTTTGTTTACAATCAAATGCTATGCTTTAAGTAATGTTCAAAATGAAGTTATTTGTTTTTTTTAGGATTCGGTTCTTAAATTAATTTTTTTTTTCGTTTTATACAAGTCACCACTTTCAAGTTTGACTTCTGGGTTACCTCACTCACTGTTTCAACTGAATTTCTATCAAGGTCAGAATCCAAGTAAAATGAAACGGGATAAACCAATCAAGCGTGTGAACTAGGAGTTAATATTTAAAGACTTCTTGCATGAATTTCCTAAGAGCATACATCTAACTGTTATTAATATTAGATTTTTGTCTGAATTTAGAAGCTATCAAATCTTATGAAACTGGGGAGCAATTTCAATTTTTTTTAATCTTAAGAAGATTTGGTCTTTTCTCTGACTGTTTCATTCGTAACGTCAGTAAAGCAGCTAATAGTTTCTACGCTTAGTTTGTTTCCAAAACGTTGCAGTGAATTATAAATCGTTCCTTCCATTGTCGGTTTTTCACTGTTCGTTTGCGCTGTTATAAAAAGAACTTTTGTGCCTTCATAGGTTAAAACGTATGATGTTCTAAATGGTTGGGGTATTATTGACTTTTATGGGAAAAAACTTTCTAAAATCGTTTTTATGTTCCTTTGTTTCTATTTCGTGTTTGTTTTGGTTATTTGCTTTGTTTACAATCAAATGCTATGCTTTAAGTAATGTTCAAAATGAAGTTATTATTTTTTTTAGGATTCTGTTCTTAAATTAATTTTTTTTTTGTTTTATACAAGTCACCACTTTCAAGTTTGACTTCTGGGTTACCTCACTCACTGTTTCAACTGAATTTCTATCAAGGTCAGAATCGAAGTAAAATGAAACGGGATAAACCAATCAAGCGTGTGAACTAGGAGTTAATATTTAAAGACTTCTTGCATGAATTTCCTAAGAGCATACATCTAACTGTTATTAATATTAGATTTTTGTCTGAATTTAGAAGCTATCAAATCTTATGAAACTGGGGAGCAATTTCAATTTTTTTTAATCTTAAGAAGATTTGGTCTTTTCTCTGACTGTTTCATTCGTAACGTCAGTAAAGCAGCTAATAGTTTCTACGCTTAGTTTGTTTCCAAAACGTTGCAGTGAATTATAAATCGTTCCTTCCATTGTCGGTTTTTCACTGTTCGTTTGCGCTGTTATAAAAAGAACTTTTGTGCCTTCATAGGTTAAAACGTATGATGTTCTAAATGGTTGGGGTATTATTGACTTTTATGGGAAAAAACTTTCTAAAATCGTTTTTATGTTCCTTTGTTTCTATTTCGTGTTTGTTTTGGTTATTTGCTTTGTTTACAATCAAATGCTATGCTTTAAGTAATGTTCAAAATGAAGTTATTAGTTTTTTTAGGATTCTGTTCTTAAATTAATTTTTTTTTTCGTTTTATACAAGTCACCACTTTCAAGTTTGACTTCTGGGTTACCTCACTCACTGTTTCAACTGAATTTCTATCAAGGTCAGAATCGAAGTAAAATGAAACGGGATAAACCAATCAAGCGTGTGAACTAGGAGTTAATATTTAAAGACTTCTTGCATGAATTTCCTAAGAGCATACATCTAACTGTTATTAATATTAGATTTTTGTCTGAATTTAGAAGCTATCAAATCTTATGAAACTGGGGAGCAATTTCAATTTTTTTTAATCTTAAGAAGATTTGGTCTTTTCTCTGACTGTTTCATTCGTAACGTCAGTAAAGCAGCTAATAGTTTCTACGCTTAGTTTGTTTCCAAAACGTTGCAGTGAATTATAAATCGTTCCTTCCATTGTCGGTTTTTCACTGTTCATTTGCGCTGTTATAAAAAAAACTTTTGTGCCTTCATAGGTTAAAACGTATGATGTTCTAAATGGTTGGGGTATTATTGACTTTTATGGGAAAAAACTTTCTAAAATCGTTTTTATGTTCCTTTGTTTCTATTTCGTGTTTGTTTTGGTTATTTGCTTTGTTTACAATCAAATGCTATGCTTTAAGTAATGTTCAAAATGAAGTTATTAGTTTTTTTAGGATTCTGTTCTTAAATTAATTTTTTTTTCGTTTTATACAAGTCACCACTTTCAAGTTTGACTTCTGGGTTACCTCACTCACTGTTTCAACTGAATTTCTATCAAGGTCAGAATCGAAGTAAAATGAAACGGGATAAACCAATCAAGCGTGTGAACTAGGAGTTAATATTTAAAGACTTCTTGCATGAATTTCCTAAGAGCATACATCTAACTGTTATTAATATTAGATTTTTGTCTGAATTTAGAAGCTATCAAATCTTATGAAACTGGGGAGCAATTTCAATTTTTTTTAATCTTAAGAAGATTTGGTCTTTTCTCTGACTGTTTCATTCGTAACGTCAGTAAAGCAGCTAATAGTTTCTACGCTTAGTTTGTTTCCAAAACGTTGCAGTGAATTATAAATCGTTCCTTCCATTGTCGGTTTTTCACTGTTCGTTTGCGCTGTTATAAAAAGAACTTTTGTGCCTTCATAGGTTAAAACGTATGATGTTCTAAATGGTTGGGGTATTATTGACTTTTATGGGAAAAAACTTTCTAAAATCGTTTTTATGTTCCTTTGTTTCTATTTCGTGTTTGTTTTGGTTATTTGCTTTGTTTACAATCAAATGCTATGCTTTAAGTAATGTTCAAAATGAAGTTATTAGTTTTTTTAGGATTCTGTTCTTAAATTAATTTTTTTTTCGTTTTATACAAGTCACCACTTTCAAGTTTGACTTCTGGGTTACCTCACTCACTGTTTCAACTGAATTTCTATCAAGGTCAGAATCGAAGTAAAATGAAACGGGATAAACCAATCAAGCGTGTGAACTAGGAGTTAATATTTAAAGACTTCTTGCATGAATTTCCTAAGAGCATACATCTAACTGTTATTAATATTAGATTTTTGTCTGAATTTAGAAGCTATCAAATCTTATGAAACTGGGGAGCAATTTCAATTTTTTTTAATCTTAAGAAGATTTGGTCTTTTCTCTGACTGTTTCATTCGTAACGTCAGTAAAGCAGCTAATAGTTTCTACGCTTAGTTTGTTTCCAAAACGTTGCAGTGAATTATAAATCGTTCCTTCCATTGTCGGTTTTTCACTGTTCGTTTGCGCTGTTATAAAAAGAACTTTTGTGCCTTCATAGGTTAAAACGTATGATGTTCTAAATGGTTGGGGTATTATTGACTTTTATGGGAAAAAACTTTCTAAAATCGTTTTTATGTTCCTTTGTTTCTATTTCGTGTTTGTTTTGGTTATTTGCTTTGTTTACAATCAAATGCTATGCTTTAAGTAATGTTCAAAATGAAGTTATTAGTTTTTTTAGGATTCTGTTCTTAAATTAATTTTTTTTTCATTTTATACAAGTCACCACTTTCAAGTTTGACTTCTGGGTTACCTCACTCACTGTTTCAACTGAATTTCTATCAAGGTCAGAATCGAAGTAAAATGAAACGGGATAAACCAATCAAGCGTGTGAACTAGGAGTTAATATTTAAAGACTTCTTGCATGAATTTCCTAAGAGCATACATCTAACTGTTATTAATATTAGATTTTTGTCTGAATTTAGAAGCTATCAAATCTTATGAAACTGGGGAGCAATTTCAATTTTTTTTAATCTTAAGAAGATTTGGTCTTTTCTCTGACTGTTTCATTCGTAACGTCAGTAAAGCAGCTAATAGTTTCTACGCTTAGTTTGTTTCCAAAACGTTGCAGTGAATTATAAATCGTTCCTTCCATTGTCGGTTTTTCACTGTTCGTTTGCGCTGTTATAAAAAGAACTTTTGTGCCTTCATAGGTTAAAACGTATGATGTTCTAAATGGTTGGGGTATTATTGACTTTTATGGGAAAAAACTTTCTAAAATCGTTTTTATGTTCCTTTGTTTCTATTTCGTGTTTGTTTTGGTTATTTGCTTTGTTTACAATCAAATGCTATGCTTTAAGTAATGTTCAAAATGAAGTTATTAGTTTTTTTAGGATTCTGTTCTTAAATTAATTTTTTTTTCGTTTTATACAAGTCACCACTTTCAAGTTTGACTTCTGGGTTACCTCACTCACTGTTTCAACTGAATTTCTATCAAGGTCAGAATCCAAGTAAAATGAAACGGGATAAACCAATCAAGCGTGTGAACTAGGAGTTAATATTTAAAGACTTCTTGCATGAATTTTCTAAGAGTATACATCTAACTGTTATTAATATTAGATTTTTGTCTGAATTTAGAAGCTATCAAATCTTATGAAACTGGGGAGCAATTTCAAATTCGTTTTAATCTTAAGAAGATTTGGTCTTTTCTCTGACTGTTTCGTTCGTAACGTTAGTAAAGCAGCTAATAGTTTCTACGCTTAGTTAGTTTCCAAAACGTTGCAGTTAATTTTAAATCTTTCCTTCCCTTGTTGGTTATAAAAAGCACTTTTGTCCTTTCATAGGTTAAAAAGTATGATATCTATTATTCGTTGGCTCGTATTCGACAATCTGCTGGCTATGTTTTCGAGGCAGAAAAAATAAACGGTTGTTATCTGGCAAATAATTGAATTGACTGATTTCGTATATTTTTTTTCTTTGGCTAACTTTTCTGTTGTAATTGTTCCCACCTTTTTTTGATAAATATTGGAGAACTTTATGCTAGCCCCACTTTTTTGCTCAGATATTCTTTGTTTTTTTCAGGACATCCCAGACCAACATAATTGGTATCAATTTCAAGCTAGAAAAAGAAATTTAAGGAATTTTAATTGTTTGAAAAAATGTCAACAGTTTTGACTGTGAGTCAAAACTGTTGACATTTTTTCAAACAATTAAAATTCCTTAAATTTCTTTTTGTAGCTTGAAATTGATACCAATTATGTTGGTCTGGGATGCATTGAAAAACAAAAGAATATCTGAGCAAAAAAAGTGGGGCTAGCATAAAGTTTCCAATTTTTTTCCCAAAAAAAAGGTGAGAACAGTTACGCAATTTAGCCTCTTTTTTGATCAGATTTGGCCAAAATTCGGTCAAAATTCAGTAATCTGAGACAACGAGCGGTTTTCTAACGGTATCCTGAAACATATATCTTACGGTTTTTTCAATGTTCCCATCTAGAGGAAAAACAAAAAATGCACAAAAACATTAGAAATATATTTTTTTTAAATTTGACAAATGTCAACTTTTAGAAATTTTCGAATTTTGGATTGTTTCTCACCACCTTCTAACATAATTCTCTGTCCAATGTTTCTTCAGTTGGGTAAGCTGTAATATTCTTGAAAATTAGCTAGAAAATTATCTGAGATCTGTCTATTGTTGGTTAATTGTCAATACGGATTTTTGAAAAAAAAAAAAAAATTATGATTTTATTTCAAATCGGCCATGAAAACAGCTTGGGAAAGTTGAGCAATAGCAAAATCGCGCACTTTTTCTGCATGCACCCTTGACTGAAAATGGACCAGCACTGACTGATTATGCATTGCGTCATTTTTTGGGCTACACTGATTTGAATAAAAACTTATAATTTTTCAAAAAATTTTATCACATTTTGAACAATTTTCAAGTTCTTTATTTCTTATTTTTGTCCATCATTAAAAAAACAACCAGTATTAGTAGTTACGAGGAGCTTGATGTACTGAGTCAGTTGTTAATGATTTACCATTTCATATAGTTTATATTGTTTTTGGGTGCAAACTTTTTAAAGAACACTTCATACATTATCATGACCTTGAGATCAATTGACAATTTTTGCAGCGCGATTTTAATTGCACTGGGTCTTAACAGGTTGGAAAAAAATGAGCTTATGGTCCGAGTGGCTTTTTTGCTGTGAAAAAAATTGCGAGTTTTGATGTGTGGTGCTGTGACTGCTTTTACTGTCAGCCCAAAATTTTTTGTACAAAGTACTATTATCCCTAATGAATCAGCATTAATTCACTGATAATGCGCAATTTGTCCCTGCTTCCAAAAAATAAATGAAAGGTCTCAATTGCTCTCTAATAATAAATATGATCCTAGTTTGGATGCTTCGTGTACGTAGCTTAAGATTCTTTCAATTTTAAGAATTGAGAATATTTTTAGGCTATGATACTCTTTTATAAAAATGATAAAGTTTGGCATGGAGTTTTAAAACCAAAAGTACACCATAGACCTACTTCTATTTTTCAAGCTTGACTCAAAAAGCAGCTTGTATTTAACTTCAGAGGTATATAAGCTACTGAAAATCTCATTTGAGGTTGCCATTTTTTTATTCCAAAGAATTTATTGATTGCCTCATGGTGTGTGCTTCATTATTGTGCCATTGTTAACCTGTGTCCTAACTCGCATTGAGATACCTTTAATGCAAAACGAAGTTTGAAATAATACTTTTATTTGACTTTTTTTTTAAATTGTGCAGCTTCATTTGCTTTATCCTTAGCAATTTAATAGTTTTAAGATCAACTAGATAGTAAAAATGGCGTTTTTCTGGTTTTTTCCACTTCTATTTCGGGTTTTCCACTTCTACTTGTTTTTCTTTTTCGTACACAGTTTGATTCATTTCATTTTGTTTACTTTTGCTGATTTTTTTTGTAATTGCCGGATTCTTTCCGTTTGTGCCCCCAGTACGTTTTCGAGCCCCGGTCACCCAGCCTTTGGTATTACGTAGTAAATCATTATTAAAAATTTCGCACGTGCTTCTGGGGCTGCAAATAATATGCTCTAACTGAGGTGGAAGAACAAACACAAAAATCCCAAGTGCCTAAGTTCATTTCCACTTTTGATGCGTTTTTTTCCGTTTGTTTTACCGAAGACTCATTTAAAGAGACGTTACTAATATCAACTTGCGAAAAGTGGAGACATTTCTGTCTCGTTTATAATGTTAGCCAACTATTCGAACTAATTATGGCAGTTAATACAAATACAAATGTTTCAGCTCCCAGAAATTTTGTGTTCGGAAACAAAATCTCATGGCTACGAATAAGTTGAAATGAGACGTGTTTCAATGAATACAGGTGATTTGAATCCTTTTTTCGTCGATGATTTTGGTTTCGCTTTCGATTCTCTAGAAAAAACATGCAAACGTATGTAAATCGAATTTTTTTTGACTTATACAGCTAAATTTGCCAAGCTTTTTGTCCATGATGCTTCTTCCTACGCCAAAAAAGAGCGTATTGAAATTAGTAATTGCTGGACCGCAAGCCAGGAATCATTTTCACAATGATTTTAGACAAACTGATGAAACTTGGAACTTAAATGTTTTTTATACAAAAAACACGTTTGAGGAAAACCATGTTAGTATTTATCAATAAGTTAACTGCAACTAAATATTTTTTTCGAATTTGAAGGTTATTTAGGCTTTTGGTTCCTCTGTAAAACTCAATTTTTTTCTGTTGTTTTTCCCAAGAGTCAGCTAAATTATATTGACTTTTTTGGCAGCAGCTTGATAAAAACATTTTTAGCGTTACAACAAATGTTTCGCCGATACCATTTCAGATATATTGATATATCTTATGCTTCCAAATGCGTATGTGGTAACATCCTGTGGCACGCCCAGAACAAGCGAGCCTTCTTGTTTAAGTAACAGTTGCTTTTTTTCCTGTACTGATAAGTTATTGCCCAGTCATTAAGACATTGTTGCGCCGCCAAATGTTTTAAAATTAATGCTGACAGGTATTAGTATAGAGCTTATTTCCCTCCAAATTTCAGCTGAATTTTCTATATTTTGATGGCTATCAGGGGTCAGAGGCGGCTGTTTTTCGGTAATCTACTGTATTTGTTTTGGATTCCAATCATGGAAGAGACGTAGAGTTTAAAGACTGGGTTGGCTAAGAGGTTAATGTGCAAATGATTTCTACCGATCCTCTATGAAACAGAATAGATCGTTCATTTGCTTTCGCCAATAGCACATGCCATATTTTTTCTTAGATTTATTATTCAATGACACGTGCTCCTTAATTGGAGCGGGAACCTGAATGTTTATTTATTCTAAGTCGAAGTTTCTAGCACTTATATTTGTTCTTTGAACTTTTTTTTAATTTTTTAGTGTGATTTTTCAATTGACCGATTTTTTGACAGACCCATTTAGCTTTTCTCCTATAAAAACGGGATAAACAGGTACGCTCGGAGGGCATTAAGTTCTCTTAGAGCCTAAAGCCTTATTATACTGGAAGAATGCAATTCATCAAAACTGTATTCAGGACACAATTTCATGGTGTGAAGGGTGGTTCGTAATCTTAAAAGTTTGACCACCCCCTTCAGTCACCTCAGCCCCCCCCCCCAACACTCGCCTTGTACACCCTCCTCCTGCGGTCGATTTGAACCCCCCGCTTATCTAGCCTTCGCAACCCTACCCACTCCCCCCAACGCTCCTCCATCCTAATGGTAGCATCCCCAAGCCCGAACTGGTACTACAGAAGCTAACCGCTCGCCTATCGTTTGAGAGCAATTCTCTCCACGTCAGTCGGTTATTTTTAATAGCCAACGTCAGCCTCTCAAGGGCTATTATTTCGGCGCTCTCCTTGTTAAAATTCGCTTTACCTTTTGATCACGTTTTTCGCTTTACATTTTCACGTTTGACCTCTCACTTACCTCACTCACTGTTTCAACAATTTGACGCATTAAATTATGGAATGTAGTGAGTACGTTCAAAGTCAAAAGAGCAAATTCAAAAGATCAAAATACAGGATAATCATATAATGCCCGGTCATTAAGTCATAGTGCATTAGGTTATCAAAATTCATTAAACATTATTTTTACGCTGAATAGCGTTCAGTTTAGAAGCTGAAATTAGGTGTATTCGCACACCAAATAAAAAAATTGAAATATGGAGAAAATTTTGGCAATTTTTATCTCTTATTTTTCTCTTTTTCTGTTTCAATCTCAATGTGCGTCAAGCGGGTCAACGGCGGCTATTTTTCGGCAATTTTCCGGCTATGTTTAGTTTTCTAAAGAGGGAATTTGGCGGCACGGAAACAGCTCCAAGCTTGAGTTTGTGAATACAAGTTCATTTCAATAATTTTGATTTCAAAAGAAGCTCTGCTTCAAGGCTTTTTTACTTATGTATAGCTTTTTGAATCCAAACGGAAACAAACTTGTCGTTGTGAAAGTTAAAATTCTTGTGACTTTGTTAAGGCACGTGGTATTTCTTGGTTACATTTTTATTGAGACCTCGAAAGTTATTTCGACCTTGTACAGTTAGGGAGCAATTTGTTTGAAGGTTAACATTGTCAGAATTTAGCATTATTGATTTTTTTTGGCTTATGCTGATTAGTAAGAACTGTAGTGGGTTGGCTCAGAAGTCTTAAAAATTGTTATCAGTAGGCACGAAAATTTGATCTTTAATTTGTTTTAGCCAATGATGTTGTCAAAATATCAAGTTAAGTTTTTAACCTTCTGCGTTAATAATGACAAGAAGTCATTTCGATCCAATTAAGAAGCGAGAGAAAGAGATGAAAAATCGAAGAAAATCTTTAATGCAGCATAAGAATGAACAATCTATCTTGTGCCAAATAGGCTGTTTAAATGGCGCGTGGCAAAAGTGCATTTCGATTTAAAGGTTACGTTTTAAATCTAACGTATTTTGATTATGAATTTTGGTTTCTAGAATACCAGTTACATTAAAGACTAAAGATCCATAAAATGCGGCGATGGTATGATGTGCTCTAATTTGAACCTCAGCCATGGAGCTTAAAAGGGAAATTGAACTTCTGAATTTATAATTTCAATGCCCTTGAGATTAAATGCTTCCCTAGTTCACCCCGCCTCCTTGCCGAGGAATGTGCTGCAAAGTGAGCGTGTTTCCATGTATGATAGATGAGCTATGGCGGCTGTTTCAAATGCTTGCCCAATTTGTTCTGTCTAATTCTATTGAATGCTTTTTCTGTGTGAGAACATCAGCATGCATTTAAAGAAAAATTAAAATCAGTCGGATTTTTTTTTAATGCAATAAAGCATCATTGAAAGAAAAATAATAATCAGGTGATGTTGCATTGCTATTGAAGATGTCAAATTCTCTACATAGTTATATCATGCCCACTGGTAACAGATTTTTTTGTACTAATCTCCAAAACCCAATTTTATTTTGCGATGTAGAATGTATGTTATAGTTACAAAAGCGTGAACTCTAAAATTTTGTTTTGAGATGTAGAATGTATGGTATAGTTACAAAAGCGTGAAATGCGAACCATTCCATGTATAATTTCTTGCACCTGAAGTGGCTATGCATCCGGACAAATAATTTCTTAATTCCAGTGTACTCGAGTACAAATTACTTGGACGAATTAGAACTTGATTTTTCTAGGCTTTGCGATTTACTTTGGCTATGGAATCTGGTCTAGTGCCCAGGCCCCATCTAGTGATAAGCAGAAGGGAGGTGAACTGCTGAACAAACTATCTGCGGGTCCACAGTCTGGTCCAGGAGGGGCTTCATCTGGATATGACGCTCTCCAGTCCATGGAGAACAACCAACCAGTGAATCAAGGTGGAGGAACAGACTACTCAATGGGTAATGTCGATTTTTTGAAACTTGTGAATTGAAATTATAATAACAGCGCGGATTTTCCCTGCTTATTCTGTTGATTTTGTCACTTTGTTGATTATAGCTGCGAAGCTGTAAGCTGAGCGTAGCTATATTGCGGTGCTCTTGGTTTTTTACGACTCGAAGAGGAGTATTGGTTTTCTCTCGGTTTTTATTACGACTCGAAGAGGAGTATTGGAGAAGTCCTTTTTTTAAATCAATTTTTGGAGTGAATTTTGAAGCGGGAAATGAAACGCGTGAAAAAATTTGGAGTGATTTTGGTGCTGAACAAAAGTGAAGAGCGGAGCGAAAAGAGAGTGGTTTTTGTTCATACCGCTGTTTTTGAGAGAGCGAGAAATTGATGTGTGAAAAAATTTTTTCTAAGCGAGCGAATTTTTTTTTGTTCACGTGCGGCTTTTAAAAGCAGGTTTTTTTGCAACTTTTGATGGTTATGAGGTTTGATTATGATATTGTATTAGTTTTAGGTTTGTTTTGATAGGAATTGAAGGTTTCAAGTAGTTAATTTAATTTTTAATGCTAATTTGGAGGTTTTTGATCAGTTTGCTGATTTTTAGACGAAATTTAATGATTTTTTACCTGTTTTTTTTTTGTTTTACTGCTTTAAGTTGGATTTGAATAGAAGCTTGTTACTTAAGGAATTGTCCGATACCAATTGACTAAAGTTTTGTTGGTATAAATCATTTTTTTCTAAGGAAAAATGACCGAAAAATTGAGAAATTTTAAACCATTTTTCTCATTTTTTGCAGTTTTCTTTTTTTTAATCTTACACAAGTGTCGTACCCACCCTATTATGAATTTGCCCATTATTTTGCGAGTTTTTCATTGCTCTAATTGCAAATGAACCTTATTTGGCTTTATGTTTCCTTGTACTATTAAAAAAATCATTTAGTTTTTGTAGTTTTTTTGTTGAATTTGTTTTTGAATGCCGTTTCTGTTCCTTAATTTTTTATGGCATTTGTGGAGGTTTAGGGTTTATAATAGTTGTTCTAGTTGTTTAGTAAAGAATGGGCAATTTTGGATATGAATCATTTTGTTGAGAAATATGACAAATAATGGCGAACATTGAAACTATTTTTCTTAATTTTTTTTCGGGTTTTTTTTCTGTTTTTTTGAGACAAGTTTCATAGACTATTATGACTTGTCTTTTGTTTTGCGAGCATCTCGATTCCCTATTGGCTGAAAAGAATTTTTCTTTGGATTTATATGCTTTTGTAATATTAAAAAATTTACTAACTTTTTCCAGCTTTTTAGTGCAAGTTGTTTTTAAGAGCTTTTTTTCATAATTTGGCCTCAAGTATTTTAAAACCTTCACTTAAGTGGTTTTAGTAAGTACTAGTTGTTTTGTTGAAGTATTTGTGGCAGAGATAGTTATTTCGGGATCTCAAGTTATGACAAAATTTGATCAGATTTTTTATCATATTTCAACAGATTTGATTTTTTTGTTTTTACTTTTTTGTTGTATGGTTTGGTTTCGAGAGAATCATAAACTAGTGGAGGCAAATTTTTTTCTGGATGGCGTTAAATACATTTTCACTTCGAGTCGTTTCCGGAATTCTTCCGGCTATGTTTTTTTTACAGGAAGTAGATTTGTTCACGCGGCATTTTGACCTAAAAGCGAAAGTGGGAAAAGCTGTCTTGGTGATCCGATTTTCACTAAGCGAGAGAAGTTTTTTGATCATGCGCTGCGTTTAGTGAATGTTTTTTTGACTTTGAAAAGTAGTTTTTGACTGAATTGCACATATAGATAACTGTTTTTAGCCGTTTTTTTTGTCTAAGTGGCCCAATTTTTTGCTTTTAATTTGGTTCCTTGTAGAACTAAATTTTATGCGATACTATATTGAAATGTCAACCTCGGAAATTGATGCCACAGTGTTTTGCAGAGCCTGAAAATGCGTTCCAAGTTGAACATTGGCACATAATTCTTGATTTTTTATTTAATTTTTGGCTTTTTTCTTTTAATTTCTGCTTTTTTGGATCTTTTAACCGTGTTTTTGTCAAAAATTAGTTAATATGGCAATTTGGCTTTGATAACTCCTATACTCAACGCCTCTTTGTACCTCGATGTAATTTTGTTCCATAAAATTGTACATATGCTAATCCGATTTTGGTAGTTTTTTCCGATTTTCGTCAGTTTTTCGTTTGTATTTTGGTTGTAATTGCTAGAAATAGTTTTTTGTGTAACTTGAGGGACTTTTATTTTGTTTCAATAAAAATTCAATCATTTTTTGGTATTAAGTTTTTAGAAAACATTTAAAACTTTCATAAATGCAGTCTTAACTTAAAAGTTCTTTGACCAATTTTTTTTTGCAAAATGTTTCAATGTTTCTGATTTATGAATTCTGCTTTTTCCTATTTTTTGGTCTCTTCAGGAGGATAGATCTTTGTATCGGATGACTAGTTTTTTTTCTCTGTCTTGAATGCTGAACAATGAAATGTATTCGTTCTTGAATTTTTTAAATTGATTTTAAACTTTCAAAATCAAGAAAGTCTTTTTGTTACGGTGTTGCTTACATTGTGCCCATATTCATCTCATTCTAGTTAGTATCATTCTAGCTTTGTCCTGTTACCTAATTTTTTTTTCGGTATATTGATTTTTTTTTTAGTTTTAAAAAATGAACGATTTCAGCTTTTTCTTAGATTTTCGTCATTTTTTTGGTGTGCAATTGATTTCATTCAAAAAAAGGCAGTACTGAGAGTTTGGTAGCAAGCTTCTTCCGAAGTTTCCCTTTATGACTATTTACTGCAGCTTTCTTCCGGCCTTGGTGTTAATTTAAACGATTTTTTGCTTTTGAATATTCTTCTGCTGCTTATGTCTTTTCTATGATCAATTTTATTTTTGATTTAGTTGGAAATCATGTTGTCTAGCTTATGTACAAAAAGGAACAGTATTTGTGTGTTGTTTATTGTTTTAATCGCAGTGAGTGGAAGTGTAATTGTATGTGTTTTCTGGTTCTTAAATTTGAGCTTTCTTTTTTGAAAAGATTTAACTTAGTTTCGAAGATTATTATCCGCCGTTTGCTTTCGCGATCTTTTTAAGGTTGGAATCATAAATTATTTGAGGGCTATTGATAACCTTGTCAGCTTTTTCAGACTATCAGGTTTTTGAACACCTTAATTATTTTGGATTTTTTAACTTTATCAAACGTTTTCAATAATATAAAATTTTGCTGCATTTTGTTTCTCTTGTTGACAGTGGTTTAAGTTTCACCAATTTTTAGAGCAGACCTGGAGAGGTAGTGAGTTAATGGTTTAATACAAAAGGTAGAGGCTTGCGCTGCAATTGAGGTTTTGTTAGCGAAGTTTTGAAGCTTCGAGTCGCTTCCGGAATTCTCCGGCTATGTTTTTTTTTGTTTCGTCGTATAGAGCAGACCTGGAGAGGTAGTGAGTTAATGGTTTAATACAAAAGGTAGAGGCTTGCGCTGCAATTGAGGTTTTGTTAGCGAAGTTTTGAAGCTTCGAGTCGCTTCCGGAATTCTCTGGCTATGTTTTTTTTTGTTTCGTCGTCTGACGCTCTTTTTTCGTTTTACATTTGTTCATGCAGCAAAGCTGAAAAAGTCAAATTTTCTGAGTGACTTCTTCCTCTCACTAAAGGAATTTGCGCGCGTGACGTCATTTCTCACTCGCTTTAGCAAAAGTTTTTAGGTTATTTGCGTGATTAGATTTTGATCATAGGTGACTTACATCACTCAATAAAATGACTTTTGCACTTTAAAACTTAAGTTTAGTTTAAATTTGTTTAAGGTCAAAGGAACTCATTTGTGTAGTAAAGGTCCCGTATAAGAGGCTTCTGTGGAATGAATTTCAACAAGCTTAATTAATTTATCGCTGACTGTTTTTTACCTAGTTTTTTGAGTTGCGCCGATTTTTTTTTCGATTTAGATCTGTATCTGTTTCTATCTCTATTATATGGCACGCAAGTCTTTTCTTCCGCAGCTATTCCGGCAATCTGCCGGCTATGTTTTTGTGAGGTTGTCCCTTGGTCTATTTATTAAAAGAACGTGTGTGCTTTCATAGGTTAAAAAGTATGATGTGCTAAATGGATTGGGGGTAAAAGATAAAAAGTTACCTGTTTTATTGACTTAAAAAATTTCATTTAAAATTTTTCTGTTGCGACGTTTCTATTTCCCGTTTAATTGCTATCTGACGAAGTTTGAAGCAACTATTGTAAACGTGGTGGTCTTTTGAATGCAAAATTTTTGCTTGACCGGTTTGATTTTCGAGTGACTTTTTAGCCTTCGACTTTTTCGTTTTGCATGCTTTAAATTTCGCTCTCATATCCAAGTGTCAGCACTTCGTCATATGCTTTGTTGACTAACAAAGGCTAGTTTTGTAGTAATTGTCAGATTATTATTTTTTTATTTCTTTGGATTGTGTTTCAGGACTTCGATTTACATCAGCCGCCACTTTCACGCTTGACTTCTGTCTTACCCCTCACTGTTTCGGCGGAATTGAATTTAGAATTCCTTCAGTATATTTACGCAAATTTTATCAATGTCAAAATCCAAAATAAAAAACAGGTTAAACCAATAAAACGCGAACACTAGGATTTAATGTTCAGAGACTTTTTGCATAAAGTTTCTGAGAATTATTCAAGATTTTTTAAATAGCTTAATGGTCTTATTAATGGCATTCTCTTTTTGAATATTGTTTTCATACGTTTGTTTTAAACTGTTTCGTTTACTATCAAAGGTTTTTAATTGCTCTTGATTGAAGTTCATAAAAATTTTTGTAAACGTGTTGGTCTCTCATGCAAATTTTTCGCTTGACCATTCGTCTGACGCTTTGACTTTTCCTCCTTAAAAACTGGATAAACATTTAGCGCCGGGCGAGCATTAAGTGCTCTTAGATCCTTTCAGCTCTGTTTCAGCTCAAGCTGTTCTAGAGACTTATACTTATGGTGTGAAGGGCGGTTCTTAGAGGTTGAAGACTGCCCCACTGTTGAGCCCCCACTATTGCCCTAACCCCCCACAGCTCTGTTCCCCCTTCCCATCAGCCCATCCGTGCAATCCCCCCTGGCTACTGACGAACAATCTATTGATAAAAGCACGCAATTTTATACTAATTTTCACATTTTTTTTTTCAAGATTTTTTAAAAAAATTTTTGTTATTTTGAATTCTTTCAGCCCTTGGTGTGTAGGGTTTTATATATTATAGCATTTTTTTTTTACAAAACTTGCTATTTTCAATTTTATCGACATTTATATTCATTATTCAGGTTTTTCAGGCTAACACAAAATCTTGGTTAGGATTTGATAATAATTTACTGGTAAGTTATTTTTGTCTATGAATTAGTTTTCAACTCTTTAATATCACAAATTTTATCGATTTTTTTTTATAAAACTTGCATTTCTGTTGAAAATTGGTCATTTTTTAGGTTTCTTCAGCCTCAAGATCCACATAGCCTCCTCTAGGGTTTGATTATAGGTTACTGCGTAGCTTCTAGGTGTAATGAAATGTTTTTCAATATTTTAATCAATTTCTAAAAATATCTGCAAAGTTTTTTGAATCTTTTTGAATTTTTTTAACATTTCTTCCGGCACCAGGGTCTTAGAGACCTCCTCCAAAGTTTGATGATAAGCTGTCGCATAGTTTCTAGAGTTAATGGAATGGGTATCAATGTTTTAATGACTCCAGCTTAAGCAATTTTTTGATAAAATTTATTTTTCAAATTTTCGGAAAATCATTATCATGTTCCAAGTTTGTGGATCTTTGTGAGCCATTGAAACTATTTAAAGCTTGAAATACGGACACTGGAAAGTCTCTTGAGACAATGAAATTGTTTTGAAGATTTAGCAGATGGGTTACTTGACATAACTCCAGAGACAGTTGTGGATATTTTTACTGCGAAATGTGGAAGCTTTTTTAAAATGTTGCAATATTGCAAATTTTTAAAATATCAGTATTTTATTTGATTTATGTACTAACAAAGCTAGAAAACAAAGTTACATAGTCGAATCAAGCTAAAGCTAGCCTCACTAAACGCGGCTAGCTACTGTTGAAGCAATCGCCCGCCGGTCATTTGAGAGCGATACGCATGACGTTAGTCGATTATTTTTGTAAATGTTTTGATCTTTTCATGCAAGTTTTTCGCTTCATCGTTTTGCGCTTTTCTTTAAGAACATTCTTTGACTTCTCAAGTGACTTATTCGCGCTTTATTTCTTCATTTTTGAGTGATCTCTATTGCTCTCACTCCGAAGTAAAGCTTGTTGCTAATATAAAGTTGGTTACAGTAAGGCAAAATTAAGGGCCAAATAGCAAAGTCAGCAGTGCTTATGATAAGGAAATCGGATGTCAATGGTTCGAATCCCGGCGGGGTCAAATGTTTTTCGACCCGCCTGTCTTTCGAGAGCAATTCTTTCGACATTAGTCGGTTTATGTTTGATAATATATATAAAGTCGGTTACAGCAAAGGAAAATGATGGCCTGATAGCCGAGTGGTCAGTGCAACTGGTTATGGATCGGGAGGTCAGTAGTTCGAATTCAGAGGGGTCAAACGTTTTTGACCCGCCTGTTGTTCGAGAGCAATTCTTCCGACATTAGTTGTTTCTTGTTTCTTTTTGTATACCCTTTTTATATGCTCTTTGGACTAAGGATGGCTGTTCTTCGAATGATGTAGGTCTTAAGTTCGTTTAATTCTTTGGATTGTTTTTCCATACTTGTCTTGCTGTGTTTATTTAATTCGTCCTAGTTTGACTTTTTTTTTGTTTTACACAAGTCAAAACTTCACGCTTGATTGAAACAGTTGCACTGTATCAATGTAGTCGATTTTCAATTTTATCACTCATTGAGTTATGCAATTTAGCAAATACTGATGAGGTCGAAAATAGACAAATCGAAAAAAAAACGGTTTAAACCGATAAAGCACTGGTACGAAGTTTTTCTAAGAATTTTTATAATAGAAGTCACCAATGAAACGGCTTCTGGGGAATTAATTTGAGCAAGCAATGTAAATTTTTCGCTTGAAGTTTCCGTAATTTTTTAAGCGGTGTCTATAACTTCATCAATTCATTTCTGTATTTGTTTTAATCTTTATTCTACGGAACACAAGTCCATCTCGCAGCTATTGAGACTATCTGTCGGCTATGTTTAATAACATGATCCCAATTTTAAATATTCAGGTGGTGGATACCAGCCAAGTGTGGGAGGTAATCAACAACAGTACATGATGAATCAACAAAGCGGGGCCGGAAATGTCGGCTACAATCAACAAGGGTACTATCCTAGCTCACAAGGCGGAAACTTTCCGCAGCAGTATAACAATACGCCTCAAAGGGGCGGGCCAAATAATTACCAGCAAATGTACTGAAGCTAAATTTTGTAATAATTTGTATAAATAACTGTCTCGCTAACTTATATATTAATGAGCAAACATTATTTTTGATATCAAATGGCTTTATCTCATTAATTGTTTATTCTGAAATCCAATCAAGTTCCTCGAATCTTTAGAAAAAAATGTCATTTATATTTACTGTGCTATCACAAGCGAGGTGTACTAAACTGGTGCGTGAGATCTTCTGGAAAAGTTTTCCCACATAGAACGAATAGTTGTTAATAGCCGCCCTCATCTATTCAGCCGGCTATTATAGCGCTCCTATTTTTTTTTTACAATTCAAAGAATTTGAATTGTATTGGGGCGCTGTCTTTTTTTTTTTTTTAAGGTCTGTTCACACATTTTCATGATTTTTGAAGTCAAATTGGAGTAGTGATTTTGGTCACGCCGAAACAGGAAATGGAGCGAAAAAGCGAGTGGTTTTGCGGCGTGAAATTTTTTCGCTCTAATTTTAAAGTAGAGTGAGAATACGGTGTTTGAACAAAAATTCGCTTTATCGGTAGTGGTTTTTTGTTCACATGCGGCAATTTCACTTTGATTTTTACTGTTTTTTCGATTTTTTGGATCGGATTTTTTTCTAAATGGTTTTTCCAAACCATTCATAGTCCGTTCTAGGTCTAGTTTTCTGTTTAGTCAATGAAAATTCTTTGAATTGTACGTCAGGACTTGTCCTGCTATGTTTTTTTTACTTCGTCGAATAAAAAAATGTTTCGCTTTACCTCATTTTGCCGCCTTTTCAACATTTTGCGTGAAATCTTTTTGACTTCTCTAGGCTAGTTTCTCTCTTCTCTCATTCTGCTAAAAGTGATTTTGAACATCAGTTGCTCAGCAAAGCAATTCAAAATGAACAGAGTTAGTACAAAAATGGATGTCAGAAATAGAAACGGGATAAACCCATAAAGCCCAATTTTAGATGCCCGCTATTTGAACGTCGTTCCTATAAGTCTTATTTACCATCTCTAATGCTTATTGTTATTGATAGGAGCCCCTGTAGCCTCTCTCTAAGAAACAGAAGTATGTTCAACTACGAAATGCCTTCAAAATAAATCGGACTTAAAAAAATGTTTTTGTACAAAAATCTTTCTTTTTCAATATCTTCTGTTATTTCAATCCCAATCATGCTTATTGGAATCAACGGCGGCTATTTTCCGGCAATCTGCCGGGTATGTTTATGTTGGTACATAGTTTTTGTGGTGCAATTCGTTAATTAACAGCACTGTTGTATCAAAACTTTCATTACTGCTTCGCGTTTTCAAGCTGATGTGTTAGTTTTGTGTGGAAGTATCATATTAGGGAACTTTTTGAATTTATCATTCTCAATATTGCTAATAAGTTTTGTCTTGAGTGTCAAATTGTGCGACATATTTAACCATGCAGAATCTAGCATCAACCTAACAGTGTATTTGTATATTCAGCATCTTAATGTTGTGAAAGATTACTGCTCAATATTTGTACAAATGTGAAATGCACTTGTTATTCTTTTATGTAATCCAAATTGGTCTTGTAAATTTCTGTCAAATTATTAATTGACATAACTTTTCTAATGAACCGTTATGTGAATGCGTAAATCGAAGCAAATTTTTATTTGTTCTCTAACAAAGTGACAAGCAGATATTGAAGCTGTTTTTGAAAGACTAAAATCGTTTTTCGCAAAGACAAAAAGTTGATGTGAAGTACACAAAGCAAACTATGCTGAATGAGTGGTCGGTTGAGAACTTTGCATCCATTTTGCAATCGTACAAATTTAGTCCTAAATCATACAAAATCGTACAGTTGCTAAAAATTGTCAAGAGAAGCATCCAAAACCTGCAACTCTGGCTAGGTATCGTCAATGTTTCCGATCCATGTTTGGCGGAGAAACTGAATAGTACCTGTACCACTATTGAAAATTGTTCCGAAGCTCAAAGACATCTGGTGCAGGTGTACATCTTTGGTTCAATGCTTTGGTTATGTTTGTTCTTTTTTTAGTTCAAACTTGAATAGTTTATTGAATTGGTAATTTCATTGATAAGGAATTTGTACCATAAAGTTCAAAGAAGCCTTAAGGCAACTGGAAAAAAAACTTGGCCTACTTGGCAAAGCTGTCACTTGATTTAACCGGCCAGGACTTGTGTGAACTGTTTATCTGTTTATCAGGAAGAGGCACACATTGTGCGTAGTAACTCCAAAGTACCAAAATAAACAACAGGGTAGAACACAAAGGTGATCCTTTGCCAATGTGTTCTCATAGGTTTCTCTTATGCCTGTAATGAAGAATTAGAGTAATTAGGAGAAACATGAAAAGTTTATCCCGGTGACGGTCCGGATTCAAAGGATCAGCAACAGGAAGCGTGATTAATATAGCTTACCAGTGAAACTGGGTCTAGGTATACAATTAAAGTCAAAAGAAAATAGAATACGTACTAGGAGACACCTAGAAATGCCCGGCCCTAAACTCAATGAGAACCTGTAATTAGTGAACTTTCAGAGAGCAGCACGTATTTTCGATATCCTTGTCACCAACAATGAGGCCAGTTCTTATTGCAACAAAAACACTAAAAGGGCGGAAAAGCTGCGCGGCGGAAAAGGTTGAAAGCATATCTCGGGGAAACAATTCTTTTTCGCACCGATAATCAGTGTAAAGGACAACGGTTGGAGATAGTCAAAATTTTCTGCATAAGACTAGCTAGCAGATTGTCGTGAAAATGGAGGAAACTTTTCGCAGCAGCAACCATGAATTGTTCCAAAATAAAATTTTGGTTTTCACTTTACAAGAAAACAAACCTATCATTGGAAGAACTGGATGGAAAAGGCGGTGAGTTCAATTTGAAAAATTGCCTTTGTTCAAGAGGTAATGGAATATTTTGTTTTGAATTGTTGAACGGAGATCCTCCTTGCCACCCAAACGAGGAAACTTGATGAACGTTTAAATTTACTCTCCAAAACTGATCAGATTTACATTTGATCGAATTGTGAAAACTTCTTCCAGCAAATCTCCCAGAGTGCATTTATTTATTCACTAGAGGTGAGTAGCAAAATTTGCTTAAAACTGAAGGTATCAATGCAGAAAGAAAAAGCGAGACATAATCTGTGCGAACGATAACTTAAAATCGCAGTTAGTTGATCATGGAGATGAACCAGTCATGATAGCGATCAACCAAATAACTTGAGTGTTATTATTTTAAAAATGATTATTGGCGTTGCGCGTGTGTTTTTCAACTACATCTGCCAACGACTTCTTTTTTACCTTCTGGTATAAACTTACTTTTTGGAGCAAACGCAGTTGGTTGCTAATGCAGTTTGCAGTACTGGCGGATAATTTAAAACGTGAGTCATTGAATTTTGACAACTCGGAAGTAAATCGCCCCTCCCCTCGAAACCGTACCCCGCCCGCCAACAGAACAACTCTTGCTCCCCAACCCACAATTTGCCGATTCCACATCTACCTCGTGAGGCACCGCCCAACATTGTTGTTAAAAGAGCAAAAATTTATTTGCACTCTTACAACTTTGTCTAAGGAATTATCTACTAGTTTTTGCAATTACATGCACTACTGGTTTTTCTTTTTAATTGCTCTCAAACGCAATTTGTTGAAATTAAATTAGCCCTGTGATCTTTTTGCGAATCGAGGAGTACAGGAATTGTTGAGGATTTTTTAAGCCTACAGCAATTTTGTTAATGACTAAAACTTTCGTTTAGATCGTAAATTCTGCTTTAGAACGTTTTTTTCTACTTTCAAAAATGGGCCTCTCAAAGTAAATTATTTTCGAATATATAGTAATTAGGAGATGCTGTTGAAAAGCAGGGTCAAAAGTAGTTTTGATCCCATATTAGTGCCACAATCCACATCCCGCTTCATCTAGCCCCACTCCCAAGCTACATACCCATTCCCAAACCTAACTACGCATTCCGACATTTGAACTAAAATTTTACCCCCCGCCGCCTAACATACTCTAACCTCCAGTCTGATAATTTGTGTCTGAATTTCTTCAAAAACCTCTATAATTTTAACAAGCAGGTAAATCGTTTTTTCCTTTGATTATAACAGATACTTCTTGGAGTCGCCAACAAAAACTTAAGTCACATAGCAGTAGCGAAACTGCCACAGCCATAATAGTTGGGAATCCCCTCCACCCCACACACACAGCAACGTGGCCGACACCCACCATCATGCCTAATTAAATTATATTCTGCCTTTTTTAAAACACGTGCTATAGATTTATTAGGCAAGTAAAGTGTTGTTTTGACATTTGTGATTTAGATCAGGTTGGCTAGAATATCATAATGCACAACACTTCGAGATTTTTCGCTATTCTAGGGGTTGTTTAATGCGATTTTTTGTCTGACTCTTCTTGACCTTTTTGGCAATAAAGCGTTGAGCAGCTCTTTTAGACTTTTAGTTGTCTTTATGAATAACCCTTTCAATTTTCGCTGGTTTTATTTTGTTTTTTTTTGTTTACAAGAATCGTATGTTCAGACGTTTGATCTAAAGTTAAGGAAGTTTCAGTTGTGGTCTCAGTTTTGTTTTCAGTTTGTTAAAATTTTTTGAAAAATGTTTCTGCTGTTTCAATTTTTTGAGTTCGGTTTAGACTACTGTTTTTTGTTTTGACAGAAGGACGGAAAGTAATTTTACAACCTCGGATGTTGTATAATTAATTATTTTTTTCTTGATTTCTTTCAATTTGTTTTTAAATTCTCGTTACTTTGATTTTACAATATATTTGGTAAGCTTCACATTTTAGCATTTGGGCATCTTTTTGTTGCTCGCAAATCGTGACGCTGAGTTGGTGCCGTAAAGTGTTGTTTCACTTGTTGAACCAAAATCGTTTGTTTTACTTAGTTAACGATTTTAACTTTGTCTTGGACTTCGCTGTTTTTTTGTTTAAATTTTTTTAAACAAGTAAAATGAAAAAATAACCCAGGGGTTAACTATTATAAATTAAAATGTTATATACAAAATTAGTACAATGTTAATAATCAAAATTAGTGGTTCCATTCTTTAAAGGTAAAAATAACTTTTGAAGCCACCAACGTTCCTTTCTAACGGTACCAGTTTGAATTTTTGGAGCATATGCTGTTTTAACATGCGTTTAAACTGTGAGCGTAATCTGATAGTCCGGACTTCACGCAAAAGTTTACTCCAATTTTGGATGCTTCTTTTTTTGTAATGATCGACTGCTCTACATAAGAATTAGCTGTTCAGTTCTGTATCTTTTTCTTACTAAGGCATTACCACTTAAAAAAATATCGTGCCGTATGATTTCAATAATGAAATATCATTCCTAAGTTTTGAAACTTCATTGAAATCAGAGGGCACTGAGAGTTTTTTTCTAAGTGGTAATGTCTTAGTACTGTCAAAATTCATCAACATGGCAGCTCTGAAAAATTCCTGCAAATACTATCGTAATTTTGACTGATATATTTGACTGCAATAACTAGTTTTTATTCTCTGCAGAATCCTCTTCGAATAGCTTTGGTAACAAATGATTCTTGTCCCCTGTTTTAATTAAAAAAAAACAATTTATGTTTGACACCGAGAGAAATTTAGGTTATTATTTGCTATAGCTTCAGTTTTATCCAACTTACAGACAAATATCCCGCTCCATCTACCCCCACTCCCCAGCTAATAACCCATCCCCAAACCTAACTACGCATTCCGACATCTGAATTAAAATTTTACCCCCCGCTGCCTAACATACTCTAACCTCCAGTCGATTAATTTGTGTCTGAACATTTAAAAACATCTTAATAATTTTTATTAAGCAGTTAATGCAATTTTTTTTGAAATTTGATTCAGGAGAGGATAACTGCTACTTTATAACGGATACTTCTCCGAGTCCCCAACAGAGATTTAGGTCACATAACAGTGGCGAAACTGCCACAGCCATAACAGTTGGGGAAAACCCTCCCCCCTTAAAACGTTTTTTTTTCTACTTTAAAAATGGGCCTCTAAAGTAAATTATTTTCGAATATATAGTAAATAGGAGATGATGTTGAAAATCAAGGTCAGAAGTAGTTTTGATCCCATATTAGTGCCAATATCCAACTTACAGACAAACATCCCAATCCATCTAACCCCACTCCCAAGCTACATACCTATCCCCAAACCCAGCTACGCATTCCGACATCTGAACTAAAATTTTAGCCCCCACCGCCTAACATACTCTAACCTCCAGTCGATTAATTTGTGTCTTAATTTGTTTAAAAACCTCTATAATTTTATTAAGCAGTTAATTGTTTTTTCCTTTCAAATTTCTGATTTAGGAGAGGATAACTGCTAAATTATAACGGATACTTCGAGTCGCCAACAAAGATTTAAGTCACATAACAGTGGCGAAACTGCCACAGCCATAACAGTTGGAATCCCCTCCCCACAAACACAGCAACGTGGCCGACAACCACCATCATGCCTAATTAAATTATCTTCTGCTTTTTTTGAAACACTTGCTATAGTTTTATTAGGCATGTAAAGTGTGTTGTTTTGACATTTGTGATTTAGATCAGGCTAGCTAGAATATCATATTGCACAACTCTTTGAGTTTTTTCCGGTATTCTAGGGTTTGTTTAATGCGATTTTTTGTCTGACTATTTTTGACTTTTTTTGGCAATAAGGCGTTGAGCAGCTCTTTTAGACTTTTAGTAGTCTTTATGCACAGCACTTTCAATTTTCTACTGGTTTTATTTTGCTATTTTTTGTTTACAAGAATCGTATGTTCAGACGTTTGATCTAAAGTTAAGAAAGTCTCAGTTTTGGTTTCAGTTTTGTTTTCAGTTTGTTGAAATTTTTTGTTAAATTTTCTGCTGTTTCAATTTTTTGAATTCGGTTTAGACTACTGTTTTTTGTTTTGACAGAAGGACGGAGGTAATTTTACAACCTCGGATGTTGAATAACGAATTATTTTCTTGATTTCTTTCAATTTGTTTTTAAATTCTCGTTACTTTGATTTTACAATATATTTGGTAAGCTTCACATTTTAGCATTTGGGCATCTTTTTGTTGCTCGCAAATCGTGACGCTGAGTTGGTGCCGTAAAGTGTTGTTTCACTTGTTGAACCATAATCGTTTGTTTTACTTAGTTAAAGATTTTAACTTTTTCTTCGACTTTGCTGTTTTTTTGTTTAAGTTTTTTTAAACAAGTAAATTGAGAATATAACCCAGGGGTTACTATTATTAATTAAAATGTTATATACAAAATTAGTACAATGTTAATAATCAAAGTTAGTGGTTCCGTTTTTTTAAGGTAAAAATAACTTTTGCAGCTACCAACGTTCCTTTCCAACGGTACAAGTTTGAATTTTTGGAGCAGATGCTGCTTCAACATGCGTTTAAACTGTGAGCGTAATCTGATAGTCCGGACTTCACGCAAAAGTTTTTTCCAATTTTGGGTGCTTCTTTTTTTGTAATGATCGACTGCTCGACATAAGAATTAGCTGTTCAGTTCTGTATTTTTTTCTTACTAAGGCATTACCACTTAAAAAAATATCCGTGCCGTATGATTTCAATAATGAAATATTATTCCTATTTTTTTTTTTGAATTTCATTGAAATCAGAGGGCACTGAGAGTTTTTTCTAAGTGGTAATGTCTTAGTACTGTCAAAATTCATCAACATGGCAGCTCTGAAAATTTCCTGCAAATACTATCGTAATTTTGACTGATATATTTGACTGCAATAACTAGTTTTTATTCTCTGCAAAATCCTCTTCGATAGCTTTGGCAACAAATGATTCTTGTCCCCTGTTTTAATTAAAAAAAACAATTTTTGTTTGACACCGAGATAAATTTAGGTTATTATTTGCTATAGCTTCAGCTTTATCCAACTTACAGACAAATATCCCGCTCCATCTACCCCCACTCCCCAGCTAGATACCCATCCCCAAACCTAACTACGCATTCCGACATCTGAATTAAAATTTTACCCCCCGCTGCTTAACATACTCTAATCTCCAGTCGATTAATTTGTGTCTGAAAAATTAAAAACCTCTTAATAATTTTATTAAGCAGTTAAATCGTTTTTATCTTTTGAAATTTGCTTCAGGAGAGGATAACTGCTACTTTATAACGGATACTTCTTCGAGTCGCCAACAAAGATTTAAGTCACATATCAGTGGCGAAACTGCCACAGCCATAGAAGTTGGGGAAAACCCTCCCCCTTAGAACATTTTTTTCTACTTTCAAAATGGGCCTCTGAACTAGATTATTATCGAATACATAGTAATCAGGAGATGATGTTGAAAATCAAGGTCAGAAGTAGTTTTGATCCCATATTAGTGCCAATATCCAACTTACAGACAAACATCCCAATCCATCTAACCCCACTCCCAAGCTACATACCTATCCCCAAACCCAGCTACGCATTCCGACATCTGAACTAAAATTTTAGCCCCCACCGCCTAACATACTCTAACCTCCAGTCGATTAATTTGTGTCTGAATTTCTTAAAAACCTCTTAATAATTTTATTAAGCAGTTAAATCGTTTTTTTCTTTGATTATAACAGATACTTCTTGGAGTCGCCAACAAAGACTTAAGTCACATAGCAGTAGCGAAACTGCCACAGCCATAATAGTTGGGAATCCCCTCCACCCCACACACACAGCAACGTGGCCGACACCCACCATCATGCCTAATTAAATTATTTTCTGCCTTTTTTAAAACACGTGCTATAGATTTATTAGGCAAGTAAAATGTTGTTTTGACATTTGTGATTTAGATCAGGTTGGCTAGAATATCATAATGCACAACACTTCGAGATTTTTCGCCATTCTAGGGGTTGTTTAATGCGATTTTTTGTCTGACTCTTCTCGACGTTTTTGGCAATAAAGCGTTGAGCAGCTCTTTTAGACTTTTAGTTGTCTTTATGAATAACCCTTTCAATTTTCTACTGCTTTTATTTTGTTTTTTTTTTGTTTACACGAACCGTATGTTCAGACGTTTGATCTAAAGTTAAGGAAGTTTCAGTTGTGGTCTCAGTTTTGTTTTCAGTTTGTTGAGTTTTTTTGTGAAATTTTCTGCTGTTTAAACTTTTTGAATTCGGTTTGGATTACTGTTTTTCGTTTTGACATAAGGACGGAAAGTAATTTTACAACCTCGGATGTTGAATAATGAATTATTTTTTTCTTGATTTCTTTCAATTTGTTTTTAAATTCTCGTTACTTTGATTTTACAATATATTTGGTAAGCTTCACATTTTAGCTTTTGGGCATCTTTTTGTTGCTCGCAAATCGTGACGCTGAGTTGGTGCCGTAAAGTTTTGTTTCACTTGTTGAACCATAATCGTTTGTTTTTCTTAGTTAACGATTTTAACTTTGTCTTGGACTTCGCTGTTTTTTTGTTTAAATTTTTTTATACAAGTAAAATGAAAAAATAACCCAGGGGTTAACTATTACAAGTTAAATTGTTATATACAAAATTAGTACAATGTTAATAATCAAAATTAGTGGTTCCATTCTTTAAAGGTAAAAATATTTTTTTGAAGCCACCAACGTTCCTTTCTAACGGTACCAGTTTGAATTTTTGGAGCATATGCTGTTTTAACATGCGTTTAAACTGAGCGTGATCTGTTGGTCCGGAATTCACGCGGAAGTTTATTCCATTTTTGTTTGCTTCTTATTTGTAATGATCGACTGCTCGACATTAGGAGAATTAGCTGTTCAGTTCTGTTGTTTTTTCTTACTAAGACATTACCACTTAAAAAATATCAGTGCCGTATGATTTCAATAATGAAATATCATTCCTAAGTTTTGAAATTTCATTATTGAAATCAGAGGGCACTGAGAGTTTTTTTCTAAGTGGTAATGTCGAAATTCATCAACAAGGCAGCTCTGAAAATCTCCTGCAAATACTATCGTAATTTTGACTGATTTATTTGACTGCAGTAACTGGTTTTTATTCTCTGCAGAATCCTGTTCGAATAGCTTTGGTAATAAATGATTCTTGTCCCCTGTTTTTGTTTTGGAAAAAGAACAATTTCCGTTTGACACTGAGATAAATTTAGGTTATTATTTGCTATATCTTCAGTTTTATCCAACTTACAGACAAATATCCCGCTCCATCTACCACCACGCCCAATCTACATACTCATCTCCAAACCTAACTGCGCATTCCGTCATCTGAACTAAAATTTTTCCCCCCACAGCCTAACATACTCTAACCTCCAGTCGATTAATTTGTGTCTGAAAATTTAAAAACATCTTAATAATTTTATTAAGCAGTTAAAGCAATTTTTTCTTTGAAATTTGATTCAGGAGAGGATAACTGCTACTTTATAACGGATACTTCTCGGAGTCGCCAACAGGGATTTAGGTCACATAACAGTGGCGAAACTGCCACAGCCATAACAGTTGGGGAAAACCCTCCCCCCTTAGAACGTTTTTTTTCTACTTTCAAAATGGGCCTCTAAAGTAAATTATTTTCGAATATATAGTAAATAGGAGATGATGTTGAAAATCAAGGTCAGAAGTAGTTTTGATCCCATATTAGTGCCAATATCCAACTTACAGACAAACATCCCAATCCATCTAACCCCACTCCCAAGCTACATACCTATCCCCAAACCCAGCTACGCATTCCGACATCTGAACTAAAATTTTAGCCCCCACCGCCTAACATACTCTAACCTCCAGTCGATTAATTTGTGTCTGAATTTCTTAAAAACCTCTTAATAATTTTATTAAGCAGTTAAATCGTTTTTTTCTTTGATTATAACAGATACTTCGTGGAGTCGCCAACAAAGACTTAAGTCACATAGCAGTAGCGAAACTGCCACAGCCATAATAGTTGGGAATCCCCTCCACCCCACACACACAGCAACGTGGCCGACACCCACCATCATGCCTAATTAAATTATTTTCTGCCTTTTTTAAAACACGTGCTATAGATTTATTAGGCAAGTAAAATGTTGTTTTGACATTTGTGATTTAGATCAGGTTGGCTAGAATATCATAATGCACAACACTTCGAGATTTTTCGCCATTCTAGGGGTTGTTTAATGCGATTTTTTGTCTGACTCTTCTTGACGTTTTTGGCAATAAAGCGTTGAGCAGCTCTTTTAGACTTTTAGTTGTCTTTATGAATAACCCTTTCAATTTTCTACTGCTTTTATTTTGTTTTTTTTTTGTTTACACGAACCGTATGTTCAGACGTTTGATCTAAAGTTAAGGAAGTTTCAGTTGTGGTCTCAGTTTTGTTTTCAGTTTGTTGAGTTTTTTTGTGAAATTTTCTGCTGTTTAAACTTTTTGAATTCGGTTTGGATTACTGTTTTTCGTTTTGACATAAGGACGGAAAGTAATTTTACAACCTCGGATGTTGAATAATGAATTATTTTTTTCTTGATTTCTTTCAATTTGTTTTTAAATTCTCGTTACTTTGATTTTACAATATATTTGGTAAGCTTCACATTTTAGCATTTGGGCATCTTTTTGTTGCTCGCAAATCGTGACGCTGAGTTGGTGCCGTAAAGTGTTGTTTCACTTGTTGAACCATAATCGTTTGTTTTACTTAGTTAACGATTTTAACTTTGTCTTGGACTTCGCTGTTTTTTTGTTTAAATTTTTTTATACAAGTAAAATGAAAAAATAACCCAGGGGTTAACTATTACAAGTTAATTTGTTATATACAAAATTAGTACAATGTTAATAATCAAAATTAGTGGTTCCATTCTTTAAAGGTAAAAATATTTTTTTGAAGCCACCAACGTTCCTTTCTAACGGTACCAGTTTGAATTTTTGGAGCATATGCTGTTTTAACATGCGTTTAAACTGAGCGTGATCTGTTGGTCCGGAATTCACGCGGAAGTTTATTCCATTTTTGTTTGCTTCTTATTTGTAATGATCGACTGCTCGACATTAGGAGAATTAGCTGTTCAGTTCTGTTGTTTTTTCTTACTAAGACATTACCACTTAAAAAATATCAGTGCCGTATGATTTCAATAATGAAATATCATTCCTAAGTTTTGAAATTTCATTATTGAAATCAGAGGGCACTGAGAGTTTTTTTCTAAGTGGTAATGTCGAAATTCATCAACAAGGCAGCTCTGAAAATCTCCTGCAAATACTATCGTAATTTTGACTGATTTATTTGACTGCAGTAACTGGTTTTTATTCTCTGCAGAATCCTGTTCGAATAGCTTTGGTAATAAATGATTCTTGTCCCCTGTTTTTGTTTTGGAAAAAGAACAATTTCCGTTTGACACCGAGATAAATTTAGGTTATTATTTGCTATATCTTCAGTTTTATATCCCGCTCCATCTACCACCACGCCCAAGCTACATACTCATCCCCAAACCTAACTGCGCATTCCGTCATCTGAACTAAAATTTTTCCCCCCACAGCCTAACATACTCTAACCTCCAGTCGATTAATTTGTGTCTGAAAATTTAAAAACATCTTAATAATTTTATTAAGCAGTTAATGCAATTTTTTCTTTGAAATTTGATTCAGGAGAGGATAACTGCTACTTTATAACGGATACTTCTCGGAGTCGCCAACAGAGATTTAGGTCACATAACAGTGGCGAAACTGCCACAGCCATAACAGTTGGGGAAAACCCTCCCCCCTTAGAACGTTTTTTTTCTACTTTCAAAATGGGCCTCTAAAGTAAATTATTTTCGAATATATAGTAAATAGGAGATGATGTTGAAAATCAAGGTCAGAAGTAGTTTTGATCCCATATTAGTGCCAATATCCAACTTACAGACAAACATCCGAATCCATCTAACCCCACTCCCAAGCTACATACCTATCCCCAAACCCAGCTACGCATTCCGACATCTGAACTAAAATTTTAGCCCCCACCGCCTAACATACTCTAACCTCCAGTCGATTAATTTGTGTCTGAATTTCTTAAAAACCTCTTAATAATTTTATTAAGCAGTTAAATCGTTTTTTGATCATAACAGATACGTCTTCGAGTCGCCAACAAAGACTTAAGTCACATAACAGTGGCGAAACTGCCACAGCCATAACAGTTGGAATCCCCTCCCCGCACACACAGCAACGTGGCCGACACCCACCATCATGCCCATTTAAATTATCTTCTGCCTTTTTTAAAACACTTGCTATAGTTTTATTAGGCAAGTAAAGTGTTGTTTTGACATTTGTGATTTAGATCAGGCTGGCTAGAATATCATGTTGCACAAGTCTTCGAGATTTTTCGCTATTCTATGGGTTGTTTAATGCGATTTATTGTCTGAATGTTCTTGACCTTTTTGGCAATAAAACGTTGAGCAGCTGTTTTAGACTTTTAGTAGTCTTTATGAACAGCACTTTCAATTTTCTACTGGTTTTATTTTGTTATTTTTTGTTTATTTGAATAGTATGTTCAGACGTTTGATCTAAAGTTAAGGAAGTCTCAGTTGTGGTCTCAGTTTTGTTTTCAGTTTGTTAAGGTTTTTTGAAAAATTTTTCTGCTGTTTCAATTTTTTGAGTTCGGTTTAGACTACTGTTTTTTGTTTTGACAGAAGGACGGAAAGTAATTTTACAAACTTGGATGTTGTATAATTAATTATTTTTTTTCTTGATTTCTTTCAATTTGTTTTTAAATTCTGGCTACTTTGTTTTTACAATATTTTTGGTTAGCTTCACATTTTAGCATTTGGCCTCTTTTTGTTGCTCGCAAATCGTGACGCAGCGTTGCTACCGTAAAGTGCTGTTTTAATTGTTGAACTATTATCTTTTGTTTTACTTAGTTAACGATTTTAACTTTTTCTTCGACTTTGCTGTTTTTTTTTAAGTTTTTTTAAACAAGTAAATTGAAAATATAACCCAGTGGTTAAGTATTACAAATTTGAAATGTTATATACAAAATAAGTACAATGTTAAAAATCAAAATTAGTGGTTTCGTTTTTTTAAAAGTAAAAATAACTTTTGAAGCCACCAACGTTCCTTTCCAACAGTACAAATTTGAATTGTTGGAGCAGATGCTGCTTTGACATGCATTTAAACTTTGATCGTGATCTGTTGGTCCGGAATTCACGCGGAAGTTTATTCCATTTTTGGATGCTTTTTCTGTAATGATTGACTGCTCGACCTTAGGAGAATTAGCTGTTAAGTTGCGCTGTTTTTTCTAACTGAGACATTACCACTTAGAAAAAAAATCAGTGCCGTCTGATTTCAAAAATGAAATGTTATTCCTAAGTTTTGAAATTTCATTATTGAAATCAGAGGGCACTGAGAGTTTTCTTCTAAGTGGTAATGTCTTAGTAATTCATCAACAAGGCAGCTCTGAAAATCTCCTGCAATTACTATCGTAATAAATTTCTTTTTTTAAAAATGAAACAGGGGACAAGAAACATTTGTTATCCAAGCTATTCGAAGAGGATTTTGCAGAGAATAAAAACCAGTTATTTCTAATTACAGAAATTTACCAGATTTTTTAATGAGAAAAACTCTGACGCGTAACTACAGTCACCATTTAATCTTCTAATTAAAAAAGTGACGCTTAGTGATTCGTAGTCACCGGTTTTTGATGATTGAAGAAAGTGTCTTTTTTATTTCTGTAATTGTGACGCCTAATCGCAATCAATTTTTGTTTTCAAAAAAGCTTTGTCTGTTTTGTCTGATTGTGACGCGTAATCGGAGACACGATTTTCTTAAGATTCAGTCAAAACTTCAAAAAAGTAAAAGAAATCCGTAAAATTTTTTTACTTTTTACGGATTTCTTTTACACTTTTTTTCACTTGACATATTTAGGAAGGATAGCTCTAAAGTACAAATGCTTACCCGGCTTGAACGCAAATTGAATATTGTAGCAACAAAATACACGAAAAAATTCAAATTGTTCTTTAAAAGATTTTATCAATAGTTTATCTTTTTTAAAAAAATTTTTTTGCTGCTGAAAAGCTTTTTGAGGCCATGTGGTGTCTCTTGTTCACCGTCAGTTTTAACCTGACTGTCATTATGACATTTCTTTTGGTTGTCTCTCTCAATTGGGTTTCTTAACGTTTGCAGGTTGCTATCTTGAATAATATACTAAAATTCCGCATCAATTGTTTCTTTTTACTAGCACTGAACCGGCGCAATTTTTTAGAATTGAAACCCTTTATTGGCTTCCGTTCTCTGCTCTGTTTCAATTTTTGCAATCGTTTGTGTAAGAAAAATGGCTTACTGTTCAGGGTAATTTTTTGCAGTTTTTAGTTTGCGTTCAGCAACAAAAATTGGTCTTTTTGTTCAATGAAGACAAACTTATAAATATTTGAGTCGAACTGATTATTAGTAGCTGTTCTTGTTAACACGTGCCACGTTTTAATACGTCCTTCCCTAACATTTATCTTAACATAGAAACGATATTCATTAAAAAAGTTAGTGTTTTTCAGAACGTATTTGCTTTCCATTGAGTCGAAACGCGGGTTGCATATTATCAAACGATTGTGACTCGTATACTTTTCTTGTGTTCTAAGTTGCCTGTTTAGATAGAATAGCTTTTTTCTGGATTTTGATTTTTACTTTCTTGCTCTTGATTTTTCTGTGCAATTTTTTGTGCAACAAAGTTTTCTTTTGGCCGCTTTCTTCTGACTAAATTTTCTCCAGGTTATTTTTTCACTTGGAATTCGGTATTCTGGAAAATAAAACAGCTCTTAAAGAATTTCAAGCAGATTGACTTAATTGACGGAAGTTTACGATTTCCTTCTTTCTCCTTTCAAGCAAAATTTGGGGTTTGTTTTTCAGTGCATTGAAAATCAGATGAATATTTTATGTCTTTTTTCGTCAGAAACAGTTGATATCTGTCGTTTTTGAGTGCAAAATGTTTTATTCCATTTTGCGCTAATGACTTTTGTTGTTTATTCTCTCAGAACCTTTTTCAGATCTAATTTTTTCAAAACAGCTGTTCAGCAAGAGCTGAAAATTTGTCATTGCTGCCTGACAGCTTAGTCAAAACTTCAAAAGAGAAAAAAAATCCGTAAAGCTTTATTATTTTATTTGAGATATTCTGGAAGGAAAGTTCTGAAGGACAACTGCTTCCCAAGCTTGAACAGATATTGAAGATTGTAGGAACAAAACACACGAAAAACTCAAGTAGTTATTTAAAAGGTTTTATCAACAGTTTATCAGTTTTATTTAAATTTTAGCCAATGAAACGTTTCTTGAGGCCATGTGATGTCACTTCTTCACCGTCAGTTTTGCGCTCACTGACATTATACTATTTTCTTTTTTGGTTTTCCGTTTCCAGATTGCTATCATGATTAATATACTAAAATCTCGTATCATTGTTGTTTCTTTTTACTAGCACTGAAACCGCATTTTACTAGCACCGAAATGGAGCCACAAAATTTGGACATTTTCTTCAAAAAAGACAAACTTATAAATAACTGAACCGAACTGATTTATGGTAGCTGTCACTGATAATATGGGACATGCTTTAATAGGACCTTCTGTAAGATTTATTTTAAGGTATTAAAGATAGTCATTAAGAAATCTCAAAGTGTTTTTTAGAACGAATTTGCTTTCCATTGGGTCAAAGGCGGGTTGCATAGTATCAGACAATCGTGACTCGTTTACTCTTCTTGTGTTCTAAGTTGACTTTTCAGATCGAAAAGCTTTTTTCAGTTTTTGAGTTTTACCGTCTCGCTCTTGATTTATTGCAATTAAACCTGATGCCGAGCATCGCAATTATTCCACTTGCTTCTTGAGCTGACTTGCATCCCCTTAGAATTCCAATCTCCTCTGTATTTGAATTGTTCACAGGTAAATTAGGATGATATAGAAGCACCAGCAAAAAATAATCAAATCAAAAGTTGCAAAAGATGAAATTTCCGCCACTAGAAAAATATGAAATATGACAGCGATCTTTTTAGTGACCGGAAAGCATCTGATGAACTGTTCCTTTGCTAGATTTGATAAAATTGCAGAAAAATCTTCGAAGTCTAGATATGTTTCACTCTTGAGTTGACTCTAAACGTTCAACTTGTTACGCAAAACAGCACGCTTAATGTGCTATTGAAGTTCAACTTTACAGAAAGAAAGCGCGACTGCTCTTATAAGTTTTGAAATAATAATAGCTGAAGCAGCTTTTAAATTGGCACATATCCGTTTATATTTTTCAGAGCAGGTCGCCCGACGTTATTCAATTAGGTTTCAATAAGTTTCCCTCGTCAACAAACATTTTTGCTGCTGAGATTATTGAGCTAATCGAAAATTCAGTTAACCTGTAGTTTGATTTTACGCCAATTTTTTTTTCAGTTGGTCGGGAGCTGTGTTATGAAGTTCGATTCAGTAAATATAAGCAGAGCTGAGTTTATCTCAACAGTTTATCAATTTTATTTAAATTTTAAGGACTGAAAAGTTTCTTGAAGCCATGTGATGTCACCAGTTCACCGTCAGTTTTCCTCTCACTAATATTATACTATTTTTTTTTGGTTTTCCGTTTCCAGATTTCTATAAGGATTAAAATACTAAAATCCCGTATCCTTGTTGTTTCATTTTACTAGCACCGAAACGGCGCACTTTTTAGCAACGAAATGGAGCAACAAAATTTGGACTTATTCTTTAAAACAGACGAACTTATAAATAACTGAATCAAACTGTTTATTAGTAGCTATCACTGGTAATGTGTGACATGTTTTAATAGGGCTTTCTGTAAGATTTATCTTAGGGTATTAAAGATAGTCATTAAGAAATCTCAAAGTGTTTTTTAGAACGTATTTGCTTTCCATTGGGTCAAAGGCAGGTTGCATAGTATCAGAAAATCGCGACTCGTTTACCTTTCTTGTGCTCTAAGTTGACTGCTCAGATCGAATAGCTTTTTTTCCTGTTTTTTGAGTGTTACCGTCTCCCTCTTGATTTTTTTGCAATTAAACCTGATGCCGATCATCGCAATTATTCCACTTGTTTCTTGAGCTGACTTACATCCCCTTCGATTTCCAATCTCCCCTGTATTTGAATTGTTCACAAGTAAATTAAGATGATACACAAACACCAGCAAAAAAAATCAAATCAAAATTTGCAAAAGATGAAAATTCCGCAACTAAAGACATTTGAAATATGACAGCGGTCTTTTCATGTATCAATATGGTGACTGGAAAGCATTTGATGAACTGTTCCGTTGCTTGTTTCGCTATGTAATTGCATAAAATTCTTTGGAGTCCAGATATATTCACTCTTGAGTTGATTCTAAACGTTCAACTTGTTACGCAAAACGGCACGCTTAATGTGCAATTAAAGTTCAATTTGACAGAAAGAAAGCGCAACTGCTCTTATGAAGTTTGAAATAATAAAAGCTGAAGCAGCCTTTAAATTAGCACCAATTCGGTTATGCTTCAGAGCTAGTCGTCCGTCCTTATTCAGTTAGATTTCAATAAATGTCCCTCATCAAGAAACATTTTTGCTGCTGAGATTATTAAGCTAATAGAAAATTCAGTTTTACCTGTGGATTGATTTTACGCAGATTTTTTATTCAATTGGACGGCAGCTGTGTAATAAAGTCCGGTTCAGTAAATATAAGCAGAGCAGATTTTATCTCATGCAAAAAACGAACTCGATTGTGTCAAACTTAAAAACTTTGGTTTGATTTGGCTCACCATATTTAAATGTGGTTGAAAAAAATTAACATGCACAACAAAGAAGTAAAGGTATGTAAAATAGAAGCTTCTAAAGGAATTGCACCATTGTTGTCGCAAACAACCATGCATATTAATAATAAATTATTTAGTGTTGTATTTAAAGAATAAATAGCACTTACACACTTCAAATCTTATAAAAGCAGAGTGCCAGATAGATCGCCATTAGACCACAAAGTCCATTTTCAAGCGTCTCATAATCGGGAGAGGAATTGTTTGATGTTTATTTCAAAAGTTATGCAATGGAGATCAAAAATAAAATGAGTGCGAAAAACAAGGAAGGCCAGATATAAAAACGACTTCAATTTGGCAAAATTTTTTCTGAGAAAAATTTCTAATTTACGCCATAAATTAATGAAGTGAGTTAGTAACGGCAATTGACCAATAACAACAATGGAAGTTAAACAATCAGTGAGAAACAGAGAATGCTCGTTAATGCGCGTTTGCACATGATGTTCCGACCCGAGCTCATCTACATTTTTGACTTAATTGTCAACCTAATGATGAGATAAATAAAAATGGATGTTTGAGTTTTGAAAAATCGTTACTAAACCGAACTACTAATTGAATTGCATAATACCATGCCTTGTGACAGCGCTCGCAAGATCTAACTACGAGAAAAAACAAACACGAAAGTAAGCAAAAACGAAAATTTTTCAGCAAATGTGCTAAAAGAAGAGAAAAAGAAGAGAATGTGCTAAAAGAAGAGAAAACACAAATATTGACCGCTCACAATATTTTATGAAAACGCATTTTGCCCAACAAAAAAACATGAGTTGCGACACGACATCAATGGAAATAAGTTTGAATTACAAAAAATTGGATGGAACCTTTCAATGATGAGAATAAATTACAAGCTGACGAAAAGAGCAAAAACTGAAAAGTATAAAAAATCATTGCGAACAAACAATATCGTAAACTTTTATACTATTTGCAATAAAATGAGTGCATTGAACAACATCATTCATTCACTTCTCAATTAGAAGCCTTTGATACCAGTCAGCATTGTACGACTGCTTGAAGAATTAAAAAAAGGCAAAAACAGCAAATTCAAAAAAACTTGAGCGAGAAAAAGTGCCAAAGCCAATAAAAAAGGAATTTTGGGTAAAAAGTTTTCTAATTTCATATAAACTTTTAGCAGCAAAATGGTTCTTTTATTTTTAACAATTTGACTTCAAGAAATCAACAAGTATGAACATTTATAATATAACCACGAAATTTTTGAGATAACCCGTTATATCAACAACGCTAAATTCAATAGCTTTCAACGGAAGACAAAAAATACGCTGTTATGCCTCAATGAGAAAGCAAGCATATAAGTCATCAAAAGAACATCCGAGTAAGACTTATGTTTATGAAAACAACAACAATTACACGCAAAAACCAAAAATTCAGAAGAAAATGCGTGAAGAAAGTGTCGAAGCCATTTAAACCAGAAGCTTTTCTCCGAAAACTTTATCTAGGACCCATTGGACGTCTTCATTAAGCCAATGGGAACTATCAATATTACGATAATGAGATAAGATTTCAAAAGAAACCAAAATTACAAAAAAATTCAAAAATTAAAAGAAAATATGAAAACTCGTGGCATCGAAGTCATAAAACCAATAGTTTTTATGATAAAACCAATTTATCGGTCTACTGGTAACACAAAATTATTTCCTTTTGTAGCTTGAAATGTAATTTTGGAATAATATTTTATCAAAAAGCCTTAATTTGAACAAAAGTTGCAATAAATTGAACAAAATTATGCTAAAAGTGAACAAAATATCACAACAAAATTTTAAACCTCGATAACTCGAAAATCTAAAAAACCTAACCACGGAAAAAATCTAAATTCAAAAAAATCTTTTTAATTTCGAATTTCACGCTGGACGAGCTTTTTAATGATACCACTCACATTTCTCTACGATGAATATATCGATCGGCCGAAATTGTCTGAACAAAAAAACCCATTTGAGTATAAAAAACCACAAGTGGGGTCGGAGCAATAAAAATAAACAATTTTACTCAGTCTCTCTCTCTCTCTCTTACAATTTTTTGACTGAAGAATTATGCTGGTTTAAAAGCGGTTGCCACCAACTTTCGGAGAAGCAAAATTGAAAGAGTTGATGAGCGCGTTTAACGTTATTTCGGAACGCTGTATACCACCGAAAATTTAACTTTTAGTAGCGAAAAAGATGGCTCATCATAAGAATGTACACTACAATAGCAACTGAATAAGAAAAAAATGCCATCTATCAGTAAATGAATGAACTATCCGTTTTAGTCCAGTATTTCATTAATCGTGTCTTACAGCAAAATGTTTTCTAGACGATCATTTGACAAACGGGCTTTCCACCAAGCGAAGGTGATATATTCTTGATGAACGGTTCAAATCGGTGTGTTCGAGCAACGTTCCCAAATCCTTCATCTTCAAAAATTTCCCAACGAACTCGATCAGGGTAAAGCCTTTCACCCCTCAAATTTTTCCAAATAAACCATTTTGTGTCAACTTCGACGCCCAGCCATGCAAATCTATCTGTAAATCGCTTTAAGAATTCAATCTGTTTTCCATCACCATCAAGATCGGGAAAAAGAATTCCTCCGAAGTTTTTGCAAACTTCAGCGCTCTGAGAATAATTCAGCCATTCATCTTTCCATTTTACCCAAACTTCCTGCGTTTCATTTTCACTTTTACAGAAACCGCCATTTAGTGTTGTATCGGGCAAACATTTTTTAGTTGTGAATCCTTTAAATTCTTCATCGGTGTCAATTGACGCATTGAAATACTCTCTTTCGAGAAAAGCTCCGTCAACTCGTTTCTTGTTGATTGCGCAATAGTTCGGATCAGAATCGTCTCGGATAGAACGAACTGAGCCAAATTCCTGACATTGAGGAATAAAATTTCTCTCCATGCTGAAAAGATCGCAAATCTCATTTGAAGATCTTGCTACGATATGCGGTTTCTTTTGCTGTAATTCACTGAAACCAATACTGTTCAGAGAACAGAACCGGTGGCAAAAACTGTATGATTTGCATTCTGGCGTTTTTAGACACTTCATCGCACAATCGAGTTGTCTTTTTATTGGCAATTCAGAAATTACGTATCCCGAAGGTAACCTTAATTTAAATTGATTTGTGATGTCGGAAAATGCTACCACCCGCTTGGCTCTCTCCATATTGTTTGTAGAGGCTAATTCAGTGAGAGATAATAAAACAAAAACATTTGAAGCTGAGTTATATAGAAAAACAAAAAACTTAAGCATATTGATGGTTTGGTAACATCTGCGAGCTAATAGCCAAAAATCGTTACAAGTCATAAATTGCAACAAAATCTTAGTTCAAAATCAACTGACAATTAACTTGGTTAACATGATATTCTCATCAACACAGCAGATTAGCAGTTCAATTAATCAAATATCAGCAGTCCGTTTCTTTTCTTCAGCCAAATGATTTGAATAAAAGATTAAAAAAATTTCCCCTGTAGAAATTTTGGCAGCTTCAAATCAACGCTGATCCTCTGTTGATTTTTGTTTATTCAGTTGCTCCTATGATTGGATTTGAAACAATTGAATTTCTAAGCTTGGAGGAGTAAATTAATAATGGAAGTATCTAATGGTTGTTTGACAGTTGTGAATTCTTTATATTGGTCTCTATAGTATGAGAAAACATTGACGCTTCAACAACTTCGATTCCACAATTTTGTGACAGCTACATTTAATTTGTGACCTAAAAGAGCCTCAAATAAACGACATTTTAAAGAAAAATAAAGCATTTTGGAACAAACTGAGCCCAACTCGAAATAACGGCTTTTGAAAAAAAAATAATATTCTACATTAACATTTAATTGCCACGCATTTTGATTCCTGTTTGTAGTCGAAACGAAATTTTGTGTTTTGTTGTACAGGTCAACTTTACTTGACGGAAACAGCGAAGAGCGGAAAAGCTTTAGGCACAAATTTATACCAGATTGAAAATTTTGTTTGCTATTGTGTACCAATTTTGATGATAGTTCGATTGTAACTTGGTATTGGATGTTTTATGTTTTTGTACGACCCGTAAAAACGAAGATTTTATGACTCAGTGGTCTTAAAAAGTGGGAGTAAAAGGTTTTTTTTCTCTAGGCGAGCAAAATTTTTTGTTTACGAGTGGCTTTTTAAACTAATTTAATAAAGATAGAACGCTGTTCCATCTGTTTTTAATCATTTGGATCAAATATCAGAGTTAGTGTAGAGCCTTTTTACAAAAGAGAAAAATTTTTACTCAAACTTAATGCCTTTCCAAGATGGAGATTTTGATGTTACAATTGGCTTCTATAAAAACAATTGAAAGAAGTAATGTTTTAAAATTGCCGTAGCTGTATCACAATTACGATCATTTTTGAGATATTGAGTATATTGCTCATTCATTAAATATTTGTAATAAATTTTTGTACCTCTAAGTAGGTGGATTGAGTTTTGATATTAAAAGTGTTTTTGTCCGTTCTTGTTTTGTTATATTTAGTGTAGTATATTCTAACATTTGATATACTAGAAATTTTTTGAGACTTTTTCTAAAAAAGCAAGTGATTTTTGATCTAAAAAACTAAAAAGCGTGATCGATAAAATTTTGTCTTTAGTTTGAGATCTAGAGTTCTATCTTATTTCTTTCTATGAAAACAAGCTTTCACGCCCCAGGGTAATTGTTTTTCGAGTGATGATATTAGACTGTTGTTGATTCCATTCAAGAGAACCACAGAGTAACGAAGAGCATTATTGAATGCATTCAGTGTCAGAATTTTGTAGTTATCTGACATTAGCTCTCGTAATGAAAACAGGGTTTTTAAATCACATGCCATTTAACGCAGTATATTTTGCACTTCATCTGAACACTTAATCTATGTAAAATCCAAGTATTTTATTGATTTATTTTTTAGATTTACAAATGCAACAGTTTTCTTTTGGAGTTTTACATCAGTATTTTTTTAAAGTAATGGTTTTGTACTGTGTTTTTGTTGCTTTCAGTTTTAGACTATGCATTTTTAATATGCAATGATTAAAGTCAAGGCTTTTTCTTGTTCGTTTTTTGCATCTAGCGAATCATGGTTGGACACAAAGAACAGTGTGTCATTGCATGTTGTACTTGTTAAAAACCTTTTTAAATTTTTGATTTTAGGTCGTTGATGTAAAAATTGTATAGAAATAGCCCATTAAGGTTCTTGGGGGGCAAACCCTACAAAAATTGAATCTAAGTTCATTCGGTGCTTTCGGTCTTTGTTTCTGAAGACGATTAGACAAATAGTCAAATATTAACATTTGAGCACTGGTGCGGAATCCTGATTTGTCAAGTTTTTGGATGAAAATGATGTGATTGATTGAGTCAAACGCTTTACACAGATCTTGTTGTGTTGTTAATATGTTTCATATTTTTTCAATCATATATCTGAAACTTTCAGCGCTGAAAACTAGTGCATTCTTTGTGGACATTTTTTGGTTGGAAACTAATCTTTTTTTTCCTTTTTTCATTAGAATCTCAGCTATTTAATTTCTAATTAATCTGTCAATTGTTTTGGATTGTGATCTAGTTATTGATATCTGCCTGTGGCTCACATGGTGCGTTTTCAAAAAGCGGGATATTGTTGGCTTTTTAGAGATCACCGTAAAGTTTTTTGTCTCTCAAAAAATTTTAAACATATAGGAGATGGGTTGCATTGAAAAGCCTTTGCCCTCTTCGAGAGCCCAAACGGGTATCTGTGTGGTTTCAAACCGTTTTGAGGTATTCAGTGTTTTAAGATGAAGCAAAACTTCTTTCATTGCGACAAATCGGAAACAAAATGTTTTTCCGTCATTCGTTTGATCTTATTTTTCGTAAGGCTTGACCTTGCCGAATTAATCAGCTAATTTAAAGAAATGATAATTGAATAAACTTGCTAATTGTTTGTTGTCATACAGGATTTTACCAAATAAATTTTAATAGGCTAAAATTCTTGTTGTTAGAGACTGTTTCGTTTCGAATATCCTTTATGACACGCCATTCTTTATTTCTTGATATACGATTCATAAAGAGATCGCTGATTTGAATTGTGAATACATTTTTCCTGCATTTTCCATTTTGTAAACAAAAGTTCAATATTTAGATTTAAAAAATTTTTTTTCACCAAATAGAAGAACTCATCTTTGAGATAAATTTCTGCTACCTTAAAAATTACCGGCAAGATTGCTGCTGCGGACGCAGGACGATTGCTGACCAGCAGCAGTAGAATTGCAAGCAACAAGAACATTTTTCTCATAGGGATTCAATAAAATCAGAAAGAAAAAGTTTTAGTTTTGCTTTTTGTGAACAACTAAGTCTAGAAGAAAATAAAATGAGACACAATTTGTCAAAACGAACCTTAATAAGAGCAGTTTCTGTTGTTCCTTTGACCGACAACTTGGTTGTATGGTTCTGTTGTCTTTTGATAGTCCTGTCCATTCGTGTTAAAATGGTTGCCAAAAAGTTGGTTACGAGAGGACAATCTATGTACTTGTGCTGTAGCCTGATAATTTTGCCGTTGATAACTGTGGCCCCTTTTGATTCCTTCTGCAAAAGTTCGTTTAATATTGTCTTGTTTACTAGTAATGAGTACTTTCAAAAACAGTAGAACTTGCGCTAATAATTTATTTTTGAGAAATGGTACACGTGTCCGAAAAATGAGATGCACATCCCATGATAAGCTGAGCTGTAGTTTTCAACGTTTTTGGTCTTTCGATTCAGTTTCAAGATCTTAATTTTGTCGCTATTCCCTCCAGATTGACAATGAATCATTGCACTGAACTCACCAGTGCAACCTTTTCGGTAGTATATTGGCTTCCGTTTGTCATTGGAATGACTTGGCAAATGATAAATTGGTGCTGCTTGAACTTTTAAAGGCATGTGTTGACATGTTTTTGAAGGACTCAAAGACTTCTGCAGGTTTTCTGTCATATTTTATGAAACTATTAGCAACGTGCTGCAGAACTACAGAATTCATTTTTCGTTCACTCTTTTTTCGACAGTAGCAGTTTATTCCTTTGTTGTTGACCCATGGTACGGTTGAATAGCATTATCACTAGGAAACGTATTATTAGTTTGTAGTCTTACTGCTCAAAGGTTCTTTTATACTGCTGACCAAAATTAAATTTGTGCAATTGTCCTGAAAACCGATTAATTCATTCTCCCTTACCGATTCAGCCTCAACCTATTTTGTTTCTGTTGTTGATGACAATGATGACGTTGAATATCCATTGACTTCACTTGATAGCTTGTCTTAAACCAAGGAAACATAATTGTCAAATTTTTTTCATTCTATCAAGTTCTTCGTATTTTCCAAGTTTGGGTTTTCGTAAGGGACATGCATTCTTCTTCAGATAACATGATGTTTTTTTAAGGATTAATGATTATTTTTTTCTAGGACAAAGAGTAGCATTAAAAAAGCAAAAGCTCCCTGTTTAGTGTGAAGCTATTTAAATTTGTTGTTTCGAACGTTCGATTGAGATTTTACGTCAGCTGTGTTTAAAGCTGTGTTATACGTGTGTGAAAAGCCTCTCACTTTTAGTCGCAATGCAAACTGTTATGGCCAAATTGGTTTGCTTCAGGCACACTATGAAGGCATAATGCGTTTACTAGCACTTGACCGTTTGAATCATTTATTAGTATCATTTAAGAATTATTTTAAAGAATTTTTTCGATTTCAGATTGACATTCATCTGGATATTTATCAGTTATTATTAGTTTAATGAGGGGTGTTTTCCAATTGAATTGATTGGTTATAATCCTGTAGTTGTGTTTGTAGTTCTAGTTGTAGTTGTTTTAACAAATGTAAATTAAGAATTAATTTTGAAAAATCTTAGGTAACTTTTCGGTCAATTTTTGTATTTTAAAATTTAAAGTTTTTCCTTATTTTCTATGGCTTCGAAATAGTTCTATGGTTCTATTGATCATTGAGAACTGTTGCATGTGTCCCCAGGTTGAGGTCCAGACACAAATTTGGACCTCAACCTGAGTCCCCTTAGAGGAGGCGAAAGAATATTTGATCTGTCTTCTGACGTTTTGATTTAGTTTTAATTCTGTAAGGTTGTGTTTCAATTGTTATTCTCCGTGGTTTAGACAGTAATTTACTGAGTAGACGCATCTTCTTGTGGTTGTTGTAAAAAAGTGAACACTCCGATATTTTATCTCCTCAATTTATACTCCTCCCCGGGCCGAGTAATTTACGTTATGTAAGACAAGCGGCAACTAGTGTTGACAAGCTAGAAAAATTACTGCAAATTGCGTATAAAATTTTGCGATGATTGCGTTGACTTTAGAGACAAAAAGTCAACGTTCTCAGCGTTCTATTTATATGAAAATATCGGCAAATTTTCTGTCTTTTCCACTTGTCTGCTAATTTCCACTTGTCTTAAAGAATCTTTGCTTTCCTAAGCAAAAAATACATAATTTGCGTTTTGGAAGCGTAGATCTGACAAAATTGTCCTTTTCTAAGCGTAGATTTTCCATATTTTGCCTTTCGAAGCTTAGATCTAGCAAAATTTTCCGTTTCTAAGGGTAGATTATACTTATGACAACTCTGACGGCAGATAGTACATAAATTTTTGTTTCTAAGCGTAGATCTTACTTAATTTTGGCGTTCCAAAACGGAGATTTTACCTAATTTTCCGCTACTAATCGTAGATACTACATAATTTTGACGTTTTTCAGGGTAGATATTATTTTAATTTGCGTCTCTAAGCGTAGATTTTAAATAATTTTGCGTTTAGAGGTGCATATCTATTATGTTTTTGACATTTTCATAGTTTTGCATTTTTAAGCGTATATCTTAAGCGAAAAATATGGCATTTCTAAGCGTAAGATTTGTATAATTTTCAGGTTTCTGAGCGGTTATCTACAGTTAAATTTGCGCTTGTAAGCCTAGATCGTATATAATTCTGCGTATCTCAACAACGACAGTCTTACTTAGTTTTGTGTTTGTCTGACTTTGCATAGTTTTGCTTTTCTAAGCGTAGATCTGACATAATTTTGGTTTTCGACAACATAGATCTTTCATTTTTTTTGCGTTTCTAAAAACAGAATTACATAATTATGCGCCTTCTTACTTAAATTTGGCTTTTTTAAGCGTAGATCTGAAATAAATTTTCCTAATTCAAATTAAATTTCTAACTTTTAAGTAATTTAAGCTATATTTTGGCCAGTTTTTGTCTATTTGTGAAAATTTGATGTTTTTCTATATTTTTTTGCTTCAAGGTATTGTCTAGTCCATTAAATTATCTAGAACTGTTGTATTTTTCTGATTGTTCATAGGCGGCAGAAAATTTTGATTATTATTGATTTTTCGGATTCATTTTTATTTCCCAAGGCTTCATTTTGCTTTTGTGTTTTTTCTTTGTTCGCTGTCGTTTAAAGTGTTTGATCTGTTATTTACTGAGCAGACGAGCTTTTGCCAGTTTTCGAGATAACAGTTTTTGAGATGTCGCAACATCTGTTGGTTTTTTCTTTAAAAACACATATTTCTAACTTTCAATTCTTCATATCTTATTTCCCGTAATATATAATATTGATTATTTTGCTTCTCATGTCGTACATATCTGATTGGACAAAAAGTAACTCCACAACTAAAGCTGTCACAAATTACCTTTTTAAAGTTTCAGGTTTTAGGAGAACCCAAGTTCGGGTTTTGTCGAAAAATAATGCAAGAATTGCGGTGAACAGCGATGGAAAAAAATTTTCTTAGCAAAGCTCCTGCAATTTTCAGCGACGAATATTTTGAAAGCAATGAATTTATGTAAGATATTCAGTTTCAAGCGGAAAGAGCTTTTCATCGCATTCGCCTGACTTCTTCTAAAAAAAAAATTTCCGTACACTGGTTCGACCCTCTCACCTCCTGCCTATCACCCACTTTATCTTCAACTGCGCCATCAATCACTTAGTTTTTCTATGATTCTCTCGACTTTAAGATCAAATTCAATGAACTGTATGGAAAACAAATTTTGGTAAGATTAGTAATTTTAGCATCGAAAACTTTATTTTCACCGCTTAAGCGCATTTCACCATTAAAATTGTTACAGTTGAATTGACGTAAGATGTGCTGAGTGAAATGTTTTCTCACCGTTTTCACCGATCAGAATATAACATTCTTTCTAGAAAAACTGCACCAAAACCAATTGATATTTTAGACTCCCCCTACATTGAGTACCGCCTACTGAGCTTGAATTGAATTGAATGAATCCTTTTTCTGATTGTTCATAGGCGGCAGAAAATTTTGATTATTATTGATTTTTCGGATTCATTTTTATTTCCCAAGGCTTCATTTTGCTTTTGTGTTTTTTCTTTGTTCGCTGTCGTTTAAAGTGTTTGATCTGTTATTTACTGAGCAGACGAGCTTTTGCCAGTTTTCGAGATAACAGTTTTTGAGATGTCGCAACATCTGTTGGTTTTTTCTTTAAAAACACATATTTCTAACTTTCAATTCTTCATATCTTATTTCCCGTAATATATAATATTGATTATTTTGCTTCTCATGTCGTACATATCTGATTGGACAAAAAGTAACTCCACAACTAAAGCTGTCACAAATTACCTTTTTAAAGTTTCAGGTTTTAGGAGAACCCAAGTTCGGGTTTTGTCGAAAAATAATGCAAGAATTGCGGTGAACAGCGATGGAAAAAAATTTTCTTAGCAAAGCTCCTGCAATTTTCAGCGACGAATATTTTGAAAGCAATGAATTTATGTAAGATATTCAGTTTCAAGCGGAAAGAGCTTTTCATCGCATTCGCCTGACTTCTTCTAAAAAAAAAATTTCCGTACACTGGTTCGACCCTCTCACCTCCTGCCTATCACCCACTTTATCTTCAACTGCGCCATCAATCACTTAGTTTTTCTATGATTCTCTCGACTTTAAGATCAAATTCAATGAACTGTATGGAAAACAAATTTTGGTAAGATTAGTAATTTTAGCATCGAAAACTTTATTTTCACCGCTTAAGCGCATTTCACCATTAAAATTGTTACAGTTGAATTGACGTAAGATGTGCTGAGTGAAATGTTTTCTCACCGTTTTCACCGATCAGAATATAACATTCTTTCTAGAAAAACTGCACCAAAACCAATTGATATTTTAGACTCCCCCTACATTGAGTACCGCCTACTGAGCTTGAATTGAATTGAATGAATCCTTGTCCCATTTAGGAGCAACTTTTTTTGAAAAAATTTATTTGCTTAAATGCAATTAAAAATCAATGAAAATCTAACTTCTTTCTAGATATGCTCAACCAAAAAATGTTGACGTTTTGACCTCCCATACAAAAGGAATCTTTGATTATGAGTTTGAAATTAAATTGAAATTTTCGTAATTTTTTCATGCAATTTCGTGAATCTTGTAGGTTGTTTTTATAGAAAATTTTAGAGGATGAAAGGATTCCATCTTATTTGCTCTTTGCGTTAATAATTAAAATTTTTTAGAGGATAAAAAGGATTCCATCTTATCTGCTGTCCGCAATAGAAATGGCAAGTTAACTGTAGTAATGAGAAATCAAAAACTTAGTATCAATCATTACGAAAAACAACTTTTGCTACCACTACTGGAGCTTTGTGCGCGTTTCACAGGTTGTCTAGTATTGCGCGTTTCAGTGATTGTGGACTGCAGCTATGTGCGCTTTCAACGCAATTACTTCAAATCTTACATAGTTTTTTTTTAAATTTTGATTCGATTGATAAATATGCTTGCTTAGTGGTTAAATTTCGTACGGTTTGCAGTTTTCAGTTTTGAGTTTTCCGTTCACCTCTCTCAGCTCATTCACCGCTGTTTTTACATGGATTTTTTAAATTTCTGCGGCGAAGATATTGAGTAAATTTAGCGGTAAGTTTTTGTCAGCTTTGCTATTTTAGCGGGCAATTGTTTTTAACCGCTTTCAATGCATTCACAGCTATCCTTACATTTTTTGCCATAATCTCTGCGATGGAGAAATTTGATAAATTTCGCGGTGATTTGCAATTCTTAGCAGTGTAGGATTTGCGATTGTTCACAATGACTTTTTCACTGCATTACAACAATGATTATAATGGTAAATAATTGAACCAAACGTAGTTAGAACCAGATTGGTTGTGCCCAGGTTATGGGAAAAAAATATTCAAAATTTAATTTTTCTCGAAAACTTTCTATCCTGAAGCAAAAACTTTCCATCTATCTTAACAGCAGATATCAGTCCTCGCTTCTGTTTTACTTAATCTCCTCCAACGTTTGCTCTAATGACTGGCTCTAATGACTGGCTGTAATGGCTAAGTAATTTATCCAGTTTTTTACTGTTGCCTGAGATTAAAGTCAAGTTTTACTTCGGGTAGATTTTTTAAGTCTTCCGGCTTTATACTGTTCACTGATTTTTATTCTGTGAACTGTAGTTCGTAATAATTGTGCAAAGATTATTACTGTATGCTGAGGCAGTCAGATTTTTGAAACTCGTCATGGAACTGTGGCAACTCTTTGAATGTCTTCTCGTTCCATTCACTTAAAAAAAACAACTTTTAAATTGCCAAACGTCAAAAAATGCATCTAAATTTAGCATTTTAGCTAATGAACGCAATAGCTCTCTTGAGACAGATAGACAAAAGTTCGTTGAAGAATCAAAAAGCTGAATCCAATTGAAGGTTACAAAGTACTTAAAAGTATCTCAAATGAAAGCGCAATTCCAGAGAGGATGATGTATAGTTGCAACAAATCAATAGACTTCCAAACATATATGAAACTTTCAACAATCACTCATTCGAGGTAATCGGTAATGGAAGTACTAAAAACATCTAGAAATTTAATTTGCTTAGATGATATCCCTTTTTTCTAAAACAGAATCCTGGGTCAAAATCTCCAAAATCAAATGGGGTCCAAATTATGCTGGCGAGATGTCACCTGGTTTCCTAAAAGAAACTGCACCATTCAAGATGAACCAAAACTTTATTGAACTTCAGTTGTTCGATTAACAAATGCCTGTTCCGAGACATATGGAGAATAATTCATGTCAGAACTCTTTTTCAGAAGGGTAGTAAGCTTGCTTTTAAAAATTACCAACTTAATGCAATGCTCAAGTCCTTGTCATTAGTGCTTTAGAGTATGGTTACTAAACATTTTGAGCAGTTGATTCGAAAGCAACTAGGAAACACAGAGCATGGTTTTCGCATTGGTCGGTCCATCATAACTCAACTCCTTGTTTTTTGCGATAAACTATATTCTGAGCTACGGGCTCAAAAGGAACCACTATCTGTCTTCCTCGATGCAGCGAAAGCGTTCGACATATTTAAGTTCAGAATTTTTATTCACCAATTATCTCAATATGTCTTTGACGAAAAGTTTCTCCTGTTCTTCGTCGATTTTTTAAAGGTAATCAGCGGCGTACCGCAAGGGTCAAATTTTGCAATCGTCCTGTTTTCGTTTAATATAAATGATTTCCCAGACGTTTTTGTGATTGAAAAGTTTCTTATATGTGGTCGACATTAAAATTGCTGGCCCAGTAACCCAGCAACCTATTCTACAGTTATTGATAGTAATATCACCCTATATCAGAATTTTAATTTCAAGAAGTTCAAATTTATGAAGTCTTCTTTACATAATTGCGCTGACCAGGAATTGACTTTTAAGGCAAGAGAACATAAACTGTACGGGTTAGGTCGATAAGAGGTCTTGGGGTATATTTCTCACCAAGATTTCATTGGGATTCTAATCTCATTTAAAGGAAAAGACTTAAAGCTAGCTCGTATTTGACGAGTGTTGCCTGCTGACTCAAAAGCGAGTGTTAAATGTGTTCTTGTTAAATATATGCGTTTTCAGAATATGTCTTAAATCCGACTAACCAAGGTCTTCTTCCGATTGTTCCTCGCTGATCTCATTCCTTTGAATAAACTGGTTAGTGGACGGCCAATTCTGAATCAATTTCATTTCTGGAAGATCATATCAAACAACTGCATTAGAAAAACAGCTGGTAAAGTTTTGATTTACGCTAGAGAGATGAGACAAAGCGGAGCAAATTTTTTTTTCATGTTTATGTGTCGAGGCTGCTCAAAAAACTCATCGGATTCGAATTATGGCAGCCTGGTTCTCGGGTATTACGCCGGCTTGATTCTTCACGGGGTTCGATCGACTTATAATCTCATAGAAACAATTAGTCGTTCGGACGTTTTCAAAAACTGTAACATTAATTTTGATTGAAGTTAAGAAAATTTTTAGTGTTAATGCTGATATTTGAAAGGCTTCAGCCAGTGTTAGTTATGTTGCTAATTTCTTGTGAAGAAAACTAAAATAACCTAAAACTGGGAAAATCTTAAGATCTAGCAAAACTGAATAAAAAAGACTGAAGTTGTTGAAGAATCAAATTATAGTCTAATCTGAGAGCGAACTGCTCTTTGTAATAGTCTTAAACACATTGTGGTTACAGTATACAACAATTTTTTTACTGCGAAACATTTCAGTTGTACGAAAATTTGAGTAAGCTGTTTCTTTACTGCGATGCATTTAAGTTTTATGAAAAATTGAGTATGTAGGTCAGATTGTTGCTCAGTTTTTGTGTTAAGTTTTATCATTGATATAGCTTGAATTGCAACCGAATTCATATTGTTAATGGTTTAAGTTTTGAACACACAAACAGAGAATTTTAAAACTGAAAAAAATCAATTCAACTGTTTCTTTTGTACTGTTTCGCTGACACAGCTGACTTTTTATTGCATGGTATTTAAATCATCAAAGGTTAATAGTAGTTGTTAAAGTTTTTCGTATTATAATACCATTACCAGGCAATTATTAGATTGATTAAAATTTTCGCTCGTAAAATCGATTGCAAATATTCGTAATCTAACGGCAAAAGATCAGAATTCACTAAAAAACTTTGAATTAATTTAACTTTTAAACAAAAACGTCACTAGAAAACTTTGAATTTTTATAATTTTTAAAATTTAAAACTCGTCTTGAAACACAAAAAAGAACCAATAAAAGAAAGCTTTTGTATTAATTTAGTTTAATATCATCGTTTGTAGGAAACGGCACAATTCTGTTCGGGAAAATTTTCTGTTTAGCCTTGTAGAATCTTTGGTTAATGCGACTCATCCAATAAGCCTGATTCCACGAATTAAACCCAGATAGAAAGCACTCAATGTAAAAGAAAATGCAATCTTTTCAACAGAACTTAACTTCCACCTGGTCAATCTCTTTAAGTCGAAGCAAATAGCCTCCAACTTGGATGCATTTAATTCCCTTTTGTTGTCAATGATCCGTCAGATTGATCTGTTCATATCAATTTGAATTGAAAACAATTCAGTTTGATTTCTCATAATTTTTTCGTCATCTGCATAAAGGAAGAGAACAGTTATCGAGTACCGATTGGAGCAAATTGCAAACGATAATCCCTAGGGGCACACATTTGTTACAGCTCTTTCAGATGAAGTTTCATGTGTGAATAAAAATGCGCTGAGATCCAATGATCGTAAATTCAGCGAGACACTAGATAAGGCGGTAATCAAAGGCAAAGTAATCAAAGACAGCATAGAAGTCAAAGAACTCAGTCACATGCGCTTTTTGTATTAAACACAAACAAAGCATTTTTGAAAACAATGATAGAAGTACAGAAAAAGAGGAAAGTTTTTGAGAAAACACAAAAGAAGACTTGATAAGTTGATGTTTTAAAATGAATAATATTTTATTACAACTAAAAGAAGAAAATGCTTTCCTCCTACAACAAAACAACAAAAGGGTTGATAATCAATTGACAAAGTAAACGAAAAAAAAATTGAAACAAATCCATGACAACAACAATGTTGAACAGTATCAACAAAAAAGCAAGATTTTTTATCCAAAGTTTATAACAAGATCGGCAAAGACACTTATTCTCTGGGGTTGCACATACAAAAATTTTCACGCAAAAAATAGAAGCCCAAGTGCAACTATACACTCCTATAATTCATCAAAAATTCAAGAAATATCAAATATTTTGAAACAATACAACGGTTACCTTATGTTGGGCATAACAATATTGATTTAGGATATAGCGCTTTTGAAACAGCAATTATCCTAATGGAACCTGTTTCAGAAATTATAAAGAAATTCTCACCTCTCAATGTTGCACTTTGCAAAATTCAACCAGTTAAAGATGTTTTTTTTGGTTGCAGCAAAATTAACGGAAATATAGACAAATATAAAGAAGCATTAGAGAATCTGGCAACGGAGTTGAGTGGTGTTCTTGCCATTGATATAGTTTTTTTGAAAAATAAACTGAAAACGAAAGATATCAACAATGATGGAGCACAACCATCAGTCAGTCATGGTATATCTAAACTTGTGGGCAAGGTTCGGAATTTCTACCTTCATCATGGGTTTTTACCTCAAAATCATTATAAATTTGGCTGATGGTTTGTTGAAATATAGAACAATGCGGCCTTGCTTGATATTTTTAAATTGCTCTATACCTGTGGGAAAAGAAAATCATAATGAAATTTATCAACAAACATTCGAAAAGTATTATTCTAGCAAAATTAATGTTTGTTATTTTTTTAAAACCTTTGTTTCATATATTTTTGTTTTGTTCGTTAATTGTTAGTTTTTTATTCACTTGTACGTCTCATGCTGTCATGTGTCATTGAATTGAACCCAGGGCCTCAAAGGGTCAAATTAATTGATTATTCCAGTTACTTAAAAAACAGAATTTCAGACAATTTGCCCTTATTTGTCTTTATTGAAAACCAAAGCTTGAAAAACAAGTTTAAACAGCACCCATTAACGTTTTGGCGGCAACTGAAACCTGGTTGGACACCAATTTAAATAGTGGAAACAATTTTGTTGACGTCAACGCATGATTTTTTTGGGAAATGTAGATCAGACAAAACAAGGGAATCCAAGGTTGTAGGAGTAGGTTTTTTGTTCCGAAAAACTTTACCGCCAGTATTAAATAAAGCATTCAAATGTTGGATGAAAAAAAAGACCCTCTGAAATAACAATTACTTGTTAACGTTTCCTATCGCTCAAACAGAGTTACTTAAAAAACAGAATTTCAGACAATTTGCCCTTATTTGTCTTTATTGAAAACCAAAGCTTGAAAAACATGTTTAAACAGCACCCATTAACGTTTTGGCGGCAACTGAAACCTGGTTGGACACCAATTTAAATAGTGGAAACAATTTTGTTGACGTCAGCGCATGATTTTTTTGGGAAATGTAGATCAGACAAAACAAGGGAATCCAAGGTTGTAGGAGTAGGTTTTTTGTTCCGAAAAACTTTACCGCCAGTATTAAATAAAGCATTCAAATGTTGGATGAAAAAAAGACCCTCTGAAATAACAATTACTTGTTAACGTTTCCTATCGCTCAAACAAAAACCTTGGGGATATTTTCTTGATCAGTTAGGTAACGAACTATCGGGGGTATAGCAGACAAAGTAATTTTGTTTGGAGATTACACCTTGAATTCTCTGAGTACGACAAAAAAAAGCTTGAAATTTTTGCGTCACATTCACGATTAGAAATTGTCAACTTCGGGGATGGAACAAGATGCACTGATAAAACATTTACACTTATTGATCAGTGTTTCATTTCGAGTGATCACTGTTTTGTTTCAATCAGATAATTGCCTACATACAAGGTCACAACAACCCCTTTTAACTCCGTCCAATTTCTTGTTATCTTCGAATAAAAACTCTCATTGGATTCTGAGAGTAAAAACATGATTACGACAAGAAGTTTTCGACTCCTCCAACGTCTTAAAATTAAAAGAGATCCTGCCCTTGCAGAGTTGTGGAAAATGTACAAATGTAAGAATGGCATTGGTATGTTTGATTCATTCATCGATGTTTCTGAGAAAATTATTGAAAAATACGCACCGATTCAGTCTGTTAAAATGAGTAATGCAAATTTCAAGAATTCTAAGCCCTGGTTAGCTCAGGCATTGAAATATTTTGTTACACCAGTTTTCAAAAAACGTGATAAATTGGATAGTACAAACTATTGACCAATTTCTGTAACTCAGAATTTTGCCATTTTTTTGAGCGCCTCCTTCTGACGCAGATGACTGATTTCATTTATACGCACAAAATTATAAACAAAGAGCAATTTGGATTTGAGAAAAAAATCCGCAACCGATACATTTGTACAAACGGTTGAAACAGTTTCGTCTAAAAAAGATCATATAGAAAAAACTGTTGCTATTTTTCTAGATCTTGCAAAAAATTGTAACTCTGTTTCGCATAACCATTTTCTGAAAACTTTTGAAAGATGTGGTTTTCCCAGGAAGCGAAAGAATTGCTGTTTTCATTTCCCGCCAACCGCAGACAAAAATTTAAACGGCACGTTCCCTTATTGTGAAATTATGAATCACGTTGCGCCACAGAGAACTTTTATAGGACCACTCATTTTTTTCAAATGTGAACCTTTTTTGTCATCTTTTATAAACACAACGGAGAACATAAGTCTATTCTCAGATGACACAAGTGTTGTCTGTTGTGGAAAGAAAAGTATCTTACAAGGAAATTTCAAGGAAATTTTACAAAAACTGAACAACATGTAGAGATGAACAAACTAACTTTGATTACAAAAAACCGAATTAATCTTCTTCTTGCGCAAAAATTCTGATTTCGGATCTCTTTTTTATAAAAACGAAGATCTCACAACACAAAATTTTTGCAGATACCTTGGCTTTCAAATTGACAGGAAACTTAAGTTCGATGAACTGCTGAATAAAATCTTTAAAAGATGGCTCATGCTATAAAATCAATATAATTAATAAGTAATCAAATTCCCCTGAACACGCGCATTCTTCTTATAAAATCACTTGTGCTTTCATATTTATGGTTTTCAGCAATTTCTTTCAAAACTTACCTAGAAAGAAAACCTAAAACGCCATAATAGACAGAATAACTGGGGTATGAAGTTGTGCTTTCTACGCAAAAATGTACGACAAAGCGAGAGATCTTCTAACACAGACAAAAATTCTGCCAGTTGATCTGATAATATCAAAAATGTTGCTAATCAAATTTACTTATGATATTTTAAATTTGAATTAAAAAAATTTGAATTGAGTATTTTCGGTATTGAACACTACTCCTTGGTCCAAGTAAATAATCTTTTCGCACTTTTTGAACGTTTGAACGTGTTCCCACAGTATTCTATCTTTTACGCCGCTAAAGAATGTTTTCGCCTAAAGCATGCTGTCGTCGATCCAATCTTTTCAAGAAACAATCTCTAAATTTCCTGTTAATAGATTTTCAAAGACTAAAGGAGTTGCACTTAACGTAGAAAATGGTCTACAAATTTCAGCTTTGAATGTTTTTTATGTAGCGGTTTTAATAATGCTTCCTTCCAGAAAATTGGAAAATTTCCATCATATTTAATTTTGTCGAAAATTTTCTTGATCGTAGGGATAATAATGCTGGAAAAATTTGTCAGTAATATAGGGAAAATCTTGTCAAATCTCGAAAGACATTTTAAAGTTTGGCGTATACTCCTTTTGGCTGGCAAGATATTGGGTAAATTTAGCGGTAAGTTTTAGTCCGCGTTGCTAATCTTAGATAACAATATTGTAACAACACTAATAACAGTAATGAATTGAACCAATCATAGTTACAACCGGCTTGATGTAATTTTCGGTAAGTTGACGTAATTTTTTTGCTGTCAATGACGTGAATTTGTGAACCAAGAGACCAAGTATGTGTGGTCTAAGCATCCGACTTTTTATGGCGTTTACGTTCTCGGGTTTTGTTTATTGTGAACTTTTAGATTGAAGGAAAAATGTGTGGCATTCTTTTATGCATTAAAATTATGCATTTTGTTGGCATCTAAATATTTAGGAGGTTTGCAAACAAATTGTTGGTTTTTTTCACAGCGAAACTTTGTACCTTTATGCAGCTGAAAATTTGAATTCGTAGGTCAGGTTGTTGCGCAGCGTTTGTTTAGCTTTTATCATTGATATAGCTTGAATTGTAACTGAATTCATATTGTTAAAGGGTTACGTTTGGAACACACAAACAGAGACTTTTAAAAACTAAAAAATCATTGAAACTGTTTCTTTTGTACTTTTTTGCTGACACAGCTGAATTTTTAACGCCATGGTATTTAAATCATCAAAGGTTAGTAGTAGTTGTTAGAGTTTTTCTTTTTACAATACCATTATTATGTCATCATTAGATCAATAAACATTTCAGCTTGTAATTTCAATTACAAATAGTCATATTATAACAGGAAAAGATCAGAATTCACCAAAAAACTTTAAATTAATATACCTTTTAAAAAAGACTTCACTAAAAAACTGAATTATTATAACTTTTAAAATTTTAAAATTCGTCTTTAAGAATCATTTTCCAGAGGAGTGATTTTGCAGAAGACCCCTGACGATAAGCCAATGATCATTTTCGTAAGAACTGTTTCAGAATGGAATGTTTTATATAACATGAGCCGGCCAATTCGAACCAACATCAAACTGATTGACATCAATTTATATCGAGCAATGCCTTGCTTGTATTCGTTGTCACTGACAAATTGTTTGTTTAAAGCCCATTTCAGAGCTTGTTTCTGAAGTTTTTTGGTGCCCGCCCATTCGGTTAAGTAAAAAGCTAAACGTTGGAAACAAAAAAGGACCAATAAAGAAAAGCTTTTGTATTAATTTACTTTAATATGAAGGTTTGTAGGAAAGGGAACTTTTCTGTTCAAAAAAGTTTCATTTGAGCTTTGTAGAATCTCTGGCTGATGCGATTCATCCAATTAGCCTGATTTTCAAGAAATAAACCCAGATAATATGCACTCGATGTAAAAGGAAATGCAATTTCTTTTGAACAAAACTTTAATTCCATTTGGTCAATCTCTTTAAGTCAAAACGAATAGCCTCATACTTGGATACATTGAATTCCATTTTGCTGTCAATGGTCCGTCAGATTCATTGTTTCATATCAATTGGAACAGAAAACAATTCAATTTGATTTCCCATATTTTTTGCGTCATTTGAAAAAAGGAAGAGAACAGTTACCGAGTATCGAGTGGAGGAAACTGCAAACGACAATCCCCGAGGACACACACTTGTTACAGCTATTTCAGATGAAGTTTCGTGTGTGATTAAAACGCGCTGAGTTCCAACTGTCAAAAACTTAGCGAAAACACCTGATAAATCCGCAATCAAAGGCAAGACCCCAAGTTTAAGGGATTGCATTGAGTATTAGAGTATCAAACGCTTTTGCGTGGTCCAAGTAAATAATAGTTGCGCACTCTTTCGAATTCAAACGTCTGAACGTGTTTCGACAGTATTCTAGCATTTGCACTGATAAAAAGAATAAACTAAACCATGCTGTCGCCGATTCAATCTTTTCAATAAACAATCTCTAAATTTCATTTACATAGATTTTCAAAGAATAAAGAGATTGAACGTAACGTAAACGTAGAAATTGGTCTATAGTTTTCAGCTGGTCATGTTTTTTATGTGGCCGCTTTTTTACTGCTTTCTTCCAGCTATTTGAAAATTTTCCTTCTTCTTTCAATTTGTTGAACTTTTTAGTGTTAGTAGGGGCCATAACGCTGACAAAAATTCTCAGTAATTTAGAATTTAGTGTGAATCTCGTCAAAAAGTCAAATCTCCAATGACATTTTAAAGTTTGGCGTGTACCTCTTTTGATGAGAAATCCATGTTTTCTAAACAAATATATGAGTCGATTAACAAATCACGATTTTTAAATGGATTCAAATCCCTTCTGAACCCAGAAGCAAAATGCTCAATAAATGGGTTTGCAGCAAGCAAAAAACAGAGATACCTGTATTCTCAGAAAACATTTTATGCAGCTGTTTGATGAAAGGTATTGAATTTCTGAATAACTTGTAGAAATCTCAAACTGAAGAAAGAATTCAATTAAATTTTTCGCTCCAATTAAAGAGAATTTGATAACTTTTCCAATTCCTAAATACAATACAAGTCATCTCCAATATGCTCAGCTGTTTTTGCAATGTTCTCAGCAGGAATGTAATGCAAGGATTTATAAATTGGTGCTTCTCGCCTTTGTGTCTTGTTCGGCGCAAATTGTTTGCAACAAAGCTAATAATAATAAAAAGATACAGTGGGTTCCAGTTGACAGCGTCCCAATTTTATGTCAGTGCTAATCAAATCATGATAAAAAACAGACCTGACTTGATGCAACAGCAGTCGAATCTGAAAACGATGGAAGCAGGGAGTCATTTTTAATGTTTCTGTCCTGTGTAAGCGCGCAAAAACTGTATCTTCTCAAAGTTTGAAAGAGGGCTTTTGCATAGAAGTTTCTAAAATTTAAAAGACTCCAGTCAACACCCGGCAGTTTAATATCGCGCAATGTAATAGCGTTAGCCATGTTGAGTTGATTTTGTGAAATTTAGTCGTGAACTGCAGAAAAAATCTCATATATTTATCACATTTATTAGATGATACAATAATGCACGATAAGGCGATTCACTAGGAGCTTTGTAGATTTTTATTAAAACTGCAAAAAAGTTCAAAAATGCTACTATTTTCTCGAGTGTAATTTTCTCGATTGTCATGACAATCTTGTTTTGTTTTTGTAATTCTTAGGAGACTGAAACGAATGTCAATGAAAACACGGACTGAGTTTATCTCTTTTCTTAAAGAGATTAATATGGCATTTAATCTATACAGAATCAAATGGCTTTCGCGTTGTAGCTTTTTTGTCAAGTTAGAAGAAACGTACAAGAATCTTGAGACATAAAATTTAAGTTGTGAAAGCTAAATTTGAAAAAAAATTGCTCGAAGACACAAAATGAGAAAGTTGAATAAATTATTAATTTAATTAGTTTCTTAATTTGACTCTAGGAGAAAACATCAAACAAGAATAACGCAAAAAACATGGGGTAAACAAACCATTCAATTTATGGCATTCAATTTATAAGGTTTAATTAGAAAAATCATGTGAAGCTTAAATTAACTTTATTGTTTTTTTTTTGTAAAATTCAATGCGGCTTTGAAAACATTTACAAAAATTGTTTTTGAATTTTAGTTTATGAGAGCCAGGTCAAGTCTCATTTTCTAGATAGAACAACAGCTAGTCTAGTTTTCTTGCATTGCTGTGTAAATTACGATTTGACAGAATTTTCAGACATATCTCTCCTCACGTAAGTCTTTGAGTTTGGCCATTTTTAGTTTTTTTCCTGGTTTTACTGCTCCTGTGCTCATTCCTTCATCTAATACGTGTAAAGTTAGCTAATATTTTTTTGCTGGTAATCGGAGTAAGGGAGATTTGGTAAAATCTACTGACGAAAGAAGAATATGATATTTTTCAAATGAGAAAAATCCTTGTTCTAATTTTCACAGCCAAAACAAACAGGACAATTTTTCTAAAAGAGAAATTTTTGCGGAAATAGAATTATATCAATCGTTCTCAAGCGCTGAAAAGAATAAGGAAATGTAAATGAAAAAAAGAAAGTTCAGCGCTTACTGTTTTGTTTTGCCTCTGCGTTTTGTGTCTACACAAAAACTTTTGTCTCAGCTATCTGCATCCAAGATTTGTTTGAAAAATTAATTGGTTCAAACGATTTGTAATAGAGTTTTATTGAAAGATTTATGAAATTGCGGGCGCATTACAGTGTAGCTGAATAGAGCAAAAATAATATAATAGTAAAAATTTTTGGTTTTACGGCTGTTAGAAATTTACTTATTAAGGAATAAAAAAATAATTTTCTGGAGTAATCTCAGACAAATTGTTACGAATTTTTCAATTTGTTTGTATTTCAATTGCCAAGTACTTTGAAGCTATTTCGTCAAAAACTGAATCACAGACTTGTCCAAGAAGATATGCCAAATGTATCGATTAGCCAACGTTCCAAAAAATTGTGAATGACTCCACAAATTTCAATGCCAAATCATTTGAACCGTGCTAAGCAGATTTCTAGCGCTTTGATATATTTTCCAATTCTTATATTGTAGCTCTAATTATCTGAGCCAATTGTTTTTGTGCAGACACAAAAACAATAGACAAACCAAAGTGTTAAGCGCTGTTAGTGTGTGAGTTTTTGATTTTTGGTTGCTAGCAACGATTACTCTGATTTGTATCTACATTTCTCTGTTTTCAGCGCATAAAAAGACAACGGATATAATTCTATTTTGGATATTTTTTTTGATTTCGACAAATTTGTTCAACAGTTTGATTTATTTTAAAATCATTGTTAAAGTTGACGAAGGTAATGAAAACGAAATTTTTTAGATTGTTTCAAGTTCATTTCGTTGGTTTCTCATAAAACGTTTTTCTTTACGTCTTTTGTAAGTTTGCACTATACATTTTTAGATATCAGAGTTTAGCTTTTCAAGTCTCGTTGTAAAAAACAAAAACTGAAACCTATGTTTTGTATTTTTTTGCTTGATATGATGAACTTTAGAAGACGGATTTCTCGAATGTAAGATGCCTTCCTACTGTTTCTTTCGCAAACTTTTTACAGAGTATAAAGCTTTTACTGTTAGTTTTATCATTAGGTTAAGGGTTATTTCCTTTTTAGTTGTTGCTGCGACAAACTTTTCAATATTTTGCTCAACAATTAAGCGACCATTTATTTGAGACAATATTGTAAAATTGACGCCTTAAATTTCTATTGTAACTTGTGACAAATTGAAAAACCCTATCAAATTCAGTGTTCAGCCATGGTGGCTCAAGTTTTTTGGGTTTAACAAGTTTTAAGATGAGAGTGGTTGGAATGTAATGTGCGGACGTACATTATACCGAGCCTTCTTTCAACATGAAAAGCTCTCATTTGTGAAATAAGCTAAATTTAGCCGTCCTTCCAACTGTTTACCTGCCTAGTCAGTGAAAAGTTCACGAACAAGAAAAAAATACAGTGAAAAAATTGAAAGATCTAATATTAAGTCAGCCCCTATGAGAGGGGCCCGAAGAAGGTGTAAAAAATGAACTAGGCATGTTTTGATCTGATCATACACTGATTGGAACAAAAAAAAACTTGTGCATAGAATTGTCCAAATATGGAGAGCAAGTCCAGGTATAACTATAGGTCCTTATGTTTTAGATAGGTCAGATTATTAGGCACACAGCAAATTGGATTATTATCATATTTATTAAAAAGAAGACCTCCGCATATTAGTTGTTCTACACAATCATTTGACAAACTACTTTTCCTTTTTCTGAAGGTGATCGGCTTTGGATTGACAACTCGTTTCTTCTAGCTTTTAAAACTTGACCAATTCCATTGTCTTTGAACTGGTACCAAAAAATTCTATCGGGAGTCATTCTTTCGCCTCTCGAGTTTTTCCACAAGTACCACTTTTGATCCGTTTTTACACCAAACCAAACCTGCCATGTACGACCTCTCTTCAAAAAATCAATCTGTTTTCTATCTCCGTCTAAATCTGGGAAAAGAATTCCTCCATAATCCTCGCAAACTTTAGCACAGTCCGTGTAATTCCTCCATGTGTTTTTCCACTGTATCCAAACAGCTTCAGTTTCGTTTTTCGATTTGCAATATCCACCGTTGAGAGCTGTTTCGGGTAAACATTTTCTGGTCGAAAAGCCTTTGAATTCCTTAATAACGTCAATTGACGCATTGAAATATTCTCTTTCGAGAAAAGCTCCGTCAACTCGTTTCTTGTTTATGACGCAGTAGTTCGGATCAGAATCGTCTCGGATAGAACGAACTGAGCCAAATTCCTGACATTGAGGAACAAAATTTCTCTCCATGCTGAAAAGATCGCAATTTTTATCTGAAGATGTAAACCACTTGTGTTGTTCATTTCTTTGTAATTCGAACAAACCAATGCTGTTTAGATAACAATGGGTTCTACAGTAACTGTACGATTTACACTGTGAATTCTTAAGGCATTTTATAGCACATTCACGCCGGTTTTGGGTAGCTAACTTCTCAATATTATAACCTGATTCTGGGAGTATTTTGAACTGTGACGAGAAATGATTAAATGTTATAGCTCTCTTTGCTCTGGGATAATTTTCTGCACTAAGAGAAAAGCTAATTAATGAAATGAACAGAATTCGGTAAGAAAAGTTCAACTTGAAGAACGGCGATGAACTCAACATAGTCTGAAGGAAAACGCACGCCCCACGAATTTTTAGTATTAATAAATAAATGAATAACATTTATGAATTAAAAAAGCGTTGAGAATCTCTGCCTTTTTTCTAGGAACCTTCAAACACGTATGCAATTTGGTTTTCTGAGGTATAATCAATAGAAAATGCTTTATAAAAATGCTCAATAAAAGTCCATAAATTGATAATCACGCGTTCAAAGTATTGACTGAAGAAAACTTGCTAAGAAGTTGCTGCTCAGATATTCATTCACAGCACACGTGGAACAGGAAATTGTTTTGATGAATAAAAAATGTCGTTAAAGAAACTCTCGATGACCATTTGAGACGCCTTTCTGACAATTTTTGAAAGCTTTTGAAAACACATTATAGCAATTTTTGAAAACAACATTGAACACATTTCAACAAAATTATGTGCACTTGATTGATTTTTGAGCGCTGTTTAACCTAACTTATCACCTTGTATGTATGTATAAATAAACGGAACGATTTTTGCGGAAAATAATTAACAAGAATTGAGGAAAAAAGTAACAAAACGTTTAGGCAAAATCAAAAAAGGGCCTCTGCATCTTTGTGTTAATAAATAATACATTGAATTGTAGGGGCGCAAAGCAAGAAACGTGATGGAAAGGGAGTGATTTGTAAGTAAGAGACATGCCATTTTTCATCTGTCAAGTGGAGCACAATCTAAACTTGAAATTAAGTAAGTTTGAAGGCTCTCCATGATGGGTCTCCATATAAATTTTTGAATTTGTCTGGACATTCTGTTTGTTATGTGTAATCATTTTCGCTTCATTGGTGCGCTCAACAGTAAAAAATTGCCATTCTTTAAAAACATTTCAAGGGGGACGTTCATTGGGAATTACTTCGTAAATTACAATGGGATTCGTTTTATTTCTGACTGAAGCAAGATTTGATAGACCAATTCAATTGTTAAAAATCAAAAGTAATAGAGGTTGGTTGAGGGAATTTATTAAAAAAACACTATGATGTATATCACTGAGCACTAATACTGCTCGGTTCGAGATTTTTGTTGAATTTTTGTAAGAAATGCGGTGAATGCAACAAATTTTTAGAAGCAACTCGGTGAATGCGGCAAATTTTTGGAAAGAATGCGGTGAATTCGATAAAATTTTGTAAGAAATGCTGTGAATGCGTTTACTTTTTGTACGAAATGCTGCGAATGCGGTGAATTTCTGTAAGAAATGCGGTGATTAAGGTGATAGCGGTGACAGAAATATTTCGCGTCATTTTTTTCAAAAAATCACCTCGAAACTCACCGCAGTTCTTAAAAACGTTCTTCGCATTTGTTTTTCAACGTTTATTGAATCAAATTTAATTTCAAATTAAAAGAATTATCGTAGGGGTAAGTGACAGTTGGCGCCATGGAATAAAAAGTTGAAGTCATGAAGGATGTGTGGGGTTCGAACCCATGTACGGGAGGCTCTTTTTTGTAATGATACCGAGAACTCGTTAAAAACGAATAGTTAGCCGCGATTCATCGTATTCATCACAGAAAGATAAAAGAAATACGCAATGAAAATTATCTTTTTTCACCGCATTTCACCACAATTCTTACAACGAATCCACCAAAGATTCTCACCAAAGAACCCCGACTTGGCTGTCAACAGACTTAGCTTTAGAGGAATAGGGAAAGCGCTAACAACTGCGTCTGTTGCCTTCCCGGATTCCGGATTTTTCAAAAAAAAATGTAAGAAATGCAGTGAATTGCGATGCCAAAAGTTTTTTCACCGCAAAGCGCCCGCAGCTTTTAGCGACAAAACGGTTGAAGCGGTGGATTTCTGAATAATTTGCGGTGAATCTAACGGTGGTTTTTGTACGAATTGCAATTCGTAGTGGTGATTTTTTTAAAACGCATTTGGATAAAAAAATTCACAGCTACCAGTCGAATGCGATAAAAAAAAACAACCGCTAAGAACCGCAAATCTTACTTAAATTCACCGCTTAACTTACCGCAAATCTTACAAAAATTCAACGCTTTCGCCGCGTTCATTGCTAAGATGCGGGCGCTTTGCGCAAAATAATTTTCTTTTCAGCGCTGTTCACTGCAATTGTTACTTTATTTTGAGGTCAATCTCGACTGATCAGAGGCCAAAATTGCAGTTTAGTCTGATCATAGATCGCGTAAAAGTCTGGACAATGGTCCCACTACGTTCTGACCATAGCTCGTATGTTATGCATGTTTTGAACAACATAGAGATAACATTTTGTCGGAAAAGTGTGAAAGTCAAGTTAGAAAACGAATTTTGAGATTATCCTGTATGATATGTTTTTTTCACCTTCCTCCATTTTCGTTCCGGGCTTGGACAGGCTTGGAAATGCATTAAATAACTATAGGAGAATTGAGCAGAGCACTGGGTAAAAAAAATCTGGCACATGAAAAGACAAGAATTTGGTAACGAAAGTTCAGCTTGAAGACACGGCGGTGAACTCAACATAGTCTGAAAACAACGCAAGCCCAATGGAGTTTTAATTTTCACAGATTTAAGCTAAAAAAATCAAATAATTATTAATCAGGCGTTCAAAATTTTGACTGAGGAAAACTTTCTAAGAAACTGCCGTTCCGACATTCATTCACAACACAAGTGGAACAAGAAATAATTTTGATAATTAATAAAAGGTTATGGGAAATCTTCAAGGCTATTTGCGACACTTTTCTCTCAATTTTGCACAGCTTCTGAAAACAACAATGAACTTATTTTTTTTCAATCCTTGAAAACAAAATTATACACATTACAATAATTTTTGAAAACAACAACAAATGCACTTGTTTGATTTTTGAGCGATATTGATCCAAACTTAGCGCCTTGTATAAATGTATAAAAAGGACCAAATGTTGCAAAAAACAGTTGACAAAAATTGAGGAAAAAATAACGAAACGTTTAGGCAAAATAAAAAAAACGGCCTCTGCATTTTGACATAATTTTTTGTTACAAAAACATAGATTGAGCTGTAGGAGCGCAAAGCAAGAATCATGATGGAAAATGAGTGATTTTTAAATTTGTGACATGCCAATTTTTTCCGTCAAGTGGAGCACAATCTAAAATGGAATTAAGTAAGTTTGAAGGTTCTCTATGATGGGTCTCCATATATTTTTTTAAAACTTTTCTGGACATTCTGTTTGCTATGTGTTATAAGTTTCTCTTTTATTTGCCAAAAGGAAAGACAATTGTTTCAATGTTGCAGATAGATAGGAGCAATCAGCAGTAAAGAACGTGTCATTCTTTAAAAAGAATTAAAGGATGAAGTTCATTGGGAATTACATTGGAAAATTACAATGTGATTCGTTTTGTTTATGACTGAAGCAAGATTTGATAGACCGAATCAATTTTTTCAAATCAAAAGTAAAAAAGGAGTGGTGGAGGGAACTTATTTAAAAGACACTATGATGTACATCACTGAGCGCTAATACTGCCCGTGTCGAGGTTTTTTGGTTGAATTTTCAAAAGAAATTCGCTGAATGCGGCAAAACTCTAGAAAAAATTTGGTGATTGCTTTGAATTTTTGCAAAAAAATGCGGTTATTGGAGTAAAATTCTGTAAGAAATGCGGTGAATGCGTTGATTTTTTGTAATAAATGCGTTGAATGCGGTGAATTTTTGTAAGAAATGCGGTGAATGCGTTGACTTTTTGTACGAAATGCTGTAAATGCGGTGAATTTTGATAAGAATTGCGGTGATTGAGGTGAAAGCGGTAAAAGAAAAATTACATTTCATTTCTTTTAACAGTTCACAGCGAAACTAACTCCGGTTCTTAAAAGCGTTCATCGCATTTTTTTTTCAATTTTTATTGAATCCAGTTTATTTTCACACAAAAAATCATAGAGGTAGATGACAGTTGGCGCCATGGAATAAAAAGTTCAAGACATGAAAGATATGTGGGGTTCGAACCCATGAACGGGAAGCTCTTTTTTGTAAGGATACCGAGAACCCGATAAAAACGAAAAAATAACCGCGATTCACCGTTCTCATGCGAGGCTTATGTTTGGATCAACATTGCTCAAAAATTAGTCAAATACCTTTAATGTTGTTTTCAAAAATTGTTGTAATGTGTATAATTTTATTTTCAAAGATTAAGATTGTAAAAATGTGTTCATTGTTATTTTCAAAAGCTGTGAAAAACTGAGAGAAAGGTGTCGCAATTGGCTTTGAAGTGTTTCCGTCAACTTTCCTTATTCATCAAAATTATTTCCTGTTCCACGTTTGTTGTGAATGAATATCGGAACGGCAGCTTCTTAGAAAGTTTATCTCAGATAAAACTTTGAACGCGTGATTATCAATTATTTGACTTTTTACTGAGCACATAAACCATTTTCTATTGCTTTTACATCAGAAAAACCAAATTGCATACGTGTTCACAGGTTCCGAGAAAAAAGCAAAGATTTTTAAATGCTTCCATAATTTATACCGGTTTTATATTTATCTGTGAAAAACCAAACTCCATGGGGCGTGCGTTTTCTTTTTGTCTATGTTGAGTTATTCGCCGTGTCTTCAAGTTGTACTTTCGTTACCAAATTCTTGTCTTTTCATGTGCCAGATTTTTTTTACCGAGTTTTCTGCTCAATTCTCCTATAGTTATTTAATGCATCTCCGCCACAAACTGTGCAAGCCCGGAATGAATATGGAGGAAGGCGAAAAAAACATATCATAGTGGAGAATCTCAAAACTTTGAACGCGTGATTATTAAATATAGGATTTTATTGAGCATATGAAGTATTTTCTATTGATTTTACCTCAGAAAACCAAATTGCATGTGGTTACAGGCTCTGAGAAAAAGGCACGGATTTTAAACGCTTCTTTAATTTATACGGGTTTTACATTTATCAGTGAAAAGTAAACTTCCATGGGGCGTGCGTTTTCTTTCAGACTATGTTGAGTTCATCGCCGGGTCTTCAAATTGAACGTTCCTCACAAAATTCTGGTCATTTCATGTGCCACATCTTTTTTACCTAGTGCTCTGCTCAATTCTCCTATAATTATTTAATGTATCTCCGCCACCGCCTGTTCAAGTCCGAATGGAAAAGGAGGAGAGCGAAAAAAACATATCGTACTGGAGAATCTCAAAGAGACGTTTTTTAACTTGACATTGAGACTTTTCCGACATAATGTTAGCTATATGATGTTCAAAAAACGCATATCTTACGACCCAATGATCAAATGGTAATGCGAATTTTGTCCAGACACTCACGCGACCTATGACCAAACTAAAGTGCGACTTTGAAATCTGATAAGTGGACTTTGACTTCAGAAAAGTGTAACAATTGCAGTGAATAGCGTTGAAAAAAGAAAATTGCAGTGAATAGCGTTGAAAAAAGAATAGCGTAGAAAGTTAGCTTTTTGTAAGATTCGCGCTGAGTTTAGCGAGGATTTTTGTAATATTTGCGGTTCTTAGTGGTGATTTTTATCCATTGCATTCGACTGGTAGCGGTAATTTTTTTTATTCCTTCCTAGCCAAATGCGGTTTAAAAAATTCACCGCTAAGAATTGCAAATCGTACAAAAATTCACCGCTAAATTCAACGCAACTCTTACAAAAACTCATCGCTTCACCGCATTTGTCGATGAAAGCCATGAAAAACGTATTTTCACCGCCATTCACAGCATTTCTTACATTATTTTTTGACAAATCCTCGACCCGGAAAGCCAACACACGCCGCTGTTAGCGCTTTCCGTGTTCACATAAAATTTGCTATTTTGACACCTGGGCTGATGTTTGATAGTGAAATTTGTAGAAATGCGTAGAAATGCGTTGAAAAAAAAATGCGTAGAAATGCGGTGAAAACAAGATAATTTCACCGGGTTTTGCTTTTATCTTTCTGCGATGAATACGATGAATCGCGGTTAATTTTTCTTTTTTAACAAATTCTTGGTGTACCTACAAAAAGGATCCTCCCGAAAATGGACGGGAACACCACACATCCTTCATGTTTTCAAATTTTTACTCCACTGCGCCAATTGTCACTTAATTCTGTGATAGTTTGGTGAAATTAAATCAAATTCAATAAACGTTAAAAAAACAAATGCCTTGAATTTTTGTAAGAAATGCGGTGATTTTTGCGTTGAATTTTTGTAACTATCGCTTTGAATTTTGCGTTGAATATTTGAAAGTAATGACGTGATTTTTTTCTGTAAGCACTTTCATCGCAATCACCGCTTTTCTTACAGAAATTCTCCGCATTTACCGCATTTCTTACAAAAATTCAATTTATTTGTTTTTCAACGTTTATTGAATCTGACTTAATTTCACCAAACTATCATAGAAGTAAGTGGAATAAGAAGATGAAGACATAAAGAAGTTGACAAGTTCGAACCCATTTACGTGAGGTTCTTTTTGGAAGAATAAAATTAACCCCGAAAACAAAGAATTAACCGCATTTTTCCGTATTCATTGCAGAAAGATGAAAGGAAGATCGGTGAAAAGTATCTTTTTTCACTGCATTTCACCGCATTTCTTATAGAATTTCACCACCAAACATCAACCAGGTGTCAACATATTAAATTTTAGGTGAGCACGGAACGTGCTAACAAAGGCTTGAGTTGGCTTTCCGGGTCGAGGATTTGTCAAAAAAATGTAAGAAATGCGGTGAATTGCGGTGAAAAACGTTTTTCATGGCAAAGCACCCGCAGCTTTCAGCAACAAATGCGGTGAAAGCGGTGAATTTTTTTAAGAGTTGCGTTAAATTTAGCGGTGATTTTTTGTACGTTATGCAATTCTTAGCGGAGAATTTTTTAAACCGCATTTGGCTAGGAGCGAATAAAAAAGATTTAACCGCTACCAGTCGAATGCGAGAGAAAAATCGCCGCTAAGGATAGCAAATTTCACATAAATTCACCGCTAAACTCATCGCAATTCTTACAAAAATTCAACGCATTCACCGCGTTCATCGCTAATATGCGGGCGTTTTGCGGGAAATTTTTTTTCACCGCTATTTAATGCAATTTTTACATTCTTCTGAGGTCAAAGCCGACTGATCAGATCCCAAAGTCGCACTTTAGTTTGATCATAGGTCGCGTGAGAGTCTGGACAATTTTCTCTGCAGTTAGACATAATTTTGTGTTAGGAAATAGTAGATTGAATTGTAGTAGCGCAGAGCAAGAAACTTGGTAGAAAGTGGGTGATTTGTAAATTAGAGACGCGAGATTTTTATCTGTCAAGTGGAGCACAATCTAAACTTAAATTAGATAAATTTGAATTTTCTCCATTATGTGTCTCCATATGAATTTTTGAATTTGTCTGGACATTCTATTTGTTATGTGTTATCATTTTCGCTTCATTGGTGCGCTCAACAGTAAAAAATTGCCAATCTTTAAAAACATTTCAAGGGGGACGTTCTTTGGGAATTACTTCGTAAATTACAATGGGATTCGTTTTGTTTCTGACTGAAGCAAGATTTGATAGACCAATTCCATTGTTAAGAATCAAAAGTAATAGAGATTGGTTGAGGGAATTTATTAAAAAAACACTATGATGTATATAACTGAGCACTAATACTGCTCGGTTAGATTAAAAAGACACTATGATGTATATCACTGAGCACTAATACTGCTCGGTTCGAGATTTTGGTTGAATTTTTGTGAGAAAAACGGCGAATGCGGCAAAATTTTGGAAGAAAATTGGTGAATACGTTAATTATTTGCAAAAAATGAGGTGATTGTTGTGGATATCGCTAAAAAATTGCGGTGAATGAGTTGATTTTTTGTGATTTATGCGGCGAATGCGTTGAATTTTTGTATGAAATGCGGTGATTGAGGTGAAAGCGGTAAGTGAAAAATTTCACCGCATTCCTTACGAAAGTTCACCTCCTAACCTCGACCCGGGTGTCAAAGTATTTAACTTTAGATGAACAGGGAAAACGCTAACAACGGCGTCTGTTGCCTTCCCGGGTTGAGGATTTGTGAAAAAAAATAATGTAGGAAATAACGTGATTAGCGGTCAAAGATATAATTTTCACCCAAAAGCCCCGCGTCTTTAACCGACAAATGCGTTGAAAGATGTGAATTTTTCTAAAGTTTCAGGGTGATTTTAGCGGTGAATTTTTGTACGACTTGCGATTCTGAGCGGTGAATTTTTTTCACCGCATTTGCCTAGGAGCGGTTAAAAAAACACCGTTAACACTCGAATGTGGTGAAGAAAATACCACCAAGAGCCGCAAATCTTGCAAAAATTCACCAATAAGTTCACTGCAAATCTTTAAAAAATTCCAAGTTTTCTTAGCATTCATCGCAATGATGCGGGCGCTTCGAAGAGAATTTTTTTCACTGCTTTTCACAGCAATTCTTACATTATTTTGAGGGCAAATTCGACTGATCAGAGGGCAAAGTTGAACTTTAGTTTGATCATAGGGCGCACGAAAGTCTCATCAAAAGTCGCACGAAAGTCTCGACAATGGTCGCTGTAAGGTCGGATCATAGGTTGCATAAAATTTGTTTTTTGAACAAAATATGGCTACCATTTTGTCGGAAAACTCTCAATGTCAAATTGAGAAAACGATTTTTTGAGATTCTCGAGTATTATCTATTGTTTATCTTCCTCCTTTTTCATTCGGGCTGGGACAGGCAGAGGCGGAGTTACATTGAATAACTATAGGAGAATTGAGCAGAGCTCTAGGTAAAAAACCTGGCTCAAAACTCTCTCACTCTCTCTCCGAAATATAGCTCACGAATTCAATCCGCAGGTAATTTTTCTCGAAAGATTTCTCACTATCTCCCAATAGTTGAGATTATGATTGAGAAACAGTCCCAATTACAAGACGTAATCCCAAAAATTAGCTCCGGAACTTCACCACAATTGATATGGGTCCTTTCTGCTTGAATATTTTTCATCCTCTGTAGAGTATCAAAACAATATGCAAGATCACCTAATGAATTACTTAGATTTTAATTTGCAGCTAAAAGAACATTCACAATTAGTCTATCTAACAAGATAAATTTGTTGTGCCGACTCCTCTTGAGGGGGAGGGTTTATACACTCTAATGGGTTCTTTTGTTCAGTTAATTTTGGCCGATCGATGTATTCATCGTAGAGAGTTGTGAGTGGTATCATTAAAAGCCCGTTCAGCTTAAAATATGGAATTGGAAAGTTTTTTTTTGGTTTTCGTTTTGTAGAGCGAGTTATTGAGGTTTAACTTTTGTGAATTTTAGACCCATTTGCGTTATCTCTATTCACTTTTTCCGGAGGTTTTGCCTAAATTTTCGTGATTTTTGCTAAAACTGTTTAATATAGTGTTGTTGGTTTTATTTTCATAAACAGAAAAAGATTGTTGACTATTTTGATCCATTTTTTAATAAAATTTCGGCTAAATTTTTCAAAAATTAGCCTACTTCATCAAAAATTTCACAAAATATGCTTTTTTAATCCACTTTGATTAAGTTTTCCGGAAGTACACACCCAAAAACCACTAAAACAATCTTTGTAAACTCCAAAGGGGGCTAGTCAAACTTCCACTTCCCTTAAGATTGCCCGGAAATTAAAATTTTGCCATTTTTGATCGATGATTATCAGAAACGCAGCATTTATTTTTGACTTTTTAATTAACAATTTATCTATACCTATGACACTCGAATCAATTAAGTGATCTTAATGGATGAACAGCAATATCAGGGCTCGTTTTGGTCCAATCTTGGATTGTGGCAATCCAATAATAATCCAACAAAAACCCGGTTGTAATCAGTCCGTCTTTTTTGTTAAAAAGTCAATCTTTTTTTGGTAATTAGAGACCAGAACTATTCAAATCAAAGCTCAATAGTGATAGGTCTAATTGGCTTCCTAAGAAGTTCCAATTTAATGTATCTATTTTTTTACTCAAAAGCTTATAATCGTTTTGACTTTCAAAAAATTTGATTTTTTAATAAACCAAGGTTTTTTTCAACTTTGCCACTATTTGGTCAATTTGTAGATTAGTGCCAGCAGAGAAAAAATGCTTTATCTTTCTACTGAGTAAAAACTTATTATTTATTGCAGTTCTAGGCGTTAAGTTATGGTTTTCTGTCTTTGATACTACCAGATATCACAATTCTTTTTAATTGTTAGGCATTTGTTTTTTTTTTCACATCATTACATTATCAACAGCCCACTTATCATAATATGAGCGCAAAATAGGTCAAAATTGACCATATCAAGACCTTAAAGGTATGGATTATGGTTTTAACGGCTTCAACATCAATTTCTTGAAGAATTTAGTTGAAATTTATTACTTTGTCTCTAAATGTCGTTTTTACTTTGTATTTTTGTCGCATAAAATTTCCTGGAGAAAAACAAGTCTCATTGGCTTTGTATAGAGCATTAGATTAGCCTATAGTATGATTTGAGTCTTGATGGCTTTCATGACTTTGAAAACATTTGTTTTTAGTAAAGAACAATGTGAAAAAGACTTCGCTAGGACGAATAAAGGAACCTATTTGGTTATTTCATTGTGTAGCTATTGGCCTTCATGATTTCTAAACTAATTGTTTTCAAAAAAAATCAAAATTATTTCCTAATTTTATGCCTTTTTCTTTCTTTTTGTCTTCTTTTTACCTAGTCTAATTAAAACCACATTATTGGATTTGTTTGAAAATGTGCAATGGAATATATTTTGAGGGGCAAACTGTGGCTATACGGCTTCGACAGCGTTTTCTCGCTAGTTTTGATTGAATTTTTGTTTGTTGTTTCTATTCGTTGTTCTTTTTGTAACCTCATAAAAAACTGAATAATGACAAGTCTTAATGCCCTCCTACAGAGGCGAGGGCCATTTTAAAACATTTGATTGTTTTCAGTTGATGTATAATAGTTTTTCTACTTTCAAATTAATACTTTTTTATAAAAAACAAGCGAAATGTTTTTTTAAAATTGCTGTTTTTGTTCTTTTTTGTCTAATTGTTACCGAGCCTTATTATGTATTGGTCCATATCTTTTCTAGTTAAGTATAAGAAAGATATTTTGTTTAGTTTTGGTTTTATCTGACGCTATCTTGACTTTTTATTAAGTTTTTTTAAGGGACATAAACTTTTTGTTGTAATTATTGTTCGTTGTTGTTGTTTTTTTATTTTGTTTTTCGTCTTGCCTCTCATTCCTTATAGTGGCAGAATTTATGAATCTAACGCAGCATGTTTTACTTCTCCAAATTATTTGTGATTGAGGCGATATTTTTGTTCGTACACGAAATTTTGTTCTGAAAAATCCGTGAATTTTAGGGTTTTTTAGCTGTTCCTCATTTGGTAGAAAATTATGCCAAAAAGGTGATGAGCGGGATCGGAAATTTACGTGCAAAGGCACATTACCGAGCCTCCTTGTTGATTAAAGAGAGTACCAAGGCCAGTTATATAAAAGTTGAACAGCAGTTGACCAAGCAACGTGTTGTGGGGAACAATTGGTAAAACTATCCAATCAATTCTATCCTTTTTGTCAAAACCTATTTTTGTTTACCTTCCCGGGCCGAGGAAATTGGCCAAAACTATGTAAGATCAGCGGCAACAAGCGTTGACAAGTTGGAAAATTCACTGAATTTTTGCGTTGAATGCGTTGAATTTAAAGACAAAAATTCAACGGATTCAACGCAAAATTATGTAAGAAATGGCGGTGAATTTTCCAACTTGTCAACGCTAGTTGCCGCTGATCTTACATATTTAGCGTTGAATCTAGCGTTGAAAATATTTTTGCGTTGAATTTAGCGTTGATATTACATAAAATCAATGCGTTCATTTGAACTATTAACCTCCAATTGCGTATGGGAGTCGAACTACTGACCTCCTGCTTGCTTGTCGCCTCTTCTATCATTGTGCCACAGCACCTTGGTTTCCTTAAGAGCCGCAATCCTTATAAAGTGTAGACCTTACATATTTTGCGTTGAATTTAGCGTAGATCATGCGTATTTTGCGTTGATTTTAGCGTATATCTTACATATTTTGCATTGAATTTAGCGTAGAAATGGAATACATTTCGTTGAATTTAGCCTAGATCTTACACGTTTTGTGTTGAACTTAGCCGAGATCTTACATAAATTCAACGTATTCAGCGCATTTACCATGTGAGGCGTATTTAAATTTTTTTAAAGTTATGAAAAAATTTGAATTCCTAAAACGCTCTGAAATGGTTTTTGCACCGTAAGAGAACACTCAAAGGTTTTTTTGCTGACTTCATTTATCTCACTTGTGCAGTATAGGAGTCGAAACAGTATAAAAATTAATTTTTCGAAAAAAAAAACTGGAAAAATTTGAAATCGTAAAATTGTCTGAATTGGATTTCGCACTATAAAAGAGCACTAAAAATTGCTTTTTTCTGACTTCATTTTTATTTCCTTTTTGAAAAAAGTTTTGAAATCGTAAAATGGTTTGAAATGGATTTTGCACTATAAAAGAGCACTAAAAAGTGATTTTTGCTGACTTCACGTTTCTCACCTGTGCAGTATAGGGGGTCGAAACAGAAAAGAAAATTTTTTTGAAAAATATCTTGAAAATTTTGAAATCTTAAATTGGTCTGAGTTGGATTTTGCACTATAAAAGAGCATTAAAAAATAATTTTTTCTGACTTCATGTTTTTTACCTATTCGAAAAAAGTTTTGAAATCGTAAAATGATTTGAAATGGATTTTGCACTATGAAAGATCTCACCTGTTCAGTATAGCGGTTGAAACAGTATAAAAACTAATTTTGGAAAAAATATCTTGAAAAGTTTGAAATCTTAAAATAAATAGGGGGTCGAAACAGTAAAAAAAATGTGCAGTATAGGGGGTCGAAACAGTAAAAAAAAATTTTGAAAAAAAAATCTTGAAAAATTTGAAATTGTAAAATGGTCTGGATTGGATTTTGCACTATAAAAGATCACTAAAAATTGATTTTTGACTTCATGTTTCTCACCTTTACAGTATAGGGGTCGAAACAGTGAAAAAATTTGATTTTTCGAAAAAAAACTTGGAGAAGTTTTGAAATTGTAAAGTGGTCTGAAATGGAATGTAAAAAATTCAACGCTAAATATGTAAGATCTGCGCTAAAATTCAACGCAAAATATGTAAGATTGGTGTTGACTTTGTTGAATTTATGTAACTTCTACGCTTAATTCAACACTAAATATGTAAGATCTACGCCAAAACTCAACGCAAATTAAGTGAGATTGGCGTTGAATGCGTTGAATTTATGTAAGATCTACGCTAAATTCAACGCTAAATATGTAAGATCTACGCCAAAAATCAACGCAAAACATGTAAGATTGGCGTTTTTTGCGTTGAATTTATGTAAGTTCTACGCTAAATTCAACGCTAAATATGTAAGATCTACGCTAAAATTCAACGCTAAATATGCAAGATTGGCGTTGAATGCGTTGAATTTATGTAAGATCAACGCTAAATTCAACACTAAATATGTAAGATCTAGGCCAAAACTCAACGCAAATTAAGTAAGATTGGCGTTGAATGCGTTGAATTTATGTAAGATCTACGCTAAATTAAACGCAAATTATGTAAGATCTACGCTAAAATTCAACGCTAAATATGTAAGATCTACGCCAATTTTCAACACAAAATATGTAAGATTGGCATTGAATGCGTTGCATTTATGTAAGATCTACGCTAAATTCAACGCTAAATATGTAAGATCTACGCTAAAATTCAACGCTAAATATGTAAGATCTACGCCAATTTTCAACACAAAATATGTAAGATTGGCGTTGAATGCGTTGAATTTATGTAAGATCTACGCTAAATTCAACGCTAAATATGAAAGATCAACGCAAAAATTCAACTCTAAATATGTAAGATCTACGCCAAAATTCAGCGCAAATTTTGTAAGGTTGGCGTTGAATGCGTTGAATTTATGTAAGTTCTACGCTCAAGCGTAGATCTTACATAAATTCAACGCATTCAACGCGAATCTTACATAGTTTTGCGTTTTTTAGCGTTGACACCTCTGCCCGGGTTGTCATATCAGCTTTTGGTGTAAACGAATCAGATAAATTTGAGGTCTACTACAGCAATTGGTACATTCTTCTCTGATCAATACTGGAACGCACTTTTTCTTTAAATAGATTAAAGCATGTTTTGTGGATTATATACATTAAAAACAAGTGTGCTCAGGAGAAAATTTGTGGCTTTTCCAAGAAAGCTGTACGATAATTATTTGGATGAATAGTAGTTTTCCAAAAATTTTAGGAAGTGCACAAGTTCATGGGGTTGATCGGTAATTTTCTGTATGATTCATTCAGCCTTTCTTGTTTACAAGAGTAAAGAAAGTTTTTAGACCAGCAGGAAAATTAATTTTGTATATGCTTTGTTTACTAAAATAGATGGGTAAGAAGATTTTAGCACCTTATCGTGGAGCTCACAAGGAATTAACTGGCACATCAATATGTTTCTCTGGGTTGAGCGGGAGAATGACTTGTAATTCCTGTTTCGTCTAAGATCCCAAGTGAAACGCATGTTAAAAGTTTTTCAGACCAGCTAAGTGAGTAGTGCACTGACTCCTGTTTGAAATTGCAAAAATATCACCCATTTTCACTAATTGAACAGATTTTCACTTTTCTTTAGAACAGATTACACAATCAGCAAAAGCTTTTTTAAAGCATTTTTCTTCTCTTTTGATTTCCTCTGTAATTCAAAACATTGTTATGGTCAGTTGAGTTTCTCAACATTTCTTATATGGTATTTTTGTTTATGAAGGACCCGATTGGTTTGTCACGCGCATCAATTTAGTCAGAATGCTGTACGATTCTACTATGATTTGTGTACTCCGCTTAAGTGCTTTTTTATTGCTTTTACTGTAAATCATTATTTGGATTGTAATGGGTTTCAGAACATATCGTTAAAAAAAATTTTCCTTTTTTTGTTTTTTAATGTTAATTTTACACTATAAAATTTTACACTCTAATGTTAATTTTACAATCAGAACGCTAAAAGTGACAGGCAAAAGTTAGGTGCCACTGAATATGGGTGATAGTTTCTGCGAATGTTGATATGTTTTCCTTTGGTTATAAATTGGTTTGCGTAAAATTGTTTGTGAAATTTTGAGATCTACCTGATTTCGTTGTTCTTTTTGTAATCTTTTGAATTATTGTCACTAATGGCCTGTCCAATTGGCTTCCGAAGCAGAAAAAAGTTAATTTATGCTTTTTTTAGCTGAAAGCTTATGGTTGCGTTGACTTATTGTTTTAAAAAATTGTTTCTATTTTTTGGGATTTGCCCCTCTTAATCTTATTTCTGTCACCTTTCAGCGTAGTTTCAGCAACCGGAGTGATTGCCTTTTCGTTTAAGTGATATAAAATGTAGACTTTTTGTTGTTTAATAATTGAAATATTTTTTTGGTGCTTTTTGTTGTTTAATAATTGAAATATTTTTTTGGTGCTAAAACTAATAATTTTTTTTAAATATTATTCATTGCACATTTTCCAATTTTCGAGGTTCTCGTTTGCTGAAACGATTATCCGACCAGTCACATTGTCACATTATTTAAAGGTCATGTATGATTTTATTGGAGTTGAAAAGGACGCAATTGATTAAATTGAAAATTTTTTGTGAAAATTTTATTATTTTATAGGCATCGACAGCGTTTTTTTCGCAACATTGAATTCCTTTTTGATTCTTGAGTGTGCTTGTTCTTTTTAGTCGTATTAATTTATTGATCTCTTCATAACTTGGTTGACAATGAATTCAAAAAACGTGGTTGAAGCGGGTTCGGAACAGTATGTGTAAACGCACATTACCGAGCCTCCTTGCTTACACAATTACTTAACAAGAGATTTTGACACTTGTAGTTTCATGAATTTAAAAAAAAACGCAGACAAATCTATGAAATTAAACAGCATACGATCCTAATCTAACGGATAAAGTTGACAAAAAGCAATTGAAAATATACGATAGAGATGAAACTCCACAAAACTAGCAGCTGAAGGTACAAGACATAAACCTCAGTCACTGAATATCTTTGCTATTAAGGTTTCCAGCTTGCTCTTTTACAGATCTTTTCGAATTTTAGATCCGATATCGTCAATAAAAAACACGTTTTTTATTTCAGTTTCTTTCAAACTGAAATAGCTTGAGCAGTTTTAGTAACAAAGCATTTATCGATACTACAGACCCAGGTTGAGGTTCAGACCCAAAAGTGAGCTATGCTCAGACGCACTCGAACGCACGCCCATGTGTTCCCAGACCAAAACTACAGGGTTTGGGCAGCAGTTTGAGCTCAAGAAAGTTTGAGCTCCTGGGCGATGGTCTGATTTAGGTCTGATCAGAGGTCAATTCGGTCTTGAAGGTCTGGTCAGAGGCCACTTCGGTCTGAAAGGTGTAATTATAGGTCACTTTGGTCCAAAAAAATCTGATCAGAGGTGGATTTGACGCACCTGGGTTTGAGCACAGGCCGCATTCAGCGCACTTATCAGAGGGCGTGTCACGAGCATTTGAGTCTTAACATTTTTTTTTAACTTTTTTCTTATAGTAGGTGATAAGAGCCACAAAAAGATATCTGTTTTGACCAGAAACATATTTGGAGTCCCCAGCCTCAGATCAGAACGATCAGGACAAAAGAGTCAAACCGCAAACAAGTGGTTGGTCCCTTTACAAAATGGAAAAACAACTGTAAGTTCAAACTTTTCTTATAAATAGCTGTCAAACTTCATCTATTGTGCCGGCAAACTTAAACAATGGCGTGCAAAGTTTTTTAATTTAAGAATTATTGTAAGGCTTTTATTTCACAAAAAATTACTTTTGATTTTGAATTGACTTCATAGAAATTTCTGCTGGAGATATCAGTTTTTTTGAAAGGCATATATTATAACGATACTTATGGTCACGTGTGTATTTAAGTATAGTCTCTGATCAGAGTTCACCTTGGTTTGGAAGGTCTGATCAGAAGTCAGTTCGCTCTGAAAGGTCTGATCTTAATCTGTTTATAGTCTGGGCAATTGTTTGACTTTGAGTCTCATGATAAGCGCATTATATTCCGGACCATAGTCTGGACACCGTCTGATCAGAAGTCATCTTGGTCAGGAATGTCTAATCAGAGTTCATTTTGTCTGGAAAGTCTGATCAGACATCATTTTGTCTGAAAACTCTTATCTGAGTTCATGTTGTCTGGAAAATCTGATCAGAGGTCAATTCAGTTTGGCTAGTGTGATCATAGCTTGTTTTGGGTCTGGACCTTAACCTCTAAGCCATATCTTAAAAACCTCTTTTTAAGAATGTTTCGTTTCACCTTGAAAGCCTGTAAAGCTTTTTCATAGGGTCAAGATGGAGTAAAAATGCTTTTACATCCCAGATTGAGGTCCAGACCCCAATTTTTGTCTGATCAGATTTCCCGACCCATATAGCCCTTGATCAGAGTTTCCAGACATAAGTAAATCCTCAAAAGACTTTCCAGACCCAAATTACCTCTGATCAGACTTTCCAGACACAGAGGGTCTGATCAGATTTTTCAGACTGAAGGCGTTCTGATAAGATAATCTTCAGACCATGGTCCAGACTCAAATACAGACCATTGCCCAGACTTTAATCAAACTATGATCAGACTCAAGTGTGCTCGAAGAGGTTATGATCAGATTGAAGTGTGCTCAATATAGTCTGACCAGAGCAAGGTTTTACTTCTGAACAAATATTTTAATTTTGCTATAATTATTTTATTTAATAAAAACTGATGTTTCCAGTATTTAATTCATCTAAGGAAAAACCAATTATAAAAGTATTGCTATAAAAACCGAAATCCAACTGTTGAGAACAAATTTTATTGAGTATATCGTTTAGTGTATATTTCTTACCCAATGGATGAGTTTAGACAGCTTTCCATAAGAAACATCGTGGTCTCCAGTTAATCAAAATTTCCTCTGAAGAAGACCGACCTTTGCTATCAGCTGGACTCCTTTTTTCTGATCAGAGCTATCGGAAATCAATTTGGGATCAGAGCTTGATCATAAAGCAATTTGGGTCTGCATCTCAGCCTGGGATTTTTTCAGAAAATCAGGTTGCAAATGTCTTGCAATTTTTCGGGTTGCAGGAAAGTTTAATCAGAGCATTGAGTTGATATATTTAATCAAACGTTAATTTTAAGGCGTTACAACAAAGCTTACAACAATGCAAGTTTCGAATCAGCCCATCACTCGGGGTTATTTGAGCCTCCCACTGATATTTGACAGTAAAAATTTTTTACAACAAAGATCTCAAAGTATTTCGGGCCGCTGTCTGTATAATTAATCCAGCTTCAACTCAACGATCGTCAAAGAAAAAATAGAAGAAACAGTGATTCTTAGATTTCCTTAATAGGAAATCATGTCAATATACAATTTGTTAACAGAATAAAACATAAGAGCATCAAACTTCTTTTTAAAAGGTTGGATCACTCATCGAGGATGTTAGTAAAAGTTGTATTATCAATCAGATTGTATAGATTTCTAAGCAACTAAAGTGGCCTTAAGTTTGCAAATTTTCATTGAAATTTTTTTTCGCCGAAATTTTCTGTTTGAATTTTCATCGTTTCTGCGCGTGAAAAGTTTCTGCCTTCAGTTGTTTTTTTTTTCATATGAACATTATCTAAACCAGCATTTGACAAACAGCTCTGCCGCCGTGATGAGAAGCCGTCATAGTGATATATGGATCTCTCAACGCTGTTCGCGCAACATCTGCCAGCTGTTTATGACGATGATGGAACCATCGCATTCTATCCGGTTTCATGTATTCACCTCTCAAGTTTTTCCATAGGTACCATTCTGTATCCACTGTTACACCCAGCCACATTTGTTTATTTGAATATTTCTTTAAAAACTCAATTTGTTCTCCATCGCCAACTAAATCTGGGTACAAAAGTCCCCCGATTTTTTCACAGGATTGCAGTGCATTTGTGAAGTTTCCTATTACGTAATTCCATTTCACCCATACTGCCTCTGTTTCGTTTTCGTTTTTACAGAATCCTCCATTGATAGCAGTTTCGGGCAAACATTTCCGTGTAGTGAAGCCTTTGAATTCTTCGGGTGAATCAATTGATGCGTTGAAATATTCGCGAGCTAAAAATGATCCATCCACTCTTTTCTTGTTAATATTACAATAGTTAGGATCTGAATCGTTCCTAATTGAGCGTTTGGTGCCGAACTCTTCGCATTCAGGAACAAAATTCCTGTTCATGTTCTGAAGATGACAATTTTGGTCTGAAGCTGTGAACCAGGCGTGGTGTTCATTTCGCAGTAATTCATGCAAACCAATACTGTTCAAGTAGCAGAATCTCTGGCAAAAACTGTAAGATTTGCACTCCAACTTTTGCAGACACATATCTGCACATTGGAGCCTGTTTTGGGTTTTTATGGTTGTAATTACGTACCCTGATGTTGCTGTAATTTGAATGTTTGACTCTAAGCTGTTGAAGGTGATAAATCTTCTGCTTTTTGGAGAACTGCTTGCGAGGCAAACATTCTTTCCGAATAACAGAATAAGAATGGTTCCAAAAATGGCTTTTTTCATTCTGATTATTGTTATATTTACATTTGATGCGCAATGTCAAACAAATTAATTGGCTTTCCTGAAATGAGGTCAGACAAGTTCGCAGACAAGCCATGCACGCGGAATAGTATTCATAATTGATTATTATTTTCTGCAAAGTTGAAGAATTGCTCTCAGCTGTTATTGATGTAGGCCAATGTAAACATGAACTGTTCAAAAATTGATTAAAGCTACATTATTAGTTTTTGCTTGACGGGATATAATATATGAGAACTGAAAGCCACACGCAGCCGATAAGTTTTAATTATTAATTCATTTCTATTTTCTTGTCTGGTTGTCAAGAGTTTAGATCTCTATGTGTCCCTTTGACTTAACAAATCATATTGTCTCATCATCAAAAAAAACTTTGATACATGTAGGTGAAGAAACATGAAGTTGCCTTAATGATTGAATTTTCGATGAACCTTTGACCCTGCAAACTGTTTTTTTTAAATAATATCGGAGAGAGTCAAACAGTCGAATGAAAAAAATGCAATATACTTAGTATACTCTCTGGCTACATTATACTGTAAGTGGTGACCGGGTTGTTAAACACAGGCGCATAATCATTCTGGCAGACATATGAATGCAGTCGCGAGTTTACTTTAATCGTTTCATGTTACAATTAAATTATTTCAATTGAATTTCGAAATCAAATTGATTTTTAAAGTCTGTCCCATTATAGCCCAACAAGCGAAACCTCCCGGGTTGAAATTTCTTACTAGTCATACAAGGATCATATATAATTTCATACAAATCATAACGTATTTACTAGTATGATCCTTGTATGACATCAGACTGATAATACATAACCCTTGTATGAATTCAATAAATCAAAACTGATAGATACTACTGCTCGTAGATTACAAGCTTTCGATAACGCATAGTTGGTTAATTGAAACCGCTGCAAGCTTATCTTCGACTTGTATGAAATCATTTATGATTCTTGTATGACTACTAAGGAATCCTATATAATCGATAACACTGTACGTAAAAAGCAAGCGTCGGAGAACTCATCAACGGTGAATTGATACTGCTGAAAGCCGTTTAAGTACTACAAAGTAATCATATGTGATCTTTGTATGACAAATAAGAATTAATGTATGATCCCTGTAAATACTTGTAAGAAACCACGAATAAAATTTTTCTTGAGCTCTGAATAAAATGAGACCTATGAAAAAATTAGCAATTTAAGAGGCCGCGAATCAATCGAAGTTTTTGATCACACTCACGAAATCGATTCAACACGCAAGAAACAATCTGTTGTACAATTGACAAAAACTCTGGACAGCAAAGAACACTGATTAGGATTCAATGAAAAAACTAATAAGTTTAAATTTGTGTTACAAGCCTCGAAAAACAAAAAAAATATCATGATTAAGCTCAAAAATAATTTTGATATAGTTGTTATCCCCACCAAAACAGTGGATTGCAATGAACACCACTTATTAAAAAATGACAAAAATAGTAAATTTCATTTTGTGTCAAAAACCTCAATCAGCTCTTCAAGTTTATATTCGTCAAAATTGTAATTTCATCTGACATAGGTCATAGCTTGATGAAAACACAGTATAGCAAAGAACACCAATTAATGAACAATGAAAACTTAGTAAGTTTAATCTTTTTTCATTGAGCCTTCATCAGCTATAAACAAGGGTCATGTTTATAATAATCAAATTCAAAAGTTTATCTGACACAGTTCGTAGCTCATGTCAGTCATGTTCAAAAGGGTTGAGCAGAGGCACGAGTAAAGAAGTTCTTGCAACGTAGAAAAACGCAGCTTATTGCGCACTTCTAAAGCAAAGTTTTCAAAAATGTTTTAGCGATAAAAATGCTTTCCTTCTTGTGAGTTCAAGATGCGTTTGATCTGGAAAAAAATATTCCTTTTTGAACAACTTTTTGCCACGCGACCTCAAACAGATTTCCCAAAATTGATTATTTTCCTGCATGCGTGCTTTTTGAGATGAATTTTCACAATGATATCATTCAACCAGCAGGGAGAGGTGATTCACTGTGCCGGCGAACTTTCAATTGAGCAGGTATTTGGCTGACTTTAACATCATACTGGAAAATGTCCACACAGGACCAAAGTTTCCAACTTGCCAAGGCAAGTATTTCAAAGCGTTTACTTTGGCAGAAAATGAAAATTCACTTTGGTGTTCTTTAGTTTCTTCAAAAAACCTCCAAATGGGCTTCTCTGTTTTGTTTGCGAATTTTGTTTAGATCATCAGAAGGTGGACAACGTAAACTAAATGGCAAAAATTTTGCAGCTAATCTTTCATTATTCGACTAAAAGCAGAGCAGAGCCAATGTAATGAAAACATAACTTCAACTCGATCGCTAAAGAGAATTCAAAGTCAAGTAGCGTTCAAGCACACAACTTAAAATCTGACGTTAGTTTTATCTGCGAAACAGTATGATCTAAGCTATCCAGATCAGAGCGACGAGTTTTATTTTCAACTAATATTCGTAATTCCGATGTAAAGAAAGCGCATCTGGCGGAGCACTTAGAGGGAGGCTTGAAATTACATAAAAAAGGAAGCTAGGGCCCATGACTCCCTTAAAAGCAGAAGATTTCATCTCTCAGTCAGTTCAGAGGTTGTATGTGTCTTTTTGATGTTTGCAATTCTTACAGGACCTGCACAAAATTGGTAATCAGCACTACCATCTGAAAAAAAGCTCAATTGGAATCAATTTTGTATAGAATTTTCAGATATGTTTGATTCAGAAAAAGACGAGCAAGAGTTTTATTACAACAAATACAAAAAAATAGTGATGAAACAATTTAATCTCTAGCTCCGAATAGAAACATTAGTAAAACTGGCACATTCAACAATATACAGAAGATTGTGAAAACAATGTGATGAACACTAAATTGATTAGATGTTTAGATACAGACTTATCGAAAGCAGCACTTAAAAACACGGGAATCACAAAGAATCTCTATGTGAACCATAAATGACCTTTAGAAATCTAGTAGAATAGGATTAAACAACAGGATCTAAAAAGAACTTAATCTGGAATAAAGATAAAAGACCAACAGATGTTGATGGCCAACAGACCTAAACACCATCAGCAGGACCATTTAAATTGTAAAAATGCGCAGATCTGTAAGAAAACATTTAAGTAAACTGCTTAGCTTACAGTTTACTTAAGAAGTTTCTTCTTGCATGGTCAGTAAAAGTCTGAGTTTAAATCAAAATCTCTGATTTTAGGTCTTGTGAATATATGAGATGGAATTGCTCTGACTTCATAGGATGTGACTTTATAGTCAGCTTCATTTGTTAACATATGAACATGCAAAATGGTCGTTGCTTTTTTATGAACATAAATAAAAGCTGGCAAGAGATGAACTAGACAAGCAAAAATTGAAATCTCTCTGTTTTTTTGGGTCGAAATTGTAGAATATAACTAATTCAGTAAAACAAAATATTTCTAGTTGTGAGAATATAGCGTTATTCCTAAAATTTTAAATTTTGTTTAAATTCTGTTAAAACTAACAATGTCTCATTTTTTAAGTTTTTTTGCAATTGTCGTTCACCAGGAGAGTCAACTAGTATCAAAACAGAGTAAAACCCGAACCCGTAATTTTTTTTGCCAATTGTTTTTCCAATTAAAAATGCTTTCAGTCACTTTAGCAGAAATTTTGATGAAACGTGCAAATGCGAAGATAAAACTATGTATGAAGTCTAGTATTATTAGGCACAAAAAAAATAAAACGAAAACAAGAAAAATTCAACTCATTATAAGAATCGCTCTGTAAACTAGAGATATCATTACAGATAACACCAAGAAATCTCTACCGAATCAGATAAAACGATTCTATGCGCGTGAAGTTAACCAGAACGAAAAAATAGTCAGACAAAAATTTATCCGCTGAAAAACTGTTTAATGGAATGGATGCTCTCAACTGGGTGAATTATTAAAAACCCACAGCGACCAACAGAAACCAAAAATTCGTTTTTGAAAAATCTCAATGAACGCTGAGCATAATGGATATTTTCTTTGGTGTGGCAGATTTCTTAGGCTAGACAAGGTTACATTGGTGTGGTAGACAAGGTCACCTTGTTAAGAACGAGATTTAAACAGCAACCAGTTTTCATCTCCGTTTGAAAATAATATATTTTGTATTGAAACACGCCCAAATAAAGTCAAGCAAATTTTTCAATAATGTCAATGTTTTTACGAGCACGTTCGTTGTAAGTATGCCTGGACAACAAAATTAAATGAACCTATTTCAGATTTGCTTCAAGGTTTGTAATATCTGTCATATTGGTCCGAGATGTCTGTTTTCGAGTAAAATTAAGTCATTTTTGCCAACAACGCCACTGTTGTCCAAGATTACACATAATACTTTAGAGGAATACCTCTCTAGGCTAGTAGCTGCAATGATATTTACTAATTGTAACGAACCAGTTACTAAACCATCGCATCATCAGTAGAAAGTAAAAAGAAAAACTTAAATTTCATACGCTGACCTGCACAAAAATGATAATCAACACTACCAGCTGCAATAAAACTCAATTGGAATAAATTGTGTGAAGAAGTTGCAGATGTGATTCAGAAAAAACAAGCCAGAGTTTTGTTACAACAAAAATTCAAAATCTTAGTAAATAAACAATTTAATATACAGCTCTGAGAATAGAAGCACTAGTAAAAACAGCATATTATGCAGCATACAGACAACCGGACAGTATTTATTTTCGGTGAGAGTAATCAATCGCGACTAGACAAAAGCGTAATTGAAAGGGCAATTGGCTATTAATCACAGAATGGCTCTTGCAATTCGGATTTTGGATAAAAAACGCAATCATCAGCTAGCCATATCACGGCTCACGAAAGCAATTAAGACTATTAACTGGGCTTCAATTTTTACTAGAGACAATTTGACAATAAATTTTCAGGATAAATTGATGTGTTGTTTTTAAAGTTAAATTCTCAAAAAGGATAGGATACACCACAAACACGAGTGATGAAAACTATTCTGATTTTAGCACTGTTGCCTCAGACATTTTCTGGTTTTTCCAACTCGGTAAACAATAACTGAAAATAAAAATATTTAAGGAGGTATTGCCACTGTTGTCCATGAAAGGCTTTATAAACCTTCAAAACATTGGTACTGTCGGCATCGTAATAATACTTATGGAATTTGAGACCAGTTTAGAAAAAAACTCAATTAAAAGAGATGGCTGATTCAACAAATGAAAAGAATTAAATCGTGAAAAATATTCGTTATTTAAATTAACCACATATTTCATGAGCTTTGCGCAACCAGTTTAAATTTTTTAATAGGAAAATTTTTTCATACATTCATGAAAAAAATTTTCAACCGTTTAAGAACAGTTTCTACACCAGCATTTGACAAACAACACGCCCTTCGTCAGAAAGCTCTCTCATTACGACATTAGGATACATAAATCGAGTTCTGACAGCTTCTGAGTCCACTCTATATTCAAACTTATTCCACGCCAATCGATCTGGTGTCATTCTTTCGCCTCTCAAGTTTTTCCATAAATACCATTTTCCATCGGTTGTGACACCCACCCAGTACGCCTTATTTGTGTATCTTGTTAAAAAGTAGATTTGTTTGCTATCTCCGTCTAAATCTGGGTACAAAATTCCTCCTAAATCCTCGCACGCTTTCAAACACTGGGCAAAAGTAAGCCTAGAGTCTATCCATTTGACCCATACAGCCTTTGTTTCGTTTTCGTTTTTACAGAATCCTCCATTGATAGCAGTTTCGGGCAAACATTTCCGTGTAGTGAAGCCTTTGAATTCTTCGGGTGAATCAATTGATGCGTTGAAATATTCGCGAGCTAAAAATGATCCATCCACTCTTTTCTTGTTAATATTACAATAGTTAGGATCTGAATCGTTCCGAATTGAGCGTTTGGTGCCGAAATGTTCGCATTGAGGAACAAAACTCCTGTTCATGTTCAAAAGACCGCAGTTTGGATCTGAAGATATGAACCACGTGTATTTTTCATTTCGTTGCAGTTCATACAAGCCAATACTGTTCAAATAACAGTATCTGTTACAAAAAGAGTACGATTTACATTCTGGCAACTTCAGGCATTTAACAGCACATTGGAGACGGTTTCTGGTGTGTATTTGTTGTTCCGACCCCACTTGTGGGGGAAGGAACTATATACTCAAATGGGTTTTTTTTTTTGTTCAGTGAATTTTGGCCGATCGATATATTCGTCGTAGAGAAATGTGAGTGGTATCATTAAAAAGCTGGTCCAGCGTAGAATTCAAAAGTAAAAAGATTTTTTTGAATTTCGTTTTTTTTCGAGGAGTTATCGAGGATTGAAGTTTTGTGTGAACAATGGGATCTTTAGCATGATTGTTCACTTTTAGTACAATTTTCTTCAAACTAAGATCTTTTTTACGAAAACATTAATTCAAATTTCTATAAAAAGAATAAATTTTGAGTTCGTAAAAGTTGAATGCAAGGCGATAGAAAGACTAGTTCTGGTCTCATAGGGAAGTTCACTATCAAAAAAAAATCGAACTCTAATTGAGAGCCCTTTTTTTAATAAAACTTTTCTCTTTTTTGCTTTTTTAAGTCACCTAGAGACAAGTCACATTTTATATCGACGTTCTATTAATGACAAAACTCCTTTATAGTCGAATGAAGCGCAATGAACAAAAAACGTCGTTTTCAAGGAATTGCTCATGTTTTTTTTTTGGCTTCGATTCTGAGTTTTCGTAATTTTGAATGAAATTTTGATTTTTTTTTTGAAGTTTTACTATTTTTTTTGGAGTCCTATGGTAGGGATTCATTGACTAACAGTGCAATATTTTCCATAATGAGCATTAAGTGAACATGTCTATTTCATTGAGGGGGCGGCTAATGGCTGTTAAGACTTAAAAAATAATTTTTCGAATTTTTTTTTGAATATTAAAGAATCATAATCTTATTATAGTGAATTGTAAGTCAGTCAAGGGGTGAGAGCACCCTCTTCCTTCCTACTGCAACCAAAATTAAACTGGTTAGCGCTTTTATCTTCTATCTATTGGTTATATGACTTCAATGACAAAAAATTTCAATTTTTTAAAATTTTTTTTGGATTTTTACGTATTATTGGTTACTTTTGAAATCTTATCACATTATCCAAATATTGACAGTTCCCATTAGCTTAAAAACGATGTTCTGTGGATGACCAATAAAAATTTTAAACAAAAATTTATGGTTTAAGTGGCTTCGACACGTTCTTCTTGCACTTTTCTACTGATTTTTTGGTTTTCTCCTGTTTTTTTTTTGTTGTTTTAATAGTCATTATACTTACTGTGATCTCATAATGAATACCTATGCATGACAAACATAAATGTACTGCCACCGGGGCATCTTTGAGCGTTTTTATTGACTTCCGTTGAAAGCTATTGAATTTAATGTCTGTTAAAATAAAAATCATTTTTCAAAATTTTATTTGAACAATAACAATTCCTAAATTTTTCTTGAACTGTTAGTGAGTTTCAGTATTGACTGGACCCACTTGCTTTTTACTGCGACTAAAAATATTCTGTTTAGCTGTTTTATCTTCTAGCTATTGGTTATATGACTTCAATGACAAAGATTTCAATTTTTTTAAATTTTTTTTTTGGATTTTTTGAATTATTGGTCACTTTTGAACTCTTTATCACATTATCCAAAGATTATTGTAATCCAATTGGCTTAGAGAGGACGTTCAGTGGATCACAGAGAAAGTTTTCAGAGAATAGCTAATGGTTTAATTGTCTTCGACACTTTCTTCTCGCATTTTTCTACTGAATTTTAGTTTTTGCTGTTTTTGTTATTGTTTTCTGTCATAAGACTTATTGTGATGTCTTTTTAACTATCTATGCATGACAGACATCATTTTCCTCCCTATGGGTTATATCTGAGCATCGTCATTGAGCTCCGATGAAAGATTGAGTTTACTGGCTGTTAAGGGTTTAAAAATAATTTTTCGAAACTTTTTTGAAATTCAACCATTCCTAATTTTTTTTCGTGAATACTCTTGGTCATTGTTGGTTCTAACAGAATCCATTTCCGTTCTACTATAGCCAAAATTAATCTGGTTAGCGGTTTTATCTTCTACCTATTAGTTTTAAAACATCAATGCCACGAGAATTCATATTTTTTTTGGGTACTTTATTTTGTTTTTCGATCCTTTTGAAATCTTATCACATCATCTTACTGCTGAGAGTCCCTATTGGTTTAGGGAAGAAGTTCAACGGATCATAAATAAAGTTTTCAGGGAAGAGCTTATGATTTGAGTTGCTTCGACATTTTCTTCAGGCACTTTTCTACTGAATTTGTGGTTTTTGCCTCTCTCTGTTGTTGTTTTCATAGTCATTAACTTGTTGTAAGGTCTTATTGATGAAATACGATTGGCAAAAAAACTTATTGTCCCCTCGAGGCATCATTTATTGTATATACTGGCTTCCGTTGAAGGCTAATGAATTTAATGGCGTTGATAATACGTGTTTTCCCGCAATTTTCGTGCGTCTAATGTATTTGTTTATATTTGTTGATTTTTTGAAATTATATTGATAAAAAAGGTTTTCCCATTGCTCCTGAAAAATTAATTTAAAATTGAAGAGTGTTTAGTGAAAAGTTCATTTTTTTTAATGCCTTCGACCCTTTTGTCGCTCAATTTTTTTTCCTGAATTCGCTGTTTTTGTTCTTTAGGTAGCCGTAAATTGCTCACAGATCTCATAGGCTTGTAATTGAGGACTGAATGAATGATGTTGCTCGAAACACTCAGTATATAGCGAATAGGTTCCTTTCGTCAAATTTAACTTCTATTCATCAATCAGATGTCCCATCGAATTTCGTGTATTTCAAGAAATAACAAATATATTGATATTATGTGCCACTGTTGTTTCGTTTTTCTGAACGTTTATTGAATGGCCATTTTTTGCGTTTCTTTTTCTCTTCCTTCAGAACAATCGCGTAATAACAGATCCCAATGGTTTTTAAATGTGGCCCAAGTAAACTTATTTAATCTTTCAGTATAAATCCTTCAACTGAAATAGCAGAAATAACAACTGAATTAAAAATACATATTCAGATGATAGGTATTGATTTTAATGGTAGCAAAGGTTTGTGTTTTCGCAAATCGTTTGTAATTTTTTGAGTTTCTCTTTAGTTTGTTTCTATGGCATAGTCTGACCACAGACGGGTGCTTTTGGTTTTGTAATGACTTTTTAGTAATTTATCAAGGATTTTTTTATTAAAAACCAATGTTTTTTAAGATTTTTGAATTTTCTTGGTGCAAAAAATGTTGATTAATTTTTAAGTTTCGCCTCACTGTTCGTTCTTTTTGTCGGCTTGTTACCTAGTCTCGTTAAGAAAACTTTTCATCTGCTGTATAGTTAGTAAAAGGTAAACTTGTGTAGTTAAGGTTTTATCTGACTGCATTTTGACGTTGTTACCAGGTGCTTTTAAATTTAGATATTCATTTTTTGCCGCCAAAATTTTGTTGGTGCTATTTTTTTTCTAGTCTCTTCAATGTCAGGTCACGTTGGTGCTGTAATGAAGCATGGCATTAGTAATTCAATTAGTAGATAGAATGTGTAACGATTGTTTTAAACTCAAACATCTATTTTTGTTATCTCTTGATTTGGTTGACATTTTAGTCAAAAATGTAGATGAGCTCGGGTCGGAACATCATGTGCGAACGCACATTAACGAGCCGCCTTGTTGATTTATGAAATATCCAGAAACTGTCGTAATTTGTAATTGTGGACGAAAACAATTAAATGTGAGCGATCTTCTGGCAAAAGGTAAATTTTGGGTCAAATTACTAATTAATTGAAACAGTAGAAGTAAAACGATTTTCAACGAAGCAAAACTGGAAAATAAAATTACTTTTAGCATTACGCCAGTTGGAAACTTATCGCCGATTGCGCCTTTGAGAAAAACCGAAGTAAAATAAACCTAAACAACAAAAAAAACCAAAATGAAATTTTAGCGTTCAGAAAAATAACACGAAAAGTTCTCTGAAAACAAAAATCAGTGGAAAGCGACGGTCCAACTGGTATCGCTTCATTCAACTTTGATTAGTTTTGTTACAATCGTCAATCCAGGTGTTAAGTTTAATGGGTTAGGAAATGAATAAGGCAACACTTCAGCAGACGAAGCTGAAAAGATATAAAATATTTACTTTTTAAAGAGGACACCCAAATGCTCAATTTGTTACATCTGCAGTTTTCAATCAGTTATTGATGCCAGCCAGCGCAGACTTAAAAAGAAGTTTTCCGGAGCGGCAAACGTATGAGGGTTGAAGGAAGCAGCAGGCATTCAATAAGTGTTAAGGGTGAAACAGCCGACTCTTTTTCGCAGTATTTTTTTGTTGTTCTCGGATATGTGCCCGCTCATTGGTTGAGATGAACTATAATTATATTTTATGTTTTAAATTTATATTAACATATTAGCAATCTCACTGGATGACAAAACATGACATAACATTGCAAATTTTCCTGACTTCCCCGCTACATGGCCGAGACCGGGTCAAAAAGCAAAGCGTGAATGCCTACTGTATTTGGATTGCAAAAATAACGAAAAAAAGCATAAGATCTCCAAATGAGCAAATTATACTAATATTAATAGCAGGAATTGAATTGCCGCTCGCAATCTTGCTATTATCATTTATTGTAATTATTGTCGAACAGTGAAACAATTTTTAAATTTATATTTGAGGTATATTAGTTCTTTTTTCGACCATAGTATGAAATTTTGAAGATTTCCTGTTAAAAGTACAACGCTTCACAAAATTTCTTTGCATTTTGATAGCATTTCTAGACAATTCAAGTTGAGAGCTTGCTACCTTGTAAGATCTAGCGAGGTTTCATAAAGATTTGTCTTTTTTGACGGCTCTCTTGAAAGACTTTTTTTAGATTGAAGATCTCGCAAAATGAACTTTCATCTTGCAAAATAGAAAGCTGTGGTAAATGTTTGCTCTGTTCTGGCGAAAAATACAACGAACTGCAACTTAATGGCGTCTCAATTCTATTATATTCATTCAGAAAATTTTCAAATTTATTGTTCCGACCCCACTTGTGGGGGGAGGAACTATATACTCAAATGGGTTTTTTTTTGTTCCGTGAATTTTGGCCGACCGATATATTCATCGTAGAGAAATGTGCATGGTATCATTAAAAAGCTCGTCCAGCGTAGAATTCAAAATTAAAAAGATTTTTTAGAGTTTCGTTTTTTTCGAGGAGTTATCGAGGTTTAAATTTTCATGTGAACACTTGATATTTGGTTCACTTTTGTTCACTTTTACCGTAATTTTCGTTCGAATTAACGTTTTTCTACGAAAAATTTAATTGAAAACTAGATTTCACGCCAAAAAGTAAATCAATTTTAGGTTTTTAATAGACGAAAGGAGATAATAAAGACTAGTTCTAGTCTTAGAGGGAAGTTTAATATATAAAAAAAATTCGAATTAGGTTTGGGAGCTCTTTTTTTTTTTTTAGAAAAGTTTGCAATTTTTTTGTTTTTTCAAGTCACCTAGAGACTACTAGACACTTTTAATATCGCAGTTCCGTTAATGACAAACCTCTTTTGAGATCAAATGAAGCCCAATGAACAAAAAATTTGTTTCAAAGGGATCGCTCATGTTTTTTTTTGGATTCGTATCTCAATTTTCGTAATTTCAAATGAAATTTTGATTTATTTTTTGAAGTTTTACTAAAGTTTTATAATCCTATGGCATAAACTTGTTGCCTAAAGGTGAAATAGATTTGCTAATGAGCATTAAGTGAACCTATCTAGTGCTGTGAGTGGAGAGCTAATGGCTGTTAAGACTTTGAAAATTAATTTTCGAATTTTTTTTTAAATTAGTAAATCATAAACTTATTTTTGTGAACTGTAGGTTCGTCTCAGTAAGAACTCCTTCATATCCCTGCAACATAAGTTAATCTCATTGGCGGCTTTATCAAATAACCATTGGTTATACGTCTTCAATGCCACAAGATTTCAAATTTTAAAAAAATTTTTTTGGACATTTCGTTTTATTGGTTCATTTTGAAATCTTATCACGTCATCCTAATATTGATGGCTATATCTTCTTTTAGTGAAGACGTCCAAAAGATTGTAGATAAAATTTTCTGGGAGAAAAATATGGTTTAAATGGCTTCAGCACTTTCTTCTCCCATTTTTCTAAAGAAATTTTGGTTTTTGCCTGTATTTGTTGTTTTTTTTTTTCATAGTGATAAGACTAAGACATATTGTAATGTCTTATTGATTACCTAGGCATGATAAACATCATTGTATTCAAAACGTGGCATAGCTGAGCGTATTCATTGAATTCCTATGAAAGCTTTTGAGTTTAATGGCTGTTAAGTCTTTAAAAATATTCTTTTTTTGAAATTTTTTTGAACATAAATCAATCTTAAGCTTATTTTCGTGGATTGTAAGTCAGTCTCGGTAATGACAGAACCGCTTTTTTAACAATTTATTCAGTTTCAACAACAATTTATCTAGTTAGCGGTTTTGTCTTCTAACCATTGGTTTTTTTGACTTCTAACTATTGGAGTTTTCATAATTTTTATAATTTTTGGATATTTTTTAGTAATTTTGGTTCCTTTTGAAATCGTATTACATTATCCTAATATTGATAGCTCCCATTGGCTTAGTGAAGACCATCAATAGATCGCTGAAAAAGTTTTGAGAGAAAAAAGCTTATGGTTTAAATAGCTTCGACACTTTCTTCTCTCAATTTTCTAACGAACTGTTGGATTTTGCCGGTTTTTGTTGTTGTTTTCATAGTCAATGACTTGTTGTAATGTCTTATTGATAAATTTTGAATGACAAACATCCTAGTCGTCACATCATCTTGGCATAAGTTAGCGTATTAAATGCCTTCCGTTGAAAGCTGTAGAATTTTATGACTTTGATACTATGGGTTTCCTCAAAAATTTCGTGGTTTTGATGTATTTTTTCTTTGCCATACGACTTATTGTGATGAGTTATTGATGTCACATGAATGAAACCTGTGATTGCTATTTCATCGAGGCAGAATTTAGTGTGTTTAATTAACTGCGTTGAAAATAATTGAATTTAATGTCTTTGATACTAGGGCTTTTCTCAAAAACTTCGTGGTCTTAATATCTTTGTTTATATTTGTTGTTTTTCAAGTCATTTTGTAACAATAGAAACAAAAACCATGCTGTTAAAAAATTAATTGAAAATAAAAGAGTTTATACTGAAAAGTTCATTCTCTATTGGCTTTGAAACTTTTCTCGCTTATTTGTGAGTTTGCTGTTTTTGTTTTTTTTTGTTTTTAGGTAGCCGTGAAATTCTGATCGGTCTCATAAACCTGTAATGTTGCCTGTAATGTTGCCCGTAAACCTGTAGTGAGTGATGTTATCCGAAGCAGTCAGTTCAAAGCCAATAGTCTTAAAAATTATGATACTATACATCTTCAAAGATTTTTCAAACTTTTCAATTTTTTTGTTCTTTTCGTCAACTTATTCTCGTCATTGAGAAGTCCACTCCAATTCCTTGAATTTCAAAAAACAATTTGTTTACTAATATTATGTCGAAACTGATGTTTTGTTTGGTGGACATTATGCATTTTCATAAAAAATATTGTGAGTGGTATAATTGTGTTTCTTTTTTTCTCTTCTTTTAGCTTATTCAGGTAATAACAGATCCCAATGATTTTCAAATGTGGCCCAAATGAACGAGCTTCTTTTCTCTTTCATTATAATTTTAGCTGAATGAGTATAAATGTAAACTGAAATAAAATTAAATAAAATTCAGATAATAGCTAATGATTTTAATGGATTCAATAATTTAAGTTATTGTTCGTAATTTTTTGAGATTTTCTGCGTCTTTGTGTAAATTGTTCGTTTTTTTGAGATTTTCTGTGTATTTAATTTTTTCCTATGGTTTAGTTTTAGCAAAGACAGGTCCCATTAGTTTCATATTGACTTTTTAGTAAATTTATCAAGAATTGTTTTGTTAAAAAGCTAAAGATTTTTTTAGACTTTTGAAGTTATTTGGTTTAAGAATAGTTGATTGATCTTTGACTTTAACCTCATTTGTTTTCTCTATGTCAATTTTTTACCTAATCTCATTATGTAAAAACATACATCTGCTGTATATTTAGCAAAAACTAAATTTGTGGAGTTAAGGTTTTATCTGATTGCATTTCGACGTTGTTACTAGGTGCTTTTTAAATTATATATTTGGTTTCTGCCGTGAAAATTTTGTTTTTGCATATTTTGCTGTTTGCTGTATTCTCTCGTAGTCTTTTTATCGGTAGATCTCGTGAGCGCTGTAATGAGAAATGGCATTATGTAGTTCAATTTGTAGTTAGGTTTTGTAGCATTTTTTTTAAATTCAAACATCTATTGTTGTTATCTCTTCGTTTGGTTGGCAATTAAGTCAAAAATGTAGATGAGCTCGGGTCGGAACATCATGTGCGAACGCACATTAACGAGCCGCCTTGTTAGTATTAGAGCTATCAGTTTTGTTAATCAGCAAAGAGCTCGAAGTAAATTAATAAAAGTAAAATAAAGGAATAACAGATTTTTAATAACAGATTAGCACAAATTTTGGTTCTCTGAAACAATATGTGTATCTTGCAAAATCAAAGTTCAAATCAAAGAGCCAACAGTTAACGCTTCCCTCATACATACATCTGCATTCAATTCTCCTAGCCCTCTCAACTTTTTTGGCAAAATAACTCTTTTTGAGTCACTATCGTTGTTTAGTAGATCCTATGTTTATTAGTAGTTAGATCGTCCAGCTCATAGTGTGAGGTAAAAGAGCAAGAAAAGGTATGTAACAAACTCTATCTTCCATTAATTGAAAAATTTATCACAAAGTTCACGACAACTGGTTGAGCGTAAGAGATCCAGAAATGACCACACATATAACTCAAACAATTCTTCCTGTATCTATGCTCGCGATTAATGGGCCATTTTATGAAATCTTCACAAGACGACGCATCGTTTGCAAACGTTGCCAAAGTTTTCAAAATTTCTTTTGAAATGGTTTTTGCTCGGCTCGAGCCCTAACTCATCAAAAATCTCCAAAAGAGTGTAAATAGTTCGCTGTTTTGTTACAGAAATTGATGGAAGCTTAAGATAATGAGATTATCAACTTGCTTACGTGGATAGACTTATTACGTGGAAGGATTTATTACGTGGAAAGACTTATCAGGAGAATTAACGTTTCGTTTTGCTGAGCATGCTCTTCCATATGGGCCGGTATAAAGTCGAAATAGTTATTTAATCACGGAATTAATAGCACTAATTTGCCTTCATATTGACACATATGGAAGAGAGTGCCCAGAAAAACGAAACGTTAACTCTCTTGATAAATTTTTCAAGGTTATGGTCCCACAGCCAAACCCCATCTGATGAGATTAAATCCATAATTTGTTCTCTGATCAGACGAGCCACACCGAAATGGACTCCGATCAGATCTTCGTGTGGGCAAATTTTTCTATCGGTATTCGTGCGAGTCAAATTTTTTGTGCACTTTAATGCAACCAACGCTCCCTCTGATCAGATCAATCCTCGATTCATTTTGTAACTACTTAAAATTTGTACAAATATGCAATTCCAACCTATAGAATTCAGCTAAAATTAGGTTGAGATAATATTTCTTGTTACGATTAGGTGCACCTAAATTGGTGTATTTGTTGAGATCAAACACTCCGTCAAGTGAGAGTAACAAAATACTTGAAAAATTTGATCATTTCAAGCGTACAATTTTTGAAAATATATTGGGTTCTGTAATCAACATTAATTCATGGGACCAAGCATGCCTGCCAATAAGCAAAACAGGAGCTGGAGTTCGACGTTCTCTGAACCAATTCAAAGCTCCTTGTGTTGCTTCCTTATATCAGTCAGCAAACATAGTAGAACAAATTACTGGAGTGAAGCCAACTCACGAAAGTTGTTTCACAGATTTTGTGGAGGAGTTTAGCACTTTGAGCTTTCCACATTTGACGCAACAGAATATTCAAGAACAGTTTGACAATACGGCTCTAAGCGACCTTCTTGATGGTCAAACCTCCACTAGGGAAAAACTAGACCTTCATTCAGGAAATTGGCTGACGCCAGCATTTATCCCTGCTCATAGCTTACAACCTCAACCTAAAGAGTTCCGAGCTGCTCCGAAATACCGTTAAGGAATTCCACTCTATGGTTTGGAAAGAGGATGTCTATATTGTAAGTCAGCTAATTTGGACATATTTCGAGATCATGCAATTTCATGTCAAAGGCGGGGTGATATTATCTCTCCTCAAGACAGAGTACAAGACACGATAATGGCAGATTGTTCGTCGGTCAATCTTTCCCCTGTATGTGAGGTAAATTAATTCAAGACCCGGCGACGTGTTTTTGCCCAGTTTTTTAGCAGGAAAACCAGCAGCTTTAGAAACCATTATTATATACTCACTGCAAGCCAGGATAATCTCAGATGCGGCGAGGACATGTGATTTTGTTCAACCCTAGCGGAAGACAGAAAAATTGGGCATTTTTTATCAGAAGTGCAATGATATGGATATCCACTTCTTACCATTGGCGTCAGGAACTTTCGGTGGACTGTCCGAAACACGTGGTGGAAAACGTTGAAAAGTATCGCTCTTTCATCTAATAATAGAGGGCCTATCAGCTGTATCAATCGCCTCAATCGAACGGTATCAATAAGATTGCAAGTTTTTTGCAATTATGCGCCACAGAAATGATGGGGACTGTCGCATCCAATTACGCCGCTATGCCCAATAAGAGGGTCAAGAAAGTCCGGTTCACGAACTCACTAACCTCAAGTGATATCGGACTCACTTTATGTGAGGGGAGCCCTTCCTTATTCAAATGTCACCCAATGAGTAGGAATTCAGTTAGTTTTACTAGTTTTTTACTCATCTATTAGCAGGGAGCTGCAAAATATCCAAATGGAAGAATTCAGTTTGACCTCCACGCGTTTAATGCAGAACAATGAAAATTGGTGTTGCGGAAGTAAAGTTGTGTTTAGCAATTGTTATCCTTGAAGGATTGATTCATTTTTTATGGAAGTTGATCAAACCCAAGACTAAATTTGTTTAAACTGCGCAATCAGTAAACATTTCAACATTAAAAAATTGTTTATAATTATAAACAAAAAGACATTTTGAACATCCTGTATTTCTGTTTTTGAGTCACCATAAATTGTGGTGTCTGATTTGGGTCGCAATATAATCATCCCTGTGCGACCCTAGTCGGTCTGATCGCAGGTGGCTGGGGGCCAGGGACACTAACCCGGGTTGATAAGAGTCTTGGCAAGTAAATTTCAAGATATATACGAAGTTGTAAGATTGTTGAATGTGTTTCGCAAAATTAATTTGCTAACCAACTTATCATGAGGACTTGTCGTGATATGTCATGCAAATAACAGGATCTTGCTAAGGCATCTCATGTTTTGTCACGAGAGTCAAGGTCTTGCATGTCTTGGTTAGATTAAGTCTCGTTGTACTTGGTTCGAGCCAGGAAAAGAATCACCAGAGCAATCTTAGTTTTTACTCTATTCTTCATTCAAGAATTGCTAACGATACTTCACTTCCTATTTTTGCCATGGTGCAATATAATTGGCGCGACCAGCTAAGAATTGGATCAAAACAAAAGAAAATAGTTCAAAATTTGACTTTCTTGTGATTTCAATGGGTCCTAAATAAGGCAGACTCAAATTAGGCTCACTTAAGCTCAAGTCGTGTCAATTTTCTTACCACACACATATGAATCAAGTCTAAACATTTCGGTCTAACCTATCATTTATGTCAAATTAAAAAAGTACAAGAAGAAGATAAAATATCCTCTGAAGACGCCAACAGTGTTTGAATACTCAATTGTCTGAGGTTTTATTTGATTGTAGTTTGTTGGCAAAATAAATACAATCCCAAACAACAAAATAAACTCACATATTGAAGCAAATGGTTGAAGCAAAGTATTCAGTGTATAGAAATGCTTGCCATGAACAAACTACTTTCTCTTATTTTTATTCTATCTATTATTCTGAATAATGGCTTCAGTCTAAGTTATCAGGAGAATTATGTCAAGATTGGTGCTAGTTTTGCCAACTTGGCGAAAACGTTAATTATCAATGGACATGATGCTATTGGTTCTAGAATGTTCTTCGTGAGGATTCCATTAAACGGCGGGAAGCAATCGTGCGGAGGAGCTCTAATTGGGATCAGTTTATTTTTTCTTAACTGAAAGTAATTAACTAGGAGAAGAAACAAACAATGTTAAGAAGTTAAAATTTACCAGCACTGAAAGCTACAGAATTTATGCGCTCCAAAGGGATCGAATTTTTGTAAAAAAAATAAATACTATTTTTTTCTCTGTGGAATTGTGAAACTGGTTTCAATGCAGCACTGGATTGGGTCATCACAGCTGCTCATTGTGTTTACAATGTTCCAGGTATACATCACCATCTCTAACAGAATTAGTGTACGTACCTTTTATATTGCTCTAAATAAAACGTACTGGGCAGTTCGATCACGGTGGTAGCTGTTAAAAATATTATTTGACAGTTCATAGGTTAAATGCACTGTCTTGAAGATAAAATGTAGCGCTTTTTCGATTCTTAGGGCAAGTATCAGTGACAAGCACGCTCTTTTGAGTCATAAGCCCTCTATTGTTCACAAAGAATGCTGATTCGTTTCATAGAACTCAAAAAAACTGCCCACATAGTCTCACTTATAGTACCACATAGTTCCGATGTATCGAATCGTAAATCCGCTCATTGGAATAATGAAATGCCTTTTTTGTAACCATAAAAATTTTTACTTTTCTTACTTCAATTTTATAGAGTAAAAAGGAGGCTTGATACTGTGCGTTGGCACATATTGATCCAATTCCGCTTGTCCTCAGGTTTGACTTAATTGTCTATCAATGAGGAAGAGAAAGAAAACTTTCAAAAAATCACACAAATTGATTAAAAATAATTGGCTTATGAATACAAAACTTGCTTCCAAATCAACTCAAACATGCCAATTTTAAGACAAGGAGACAAGATGATGAAAAAATCAAATAACAACAAACATTTACATAGATGAAACAAATACATACACGAACATACATATACCATACATAAATATAATCAAATATAAATAAATATATATCTACAAAATAACAAATTCAAAAAAGATTCAAATAAAGCCTAAAATAAACAAACCAGCTTGTTCTTCACCAGAAAAAACAGGGGACAAGTCCTTGCTGAATTCTAGCAACATATTAGACAAGACAGAGCAAAAACGACAAAGTCAAGAAAAATAGGTTTATTTTTCCTTGAAAACAAACATTTCAAATAATGCTAACCTTAAATATCATTTGAAGTCTTTAAACAGGCTTCTGTTCATTCATACCGCGAAATGAATGCTTTGAAACCTGTCATCATCCAGAAAATCTTGTACGTCTACAAAAATAAACAACATGTTGAGACAAAAAAACATTAAATCTTGCAAGAACATGGCGTCGAAGCCTTTAGAATCATGATCTAATTCGTGAAATATATATATATATATATATATATATATATATATATATATATATATATAAATATATTCAACTGAGCCTCATACTAACACTAATAAGGAAATACGTATCCTCTGAATAATGAGACCAGCTAACCAGCTAATAAGTATTAAAAAAGAACAAAAACGTAAAAGTTATAAAATATTTTTGTTTTTCTTATCAAAAATGGTTAATTCAAAGACAAAAAACATAAGTTTTTAGCGGAAGTCAATAAAAAGGTTCTTTTATTTCTCCAGAAGAAGCATTCCTAAATGAAAAAAATATTGAGATCTGTCATTATTAACATTATTCAGAGTATGTCATCCGTCTTCAAAAAGAACGATGAATAGACAAAAATCAGATGTTATGAAAAAGTAATGTAGTTTTTAGAAAAATGATTCGACAGTTTATACGTTAAATGCACTGTCTTGAAGATAACATATAGCGCTTTTTCGATTCTTAGGGCTAGTATGATTGATAATCACGCTCTTCTGAGTCATAAGCCCTCGTTTTTCACAAAAAATGCTCATTCGTTTCATAGACCTAAAAAAGTGCCCTTAGTCTCATTTATAGCACCACATAGTTCCGAGGCATCGAAACGTAAATCCACTAATTGGAAAATTGAAATGCCTTTTTTTGTAACCATAAAAATTTACTTTTCCTACTTCAATTCTATAAAGTAAAAAGGAGGCTTGATACTGTGCGTTGGCGCATATTGATCCAATTCCGCTTGTCCTCAGGTTTGACTTAATTGTCTATCAATGAGAAAGAGAAAGAAAATTTTCAAAAAATCTCACAAATTGATTAAAAATAATTGGCGTATGAATGAAAATCATGCCTCCAAATGACCCAAAAATTGCCATTTTTAAGACTAGGAGACAAGATAATGAAAAAATCAAAAAACAAAAAACATATACATGGATAAAACAAATACATAAACGAACATACATATACCATACATAAACATAATCAAATAAAAATAGGTTTATATCTGCAAAACAAAACATTCAAAATAGAGTCAAATAAAACCTTAAGTAATCAAACCAACATGTTTTTCACCAGAAAAAAATAGTGGACCAGTCCGTGCCAAATTTTGGCAACATATTAGACGAAACAGAGCAAAAATGACAAAATTAACAAAAAAAGATTTCAGTTTCTTTGAAAATAAGTATTTCCAAACATTGGAAAACTTAGATATCAATTGAAATCTTTAAGAAGGCTTCTGTTCATTCATTCCGCAAAAGTAATGCTTTGAAACCTCTCATCATCCAGAAAATCTCAAAATAACAAATTCAAAAAAGATTCAAATGAAGCCTAAAATAAATAAACCAGCTTGTTATTCACCAGAAAAAAAACAGGGGACCAGTCTTTGCTGAATTCTAGCAACATATTAGACGAGACAGAGCAAAAACGACAGAGTCAAGAAAAATAGGTTTCATTTTCCTTGAAAACAAACATTTCAAATAATGCTAACCTTGAATATCATTTGAAGTCTTTACACAGGCTTCTGTTCATTCATTCCGCAAAAGTATTGCTTTGAAACCTCTCATCATCCGGAAAATCTCATAGGTGTTGAAGAAAAGCGCATGTTGAGACTGAAAAAAGCCCCAAAAATTGCAAGAAAACGGCGTCGAAGCCTTTAAAACCTTAATCTAATCCGTAAAGAAGAACTTAATATCAACTACGCTTTAACTCAAAGCCAATAATGACATATATAACCTCACCTCTGAATAATGAGACCAGATAACAAGGATTACAATAAGACCAAAAAGGGAAAAGTGAAGAGGTACATTTATTTCTTTACCGAAAATATTTAAATTCAAAGACAAAAAAAACATTAAATTGCAGCAGAAATCAATAAGTAGGTTCCTTTATTTCTGAAAAGGAAAACTTTTAATATGAAGGAAAGATTAAGATCTGTCATTATTAAAATTTTTCAGGTTGTGTCGTACGTCTACAAAACGGTTGATAAATACACAAAAATCAAAAAATAAAAAATTATTTCACGTACAACAGGCAGCGAAGCCGTTGAAACATTAAGGAATACACTAAAGACGTTAAATATGTTCAATTGTACCTTTCCTCAACAACAATATGTTGGTATGTGACCAGCAGACAAAAAAGTGCAGCTAAAAGCAAATTTAATGAAAACAACTGAATACTTTTAAGGAGCAATTGATTCCAAAGCCGCCAAAATAATTAGCTTTCATCTGAATTCTGTAAATAGGTGCGTTTTTGCATCCATGGGAAACCACTAAGAACTACAATTATGAGTAAGAGAAAAATATGCGAAAATGGTTTTAAAAGAACGTCGACAGATTACGATCTTTCTTTTTTGCGGGATTTAAGAAACAACGATTAGACCAAAACTCACTTTTCTTTTGCCGTTCGCCTATTAGGAAAAAGCTATTGCTTCGAATAACATGGTTACAGATATTTTGACAAAAAATATTTATATCAAAAATAAACTATGCATTTTGCAGAATAATCGAATTAAATTAGCCAAAAATTGGCAAAATTTTAATTCAGGAGCACTCTCAAAGGATTCACAGGGTAAAACAAGCGTCCTTGGTTACCCATTTCGGAAACTAAAGTTCTCTCTAGTTCTAAGGAATGTTTTTATTTGTCGCTGTAAATGTTTTGTGGCATTCCACGTCGAGCGTTAAATAGTTTAACAGCCTCAAAGCAATCGTTTTTTCTCAATGTTTGCACTTTTTCCATATGAACGCCCTTTCTGCTGAAGCATATGAAAAAACAACATGAGTCTTCTGCAATGTTCCTCTGCTGTCCTTTGGGTTGAAGGGTCCACAGTAGTCCAAACCAATCTGAATTATAGCAAAAGAGGGGATCACGCGTTTTGTGGGGAGATTTCCCATTTGTGGCTGTAGAATCCGGTTGTCCTGTCGGATGCAACGTTTGCACTTGTAGATCATCTCCTCCACAATTGGAAGTCCTCCGAGAATCTAAATAGATTGACGAAGTTCGAACAATGTCGATTGTGGTCCTCCATAAAGATTTTCTTGAATTGAATGCGCTTCTCTGATTATAATTTCGTAGATCGGTGATTTTTTGGGAATCAGAAAGAATCTTTTTGTCAATGTTTTACGGGGAATTTGCTTAACCTTGCTACCCTTATGTATTCTATCTTCAACCTTACCGATCATGCTTACCTCATTTTTACAAATTTATACCTTACTAAACCGTTCTTTTTCCGTCTGATCGGTCCCTGCTACTTCAAGGCGTTCTCTACTTTCCGCATTACAGTTGTCGTCTCCTCCAATATCCAATGATAGAAGCGATTGACCTACAATAATGTAATACTTGTCCAGGAAGTTGCGTTGAATCAGACTACAAGGCAATTAAACCTTGATAAAGATCCATAGAGCTGAGCAGATGAGGTAAATGAAAATTGCTTCCTGATCCTGGTGAAGCTTTTGTGATCTTCTGCTGGTGTTCTTTACTTGATGGGTTCTTAGTAGATCCCTTGACGTTTCCTATTATGTCCGATTGCTTTGGTTGTGTTTTTCTGGTAGACAGTATCTGTCTGTTCTGTTTGACCATTTGGATGAATTTTCTGACGTAAGAAAAAATTAAATCCAGTCTTCCAAATGACGATGTCGTTTGAATCAGTTGAAAAATTTAATTGTTCTCGTGAGTTATCCACATTGTTAACTTGTCCTCTGTTTCAGCTTGCTCATCTTACTTTTGTTTGCTAATTGCAGGCTGCTGTTCCTCGGTTGATCTAATTTTTGGCCATTGATCCCCCGTTTCCTGTAACCATTGAGGTCCATACTATCAGAGACTATGTCTTGTAAGATTTGTGGCTAATATCACTAGTGACGCGCAGTCAACTGGGCACTCCCCTGTTGGCACAAAGTTCTAAATGCTGGCTGGAATGATATTTTGAATTTTTGCAACACGTTTGGCAACAAAAGTTTTCCACCTTTTCGGAAACTCTTGCAGCCAGGCAAGTGTTACAGTCGAATCTGTCGAAGCATACAGTTTTCGTTTTCGAAGGCGCTGGCCCGTCAGAGCCGACATCACTGCTTCCACCAAGTTAACTCCGAGAAGCGCTGCGCAGAGCTCTAATCGGGGTACACACAAGCTATTTTTTGGGCCAACTCTGGTCTTTGCTGTCAGCATCTTTGTTTGAGCGAAGTAGTTGAAAGTTTATCGTAAACATCAGATGCGGAATAGGCTGTTGTTGATGAATTGCAAAACAAGTGACATTCCTTGTCAGATGATGCTGGTGAAGCTGATACAACTTTTCTGGCTAATGTAATACCTTCAAAGTCTTTGAGTTGAAGTCTAAGCAGGCTGTACAGCTGGTGAAGACTTTTTGTCAAGGCGTTGCCCCAACCTAGACAAAACATCCAAAGCAACTGTACAAGCGATTTAAATTGTATTGTTGTAAGAAAAAGCCAACCCAATGGGTCAAAAATACTGGTGACTTCTGACAATATTAATTGATGGCTCTTTTTTGTCAAATTTTGCCACAAAGCTAGCGTGATCCAGAATTTGGCTGCAATTAACCCATTCAAGTCTTTATGCTGTAGCCCTTGTTTCTAATTGTCATGTCATCGGCCGTTTCCCAATAATTTGTGGGCAGTGGTTCCACAAGTTCGGGTTGATCAAACGTCCATTTCCGAAGGTCAAAACCGGCCGCCGAAAGAATTGATATGCGTCATTGTGTCCTGCAGTTGCGAAGTACGTTCCATGTCGGCTGCTCCTGTCAACAAGTCATCAACGTACAAATCCGACAAAGTTAATAGCTGCATTTTTTGCCATCAACTTCTTCTGCTAAAACTGGTGGTGGTCGGCATGAATGGAAAACTGACGATGCTATTTCATAAGTAACACGTTTCATTCTATAAGTTTTGACATCTTGTGTACTGAGTTCTTTTCAGGGTATCCGATGGTAGTTCTTGTCTTCGGCTTTCAACTCCACTTCTCTGCAAATCTTTGCAATGTCTGCTGATGGAATGTTCTCCAAAGGATGAAATCGAAAGCGTATGAGGATGTTGAACAGGTCCTTTTAGCTTATGTCCCACGCTCAGGCAATCGTTTAACGATAATGCGCTAATGCGCTCGTAGCCTTTGCTGAACCGTCAAAGACAGCTCGCAACTTTGTGGTTGTACCTAAGTCTTTGAATACGCAATGGTGACTAAGATAACTGCTCTTTTGCACTGTAAATAGCATATTCTCTTGCTGCTTTCTCTTCCTTGTTTCAAAGACTAATAAACTCGTTAGTGAATTTGCTGTATCTCCTATAAAGTTCTGAAGGTTTTTGAAGTCTGCTGAGAAGATTTTCAAGTCTTTGTCGTGCTTGCTGTTGTTAAACTCCCAAGGCGCCAAGTTCATCTTTGAAAGGCAGTTTCACGATGAATCGTCCTTCAGGGCTACGTCTTGTTGTTGACGGGAAGTTTTCATCACATATTTTCTCCTCAGGAGTCCAATGTTTAGTGGCTGGGACTTTTTCATTTCTCCAGAAACGCTGAAAGTTGTCTTCAATTGAGGAAAAGAAAAAACTTTGCAAATTGGAGCTCTGCAAATTTTTGCTTCCAATAACTAACCAACCAAATACTGATGGTCGATAGTTAACAGAGACATACGGTTTTTCACAACCAATAAATCCTAATAGTGTCTAGCTCCGATGATAAGATCAAATTGAGATGATTTGTTGAAGTCAGGATTTGCTTGTTGTCTTTAACTGTCTCTCAGATGTATGTGTTGACATGTCGAGAAGTTAAATCGTTTGTCATCTTTGTTAAAACCTTTGCCTCAACGACATATAAGCAATTAGTCGTCACCACATATCCTTCAAGAGCAAAAACGCAGAAGTTGTTTCTCTTCCGCTTTAGCTGACGTCTTCTTACTTCAACTTCTACTATGAGATTGTTAAGTTATGCTGATTCCAGAAAATTTCGCAGATGTACAATTTCTCCCCCAACATTTACTTGTTCAATCGTTGTCTGAGGAAAGAATTCCCGCGTCTTGTCTTCATGGGTGAGAGCTGGTGTTATGTTCCGATCTTCTGTCAGTTGCTCGATGTTGCTGCTTGAGGTGTCTACGGATAATTTTTTCTGATACTTAATACTAGCTTTGCGGCTGTTTCCAGCCGACGTGTTCGTTTGGGCTTTGCGTTGATGTGATTTCTCTTAATGTAACAATGTGTGATGCTTGCGTCCAAAGTGTCGGCATGAGTAACAATGGCAGTTTTCTGATCGGTGTCCTAGTCGAAGACAGTTGAAACAGAGTCCTTTAGTTTTGACCAGCAGGGCTTGACACATAAAATTTTGAACTTTCCACGTTTAAAAAAATGGTGTTTTTCTTCACAAAAATCAAACTGTTGATTCATGATATTCTTATGCGTGTGAAGCCGCCTTTGCGCATCACTTTGATGCTGATTTGAGCTTATTGTCGTTAATTGGTAAACTGCTGGTTGATGCTTCTGATTGCAGTGCTTGAATGCGTTCCTCTTAGAAAACATTTAATTCGTTTTATGTCTGCGGTTCCCTAATTTTAGAGGAAAGCTCCCAAAGGTTTTGATTTCAGAGGGTAGTTTTTCCGCAATCAGATAGACAAAGAAAAGGTCCTGGTGCTCCATCGGTTTTCCCATGTTCAGAAGAGAAAGTCGATATTCTTCAATCGTTTCGACAGGTCTTTGCCCTTCTCAGGTATTTTCTGTAGACAATGCCCGATGCTTCACAATTACATGAATATGAGTTCTCTGTAACAATCTTGTGTCGTCGTATCAGTTCTGCAAAATCTTCATGGCCACACTAAATTGTCGTCTGTGACAGTTATGATGTCAACATCTTCGAGGCTTCTCTTTTAACGGCTGAAAACCTGCAACCTTAAGCTGTCTGTCATCTGATCATTGTCAATTACTGTTTCTGCTGAAACGATCGCAGAAGGAGATCCAGTCCATGTAGCTTCCAGAAACAAAGGATGAGCTTGGGGAGTTTCATAATCTGCAAATTTCTCGAAGTTGCGATGCTTCCAGTAGACAGCGGGGTATCCAGTAATTCGTTTCGTGCCGTGTTCCTCTGAAAAAAACGATGAACAAAGTCGATTCTCTGGCAGATCTTTTTATCACACTCTTTTGTCTCAAGAATGTTGTCATCCAAATTTTCGGCAGCTTCGAAGAAAGACTGAGTCTTCTGGTTCTGCTTGGATAGGAACGGTTGCTTCTTCCTCATAAGTTCCACTATCCGCTGCAGTCTATTACGGTCTATTAAGGTTGTTTTCAAAGAGAAAAGTTGAAGTTTTGTTCATGATAAGCCTGTTTACTGCAATAAGCTTATTCATGATTAGATTTGTTCATGTCAAGCCCATTTACTGCAAGACAGCGTTTATTGAATCTGATTTAATTTCACAAGAAATAAATTTCAAAAATTTGACAGATGGCGCAGTGGTGTAAGTTGTTGACATGCAGGAGGTATGAGGTTCGAAGCCGTGTACATCAGCTTCATTGTAGAGTTTGGTTGCAACTGAAACAATTCATAGTTGCATCCACTTACCATCATCTGTTTAAAGACTTTCACAAAATACCATTTTTTTCCAATTTTCATGCCCCAAGTAGTACTAGAACAGAGATGATCAGAAACAAAAACTGTTTACCACAGGATTGAGAGGTTGTTTTGCTGATGACCAAGAGAAACCGTTCATAAACCCAATGCCATTTATAATTGCTGAATCTCACAAATATTGGAAAGAGTGTTTGAAAAATATAATGTTGATGAGAATTGCACTCATTACATTCTGATAACTGATTACTCCCCAATATAAAGTCAACTAATATCTTAGTATGGAAGTGAAAAATTTGCAGAAAGGAGAGTTCAAAAGATTTCATTTGAGACCAAATGAGTTAAAAAATATTCTTTAGGGAATAATCATCTAAAAAGACAGAGTTGAAAATAACAAGTCTGCAATTTTACTGAATGAATTATTTTTTATCATAGAAATTCAGTTGTCTCTGGACTTTTTCGCTCAATCGTTATCATAGATCTAAAACGATTTTTGCTTGATTTTATATAGAAAGCACCTTTGATCCACTTTACACTCATTTTTTTCAGACAGGTTGTTTAAAAATATGTTTTGTTCCCTCCTCCTTGGAATCCTTTGTAATTTTATTAAAATATGCAATTATATACCGCAGAACGGAACGAAGATCAAAAAATGTAATTTAAGGTAAAGTTAAGGTTTATGTTAGCTCACCCTTACCTTAAAAAGAGTTTGCAATTAATCTGTGAAGTTAAATTTACCTTGACTTTATTTTTTTTAAACAAGTGAATTGAAAATATAACCCAGGGGTTAAATATTACAAGTTTAAAATAATATAAACGAAATTAAGACAATGTTAAAAATCAAAATTTGTGGTTCCGTTTTTTAAAGGTAAAAATAACTTTTAAGCCACCAACGTTCATCTCCAACGGTACAAGTTTGAATTGTTGGAGCAGATGCTGTTTTAACATTCGTTTAAGCTTTGAGCGTGATCTGATAGTCCGGTTTTCAAGCGGAAGTTTATTCCACGTATATGATCGACTGCTCGACCTTAAGAGAATTAGCTGTTCAGTTCTGTTGTTTTTTCTTACTAAGACATTACCACTTAGAAAAAAACTCTCAGTACCGTCTGATTTCAATAATGAAATATCTTTCCTAAGTTTTGAAACACTCATCTGGCTTATTAAAAGTTCTGCAGGCAAAACGTCAGATTTTATATGAGATCTGTAGATCTCTCAATTTTTTTTCTCATATAGCAAACTTGAATTCCCCAATTGAATTGTCGATTAATTCGCTGCATTGCAGAGAAACTCAAGTTCAGAAAAAATAGAGCTCTGAATGTTAAATGAGAAAGCACCAGGGGTTTGAACAGCATCAATCGTGCTTTCAAAGGTAACTGATAACATAAAAAGGTATATGGATCTAATCGCTGTGGCCATATTTAATAGGACTTTGTTCAGTTGTACATGCATATTAAATTTAGAATCAATTATTATACCCAAGTATCTGCAGTGACTTTGTGGTTTAATTTCTTGTCCCCGAAAAACTTCTGGATCAAAATTTTCATTATCCTTCGAGACGCAAAGAAGTTCAGTTTTACCGGTATTCATGGTTAATTTGTTTTGCTTTAGATAATTATCTGTTTTCTCCAGTATTTCAGAAACACATTTTTCCAGTTCGCTGACATTGTTTCTGCTAAAAAGGAAACTTGTGTCATCAGCAAATTGAATTATGTCGACGTTTCCTTGTACCTTTTCTCGAAAATCATTAATGTAGAGAAGAAAAACTAGTGTCCCTAAAACCGTTTCCTGTGGAACACCATGATTTGTTTCCAACCATTCTGAGTAAACATCAATTATCTTAACACACTGCTGCCTGTTTTTTAAGAAATGAAGCAAATAATTCAACTGCACTTTCTGAAAATAATAAAAAGTGAAAATCAGTGATTTTTAGTGTGAAAATCATATGTAACAGCACTTCGCTCATTTCAATTCACTGATGTACTCGTGTTTAAAACAGAGTTGCTTCTCAGAGGGTTTCTGTTTATGCAGCGCCATTGCTAGCGAATCAGCTAGGTGTTGATGATTCGGATAACTTAAGAGCGTCTCAGAAACAACCGTCGTGGCTCAGTGGTTTTCTGGGACTCCACAAAATGGTTTTTGAACGCCTCTCTCAAATATCAATGTGATTTCAGGATTCCACGGGAGATCCGGGGTCCATTAGCAGCTTTGCAAATGGTGAAAAGAACTTTAAAATTAGAGAATAATAAACGCAGTCATTGAATGCTATTTAAAAAACCATTCGCTTTCTTAAACAGACACTTTCTTGTCCTTAGCGTCCATTTTCAGCTCGATCAGTCTCCTCTGCAGCCAGGTAATAAAAAATGTGGATTCAAAAAATTGCAAGAATCTTGCAAGCCGGATTTAAAATCTTGCAAAAATCGTGCAAGTTGGATTCAAAACTTTAAAAAATCTTGCAAGAATCTTGCAAAAAGTATGTATTCTCTTGCAAGATAGCATGCAAGATTCTTGCAAGTTTTTTGAATTTTTTAATCACAGGGATAAGATTCTATTTATTTTTTATTTCTGTATGAACAACAAATTAACAAAGAGGCCGGGTAATGTGCGATCACACATAAAGTTCCAACCCCGCTTATCCACAATTTTGGGTACAATTGTCTACCAAATGAGGAACAGATAGAGAAACCCAAAAACCATTATTGGGAATCTTAAAAAACCAAAAAAAAACCGAAAAAACACCCAAGTATTTTAAAAAAAAGTAGTGTTTGAACAAAAAGATAAAAAGATAGCCTCCGAAGCAAAGAACTCAGTGGAGTAAAAATTGATGCACTAGGTTGATGAGATATGCCAATATCAAGAAAACGAGTGAAGACGAACAGCAAAATCAAACAACATCAAACTTTAATTACATAAAAAACTTTATGTCCGTTTTAAAAAACAAAGCTTAATAACAAAGTCAACATACCGTCAGATAAAACTGAAACTAAACAAAATAAGTTAAAAATCAACAGAAAAGATTGAGGATCAGTCCATAAAAACGTTTTGTAACAATTAGAGAAAAAGATCAAAAACAGTAAAGTTCAAAAAATTGCTTATTTTTTTTTAAACAATTAACTTGAAAGTAATGAAAACCACTTGAAATCAATTGAAGTATGCAAAAAGATTACGATTACAAATGCTTCTACAGAAGGGCATGAATTTATTTAATTTTTCCTTATTTAATTTTTAAGGCGGCTAAAAAGAACATCAAAAAGACCGCAAACAAAAATTCAATCAAAACTTGCCAGAAAACGCTGTCGAAGCCCTAAAGCCATAATTTGGCCCTCAAAATATGTTTAATTGCGCCTTCTTCAGATGCCTATAATGTAGTATGTGGTCTTTCATTAACAAGACTATGTAAAAACTAGTTACAAAATTAATTCAGTTAAAAGTATTAAGTAGTTAAAAGTATCAAATTTTATTTACTTTTCTTGTGAAAAACCAGTGTCGAAGCCAGTAAGTTCATAATGAATTCTTCCAAAATATTAGACACCAATAATTTTGACACTTCCTTCCTTGACACCACTTATGTCAAATTTGACCTGAAATTAACGAGACTAGGTAACAAAAAGCAATAAAAAGAACAAAATTGCGAAGTTTAATTTTTTTTGGAAAACAATTGTTTTCAAAGTCATGAAAGCCATGTCCTGTCTAATAATATCAGAATATCGGCTGACATATTTTTGTATAAAAAACCAATCAAACCTGTCAGTATACAAGAAATTTCCTACGACTAAAAAGAAAAAGTAAGAACAACAATTAAAAACAAAATTAAAAATTCAATTAAACTCTTCAAGAAAGAAGTGTCGAAGCCGTTAAAACGATAATCTATATCTTTCAGGATTTTAATATGTTCAACTGTTTCTTATTTTAAATGCCTATAAAGTTATATCACAACTGGCAGTATTGTGATATTGTGACAAAACTAGAAAACGTGAAAAACTTGCAAATATCCAAAAAGGAAAAAGTCTGAAATCTGGTAGTATTAAAGCCAGAAAACAATCCATATACTCTTGCCAGGAAACAAGCCATATACTTAAGGCTTACAACCCCAATAGCGATTTAATTTTAAATCAGTAGAGAGGAGAAGCATTCTTTCTTTAGTGACACTAAGCTACAAATTGACCAAACAATGAAAAAAATAGAGGAAAATTTAATTAAGCCATTATTTATTTAAAAATCAAATACTTTTAATAATTAAAACAACCATAAGGTTTCAAGTAAAAAACTAAATGCATCAACTTGGAGCTGCTGAGGAAGCCAATAGGATCCATCACTCCTGAGCTTTGATTTGATATGTTCTGTTCTTTAATTAATATTAAAAAATTACTTTGTTTAAAAAAAGACGGACTGATTACAATCCGAAACCTTTTTGGGATTTAACAGTCCAAGATTGGTCCTAACCTAGCTTGTGTCGAATAACTAACCTGCTAATGCTTTTTGTCCATTAGGAACACTTAATTTTATGAATTTTTTAGATATAGATAACTTGTTAGTTAAAAGTTAGCAAAAAACGGCAAAGTTCTAATTCCAGAGCACTCTCAACAGAAGTTGAAGTAGGATTAGCCCCCTTTGAGTCCACAAAGATTGTATTAGTGTTGTTTGGGGGTGTACGTCCGGCAAATTTAATCAAATTGGATTAAAGAAGCTTATTACGTGCTGTTTTTGATGAAAAAAGCTGAATTTTGAAATATTTAGCCCAAATTTTCAACAAAAAAATTGAATCAGTGTCATCAACAATGCGTTTTTGTCTTTGAAAACAAAATCAACAACACTATTCTTAATTTTTTTTTGCAAAATTGACGAAAATTTAGGCAGAAATTCCGGAAAATGTGAATAAAAACAACGGAATTCACTCTACTTTTCTCAGAAGTTTAAACCTCGATAGCTCCCTGTGAAAAACGAAAATTAAAAAAATCTTTTTAATTACATATTCTACGCTGGACGAGTTTTCTAACGATACCAGTCTCAACTCTCTACGATTAATATATCGATCGATGAAAATTGTCTGAACAAAATAAACCCATTTGAGTATATAGTTCCTCCCCCCTCAAGAGGGGTCGGAACAACAAGCAATACTGTTGTGTTTTCCAAAATAAGGCAAATTTAAAACATGAGATTGAATAAAAATAACCTGCCCCAAAATGTGTAAAAGATTATACACAAATTACAGGATAACTTTGTTGAACATAATATTAAAATGACACCAGTTTAATTGCAACGGTTCCATACAAGTTCCATCAAGTTTATTCAACGCTTATCCAACGAGTTTAAGAATCTGTTTTGTATTTCAGCTTACCAGCTGTCTGTGGAGAGTGGTGACTTCAGAAACAGTTCCAGTGAGAAAGAATCCATCCCTGTGAAGAAATGTTTTATTCATCACAATTACCAACACGAGTAAGTTAGGTGTTCTTACCATTAATATTTTGTTCATGACTGTGAAAACTGACAGATTGGATTGTAGAAAAAGATCATTTTTAAACGTCTTGAAGCATTAGGATGAGACCATTTTTGCTCCTTTTTCTGTAAAAGTACCAGTCAGAAACTATCTTTCCTCATTTTTATTCTGAAAATCGCTACAAAAACTGTAGAGATGTTCTTTAGGATTATAATTTTAGTTCACCAAGATTCTTAATAAGGGTCTGCAAAGATTGTGGTAACCATTAAGAAAAGGCTTTAATCATCAATAACAATGGAGACTTTCGGTAGTGTTCAGTTCCACACAGACAGTATCAGCCATTACGAGAAGCAAAAAGACGGCAATAAGTTTAGCCAGGGTCAGAATTTAGCTCATTTTTTAAACTTGTTGATTTTGTCATCCATCTGAGTCAGTAGTGGCCGGGCAAAAGCTTTAAACTGGTAGGTTGCACAAGGATCAATTTCATTGTCATGAGATTGCAATTTTCAGCATTTATTCCAACAAGAAGGCTCGATAATGTGCGTTCGCACATGAAGTTCCGAACCCGCTCATCCACATTTTTGGCATAAATGTCTACCAAATGAGGAACAGTATTTTTCAAAAAGGAAAGTGTATGAACAAAAAGATCGCATGCAAGGCAAAAAACTCAGAGGAGTAAAAAATGTCGCATTAGACTGATGAGATCAGCCATCTTTATAAAGCAATTCAAGGCGAACAACAAAATCAAACAACAATAACAACAAAGATTAATTGCATCCAAAAATTTATGTCCATTTAAAAAAAAATTATTAACAAGTCAAAATAGCGTCATTTAAAACTAAAACTAAGCAAAAGAACTACTAGTACTTCACTAGAAAAAAATGGGACCACTCCATAATAAGGCTCGGTAACAATTAGACAAAAAGAACAAAATGCCATAAAAAATTGGCTTTTATTTTTTAAAAACAGTTGATTTCCAAGTAATGAAAGCCATTAGATAGCAATTGAAAACATCCAAGATGTTTAAGATCACATACGGTTCTTTAGGAGGGCAATAAGATCTGTTATCATTAATTTTTTCATGCGGTTACAAACGAAACGGAACAACAAATAGAGAACAACAAAATTTCAGTTAAAATTTTCGAGAAAACGCTGTCGGATGCGTAAAGTCAGATTTTACCACACAAAAATGTTCAATTCAGCATTAGAACGCCAATAGTGGGACATGAGACCTCTCAATACTGAGAACAGGAAACAAGTAGACAAAAAGACAAAAACACCAAAAGTAACTAATACATTTGTGTTTTTCGAAAACTAATAATTTTAAAGTCATGAATGCCATTAGCTACAGAAAGAATTATTTAGATAGGTTCGTTTTTTCGTCCAAAAGAAGCGCCTAAGACCTATAATTTGTATTCAGAATTTTTACTCTAGGAATATACTTTGCGTCTGCAAATAGAACGTCAAATGTAGAAAAAATCAAAAATTAATTTATTTTTTTTGTGAGAAATCCGTGTCGAAGCCAGTAAATTCTTAACGAATTCATAAAAACAATAGATTTTGTACAATTGCACGTTTCTTTGAGGACAACAATGTCATATGGGACTTGTAAAGAAAGAGACTAGGTAACAAGTTGACAAAAAAAGAAAAAAAATGCGAAGATAAAGTCTTGAAAGCCATCAGCTATCTACTCAAATGAGAATATTGGCTCAAATATTTATACATAAAAACCAATGAGACTTGTCATTATTCAGGAATTTTCATACGAAAAAATTGCAAATCAAATTCATGTATCTCTTGTGCCATCTGATGTTCGATGTACATGGATTGGAAAACCACAACGTGATACACGTTATTGCTTCTCAAGTTTAAAGAAATAATTAAACGAAATCAGTTTCTGCGTAAGTCAGTAGCATTGAGGGACTGCGAGAATTGTGATTCTGTATATGTGTCACCAGACTTAACTAAAGCTGAGAGAGTGCAGCAGTAGAATTTGCGATTGCAGAAACGTCAACTTGAAAGTCAAAATCCTGCGAACATAAACAAAATTCGTCGTGGTCGTGTACAACAACAGAATTGACTACAGACAAAATGCTCCTCTCAAATTTCGATCCTTCTTCTTAGAGTTCAGAGCATTCTATCGATTGAGAGAAGACTAAACTTTTGCCAGCGCTTAAACATAGTTTCACCCACTGTTGTCTGTCTGACAGAAACATGGCTTGATGATTCGGTCAGTGATAATGGAGTTTTTGCAGGTCACCCTTATATAGTCGTTTTGCGATCAGATCGAACGGCCGGTCATCATGGTGGACTCCTAGTAGCAATGAGTGACGCTTTCTTTGGTTCTATTAGCTTAATTTATTATTCAAAGTGTGAGCAATTTTGTGTTCTGGTCTTAAGTAACCAGATTTTTACTGTATGCATTATACTTGCATATTTACCTCCTCGAGGATTGCTGTTTTATGTCAAACCTGGTGTCACAGAAGCCAAATTACGAAGTATTTATGCTGATGTGGAGGCAAGCCTAAGCTGTGATCAACGCAAAGCTGTACAGTGGATTCTACTTGGTGATTTTTACTATCCCAAAGTACGTTGGGAGTCGATCTCGTCGCCTCATTCTGATGAGCAGCAATTGTTAGAATTTTTATGCAATGATATATTGCTTACACAAATTATTGATTTGCCTACTCATAAGCTTGGAAGTATTTGGGATCTAATCTTTTGCTCCCATCCAGACAATTGGGACTACAATATTGTAGAGCGATTGTGCTCAGATCATTATCCCATTCTTTTATTAAATGTTGACCTAGATTACCAATATGCAAGTGGGCACGCTTATACGATCAGCTCTTTTAACGAGGCTGACTTTTTTTCGCATCTAACACTCTCACGATCTTTCGCTCAGGAATGTCACAACTTGAATCCTGATTTTCTATCAATGTTCTATCGTAAAGTATTTTTGTGCTCTCAATCAAAGTCTTAACAGAAAACGGAGAAAGCGCTTCGAAACTCCATTCTATTATTCGTCGCAGACAATGCATTGTTTAAATTAACTAAATACAGCTCAAAAACATCAGAAAATTACAGTTGATTGCCTCGAAAAGGAGTTACTGATTCTTATTGACATGGACAAGCAGGTCTTGTTGAACAGTGTACAGAAGTTTAATACAAATGAAGCGTTTGCTATGTTGAAAAGTTTAAATGGTAGAAGTTTCTTCCCTAAACAAATGTTATACAAAAACGAGGTGTTATTTGAAGGCTCAGGGAAAGCAAATCTGTTCAACAAATTTTTTCAATCAGTTTTTCAACCGAACACAGAAATACGATTAACTGACTTTGTGTGCGGCAATGTGATCAAGTTATCTGATGTTCAGTTCAGCCTTGACGAAATTCAAAAATATCTTTCAAGGGTCCCTAGTAACTCGACTCCTGCTTTTGATGGTATACCGCTGACCATGGGAGGGACGCGTGTTGGGACCGCTTTTCTTTTTAATTTTCCTTGATGATATGATTGACGTACCCGAAGTATCAAAAGTTTTCTGCTACGCTGACGACAAGAAATTGCTCTGCCATGGTGACCTCTGCTTGAATAGTGCTCAAAATGATCTATGCTCGTTGCGTTTATGGGCTTATTGTAACTATTTGTCTTTTAGTTCAGCTAAAAGCGGTTATTTACATATTAGTAGAAGTGCAATGGATAATATACTTATTCAAGGCATGTGTTTTGTTGGTTCTACTATATGGATACCCTGCTTGGTTTCCTGAAATTTCTGATCTACGGAAATTAGATCAGCTCAACATCCATGGCCTGCGTTGGTGCTTTGGTTACAATGACTACTCCTCTCTGCTAAAATTATCCAACTCTCTGCCAATGTGCTATCAACTCATCGAGCGTGACATACGTGTTTTTACGGCAATCTTAAACAACGAGAATTGCATATCTTTCCACAAATTTTTCAAGTTGGACTCAAAGGTCTTAAACCTACGGACTCTTGATCGTGAACGTCTGGCACTCACACGAGCTAAGAAAAGATGTACAGAAAACTCGTTTTTCTTCAGAGTTGAACGCATTATAAATGACGCCGCGGACGCCGCTTAATGTCAGCATTAGTTTTTTCAGGGACACTTGCAAATCCAAAACCGCAACTCAAAATCTACTAAAGGCAATGAGCATTGACAAATATGATTTTGACTTATCTTGCACGTGGTACCTTAGGTGTAGATGTAGTTTCTGTATAGCATGATTTTCTGTTCAATTAATTTTTTTTCTAGCTGTTACATAAATTATATCATTTTTTATCTTTGTTATATCATTTGTATCTTCAACCATGTTTATACCCTCAGAAGGTAATTGAAATCTTATACTACTACTACTACTACAGTTAAAAGACAAATGTGAAAAACTCAGTTAAATTCTTAGAGAAAGGGATGTCGAAGCCGTTAAAACCATAATCTATGCCTTTCAAGACTTTTAAAAGTTCAATTGTGTCTTATATTGAACGTCAATGATGTATTATGTGAACTGTCAAAAAGTTGATAATGTGACAAAACCAGAAAAAAACGTGAAAATTGGGCCAATGACTAAGAATAAAAGAACATTGTGAAATCTAGTAGTTTCAACGCCAGAAAGTCATAATCTAACGCCTAAAACCACAAAAAAGATTAATTGTTAATTCAGTAGAAATATGAGGAAGAAGAAACTTTCTTTCTTTGCTGACACTACGCTACAAGTTGACGAAACGAAAGGAAAATTAGTGGCAATGTTCAATAAACATTTATTTATTTAAAAATCAAACATTTTCAAAGTAGAAACGACCATAAACTTTCGAGGAAAAACAAAGTAGATACATTAATTTGGAACGTCTTAGGAGGACAATTGGGCCTATCAACAGAGAGCTTTAATTTGAATTGTTCTGTTCTTTAATTAACATAAAAAAGGTCAATTTTTTTTAAAAAAAGACAGACTGATTACAATCTGATTTTTTTTGGATTTTAACAGACCATGATTAGACAAAAGCAGTCTTGCTTTTGCTGCATGTCCATTAAGAACAGTCAATTGTATCGATTATTTTAGATCTAGATAATTTACTAGTTAAAATATCAAAAATAAATGCTGTTTTTTTGATATCCATAGAGTAAAGTTAGCAAAAAACGGCAAAATTTTAATTCCCAACTACTCTGAGGAAGGTGAATGTAGGATTACTTCACTTTTTACTTTCAAAAAATTTATTTTAATTGTTTTTGTGCATGTAATGTCGGCAAATTTAATCAAAGTGGACTAAAGAAGCTTATATAGGGCAGTTTTTGATGAAAAAGGGTGAATTTTGAAATGTTTAGTCAAAATGTTAGCCAAGGAAGTAAATCAAAAATGTCAACAGGACTCTTTTGTCTCTAAAAATAAAAGCAACAGTGATATTTTTTGGAAGTGTTCGTTACTTTTTCAGTTATCGTATATTTTTTCATTTATCGTGAATAAAATATCTGGAAAAAATGTCAAAGTTTTAGTCAAAAATTCCGAAAAATTTGAATAAAACTACCTCAGATCGGTCGAATATTCACAAAAATTTTATTCACGATAACTGGTTCTGGAAAACGAAAAAAAAATCTTTTCAATTCCATTTTGTACGGTGGACGGGTTTTTTTAATGATACCACTCACAACTCTCTACAATGAATATATCGATCGGTAAAAATTGTCTCAACAAAAAAAACCCAGTTGTGTATATAGTTGCTCCCTCCCCACTAAAATGGGGGTCGCAAAAATGAGAGCTGTTCCTCATTTTTCATCTTATTTTATTCAAAAATTGGCGTGTTGAGAAGCTCACAATCATACTTGTTTTGAAAATTTCCATGAATAATTTCATTCCTTTTATCAGAAGTATGGTTACTGGACACCTGTATATTAACAGCAACACTTTTTAGTCAATGTTAGTTTATTGAAGCAGAAGCTGGTTTCATCATGCCGCAAATCATAAAAATCGTGTTTCTTGGCATTTAAAAAAACGTCTAGCATTTTTAAAAAAAATCGCCCAATAAAAATGACGTTTAAAACACGACATTGACTACAACTTGCCCATCGGTACCCAATGACTCCTCCAATGACCAAACATTTCCGAGTGAATGATCAGATTTTAGCTACAGAAACTTTAGGCAGACTTCGGCCAGGGAATTTTTTCCAAGTATTCAAGCAAGTTTCAGATGATAAAATCGACTGCCTGATCCGATAAAAACGATAAGAAAGTAATTCGGGGGAAGTTTGGCAAATCACCTCTGTCACAGCGTTATTCTCAATGTAATTGGTATGATGGCTTGAATAAATTTTCTCTAGCAAAGATGGTAATCAGGAATTAGCCGTTAGCAAAAATCATGAAGTTGGTCAAAAGCACAGTGTGTTTTTCAATAACTGCGAGATTCTAACCTTGGCATTAGCGAAACTAGGCGCAGCACGCAGCACGTGGCGGTTCGTTGAATTCGAAGAAGAACCCTTTCTTAAAAGAAGATAAAGAACGGCAATGCTTTGAATCGTTCAACGGAAATGCATCCATACTTGCCATATGGAGGCACTGTCATATATCCAACTAGAGGGGGCAACTCAAAAGTATTCGCTCAAAATTATTGGAAATTTCCCAAAGTTTGAAGAAATAGCAAAACTTTTTTTCAGCACGATACATATTTTTTCAGTGTTGACCAATGTGATAGGGGCATTTGTTCAACCATAAGTTCTGTTTTACTCACACAAATGGTGGGGAGTAGAATTAATTTTTTATGACTTGATGGAGGTGATTCAGAAACTGAAAATGAAACAATTTCAGTGAAATGCCGTTCACTGACTGTGAAGTGAAACCATCAAGTGATTTAATATTAAATCTCATTGTTTCGAAAACTCGCCAAAGTCATTGCGATGATCTCATCCGCATTCTCTTTTCAGATCAGCCATGCTGCATTCTCTTCTACAAAGTTATTGAAATTTGATCAAGTGAGGAGACAATGTTTGTTTTAGGAGGGGTAGATACGCTTTACAGCCAGAGAATGACATTGCACTTTTATGGCTTCTAACCCCAGTATCGACTGATAGCAGATTCATAATCCCATTGTGCAAACGAAGACTGCCAATTTGTGTTATTTTGGGCGTTTGTGGACTGGGATCAATGAAACCTAATCAAAATATCAGGCCATTTTCCTTAACTTTATTAACAATTTTATCCTAATATAAAATGTGTACGGGGAAAGCAATAGCAAAATGTTTTTGCAGAAAAATCTCCTGGCCTGGGATTTTAATAAATTCTGTCTTTCCCAAGTATTTGATTTGAGAATTAATCAGTGAACTCTCCTATCAAATACTTGGGAATGGCGTAAAACTGCTCAATTAAAGTCCCGGACCAGGAGAGTTTTCTCTAAAAAGTGTTTGCTCACTTTTTCCTCAAGCAAGTCGAGTTATGAGTAAGGAGAAAACAATTAGAAATTCGAAGAAAACGGATAGTTTTACTGTGAAATATTGCTGGAAAACTAAACTTTTAAATGTCTTTCGGCATAATCGAGTTAAACTACACTGCATCTTTTCGTATGACATAATTTATATCTAATTTATTAAGAACAATATTTCTGAGAATAAAGTGCGCTAAAATCTGGGTACGCTATTCATTTTGACAATTCGAAGGCTAATCAGTTCCGCTATTTACTTTAAGATTCAAAACTTTAACACATTATTTGCGTAATCAAATCACGACTGAAAATTCATGATTTTGAAGCATAGTTTAGGTGAATTTGCTTGATATCACCGATAATTTTGGCGTTTACCGAGAACCGCTGAGATGTTAATCAATGTTTTTGAAGTAACTTCTGCAGAGTCACTCAAATTTTCTTAAAACACGGAACTTGTTTGAAATCTCGGAGAGTTCAGGAAAGTGAACTTCTGGCTACGTATACAGGACCTTCTGCCATTTTGACAGACAAATTTTGGAATTTCAAAATTTGGATCTCTTCCGTTTGTGCCCCGCCCCCAGTACGTTATGCACCCCCAAGTACAGAGCACGTGCCATTACATAGCAAATCATTATATAGAAATATGACATGTGCGTCTGGGGGTGCAAAAAATATGCACCCACTAAACTGGGGGCACAAACAGAGAAGATCCCAGAATTTGCACGTGCTTTACTATAGCATTAATTCTTCCTGAGTCTGAATGACGAAGATTAACAAGTGTGTGTATGTCTGTGTGTGTGTGTGTGTGTGTGTGTGTGTGTGTGTGTGTGTGTGTTGGTGTGTGCGCGTATGTTTGTGTGTGTGTGTGTGTGTTTGTGTGTGTAGATGTGTGTGTGTGTGTGTGTGTGTGTGTGTGTTTGTGTGTGTGTGTGTGTTTGTGTGTGTGTGTGTGTGTGTGTTTGTGTGTGTGTGTGTGTGTGTGTGTGTGTGTGTGTGTGTGTGTGTGTGTGTGTGTGTGTGTGTGTGTGTGTGTGTGTGTGTGTGTCTAAACACCCAGATTTAGCCCTCGACTTATGAAAAGATTCATTATTTTTGGTGGTGAAGGGGGCTATAGTTAATCTGATCACTAGGCGGGGGGTATAATTGGAAAGACCCAAAAAATTTTGTCATGGGCTGAGCAAAAGTTTTCTTTGGTCAGTTTAGATAAAACTTGGTCTGCTCGTGGATCGAGAAATACCATTTCTGTGGTCGAGCTTGGGACGATTATTCGGTCGAGAACGACCTTTTCATGGGTCGAGCAGAAGTCTTTCGAAGGCCTTAAACTTTTTTATCTGAGAAGTCCTTGAATAGATTTTTTGTGCTTAAATGCATACTAAATCAACAATTGGACAAGACGAAACAGCATTGCATACGAGCAATCCAATTTAAGAGAGTTTAAAATTCGCCATTAGTTCTTTCTTCAAATCTTCAGAAAAATCAGTTGTCGCAGTTGGACTGTATTGCCAGATAACATGATTAAATAAAACAGTTGAATAGGAATAACCTCTACTCTATAACCCTTGATGAAAATACAAAGGTGTTTGGTAGCTTTCGCTTCCAAAATTTTGAACTTTTTTCCTAGAAAAAAAACAGATTTTTCTTGATTGGTTTTTCGTCGAGTTTAATGTTACCGAGTAAATGAGCAACGCTATTTGAATAGAGCGAGAAATGAGCAATCTAATACGTCATATCTCTTAACCATTTAAATAAACACAAATTCTCTTCTAATATACGTAGAAAGTTCCGAAAAAGTTCATTTAACCTAATTTTAAGTAAATATAACCATGATATGTATCGATTAAGCTGGTTTTCGGCTTAATACTTTAGGTTTTCTAGACACTTGCCGATTGAATACGAACTGATTTTGACGTCAATGACATCAGACAAAAAACCAGTAAAAGAGCATCGAAAAAACCTTGCCGTCTAAGCTTTCACTTGTTACATTGATCGTACTAATGCTTATACGTTGCTTTATACCGTTTTGTATAACTGACTATATCGATTTGGATGAGAATTGAATTAACTTTCGAAAGAGTGGATTTCACCTTTTACATTGGTGCCGCTCCGGGTTTACAAACACCCATTCCCTACCCATTAGAGTTTGTCCGTCGTGGTCTTGCAGTTCATGGAAGATTACATGCGTCCTTGGCAATTTGACGTTATCAGAAACAATTCTCGGTGGTTCAGACGATGGGATCAGTAGAATTACGTATACGGACAAGGCCACCTTCATAGGACAATGGTATTGACCGTCAAAAAAAATCGACAGGAACTGTAAGACAAAACTTTCGCAAACTATATTGCAGTGAATTGATTACAAACGATTTAGACGGCAAGTAATCCAACCCCTGATATCTTTCAAAGACATTTCAAGGGGTTGTGTAGTCAAATAACTCCGTGAAAATCATCCCTAAAAAGTCACCATTAACCCCCACAGTTGAATTTTTTGGAGCTTAAAAAACATCAAGGTTCGGAGTTAGAGCAAAGCTTCTGAAATTTACATATCTTTTCCCGCCAGATCGTAAAGAAAAGCAAGTAGTACTATCTTGACAAGTCTCAGCGAAATAGAATTTTTTTTTAGAAAAGGGAGCTGAGAAACCTTTATATATATATACTTAGACTTAAAATATCACAAATCTTTTTCCGCCAGATTGTAAGGAAAAGCAAATAGTACTATCTTGACAAGTCTCAGCGAAATACAATCCTTATTGGAGAAGGGAGCTGAGAAACTTTTTTAAAAAAAAAAGAAAAAAAAGAAACATCGATTTTGAAAATTTTTCGGTCGAAAGTTGGGAAATTCAGACAAATTGGTCCATTATGGCTACATAGCAAAAAAAATAACTTCATATATGAGAAAAAAAATGTGAGCACATAATGCTATATTGTTCAATTTTGAAAATCTTTGGTCAAATTTGAGGCAAATCAAAAAATTTAGAAAATCAATACCGAATATTGATAAATCGTACTTTCAAGCTTAAAACCGTCCAGTTTACTGGATTACCGTTCCGTAATCAAGAATTTGCAAAAAAATTGACCAAAATTTTGAAAAATTGGACAAATAATGGTGTGAGATATAAACTCACAACCTCCGGCTCAAAAAAAAAATTTGTCTTCTTATTATCTTCGTATCTCGTTTCGTTTCCGTACCGTACCGTCCGCTTCTTTTTCGTTCCTTAACTTCACTATTCTTAATTTCCGTTCATTTTTCATCAACGTCGCTCTCCCAAAATTTTGCTTTCGTTTTCGTTTCCAATCATTCCGTTTTTCTTTCATTCAGAGTTGTTTTTCTCCGCCTAATTTTTTCCTTCGATGTAGTATGTTATATGCGATGAAGTATGTTGTTGTTTTTGCTGTAGTATGTTGAGTATGCTAGTATGCTGGTTTGTTGTTTAGGTCTTATAGCTTTCTAGGGTGTGACTTAAGTTTATTCTCGAGTTACGGCTGGGTTGTCCTTTGACTTTTCAACTCTACTAATTTACTAGCCCTTCTGTTGTAGTATATTGATTTTGCTGCTGTATGTTTGTGTGTACCTGTACGATTGCTAGTTGGTTTGGTCCTGTTGCCTTCTAGGGCGTGACTTAAGTTTATTCTGGAGTTACGGCTGGGTTGTTTCTTGACTTTTCAAACTATCTTAGTCTACAAATACACTATTGTAGTTTATCCAATTTTGCTGTAGTTTGTTTAATACCGTTAGTATGCTGATTGTTTGTTTTGGTTTGGGTTTTGCTAGGATGTGACTTAAGTTTATTCTGGAGTTACGGCTAGTAAAATTTCTCGACCTTTTCATCCTTTTAGTGTACTACTGCATTGCTGTAAAATAGTTTGTTGTTAAATTTGTCGTTATAGACCCATTATGAACTATATTAGATTGTCTTGCAGTAGCTTCTCTACTTCTTCCTAGGGTGTGACTTAAGTTTGTTCTGGAGTTACGGCTAGGTTGTTTGCTTGAGTTTTTGCTGTGGTCTGCTAACATAGTTCTTTCCGAACTCATTTCCCGCCCATTATTCCCACCGTTCCGGTTCGTTTGTTTTCCCACACGTCCCGTTTCCGTTTTGTCGCGCATTGCTCGCTCGACTTCTCGTCTGTCCCGTTTCCGTTCTGTCGCGCATTGCTCGCTCGACTTCTCGTCTGTCCCGTTTCTGTCACGTCGCGCGTTGCTCGCTCGACTTTCCGTGCGTAACGTCTCCGTTTCGTCGCGCGTTGCTCGCTCGACTTTCCGTCCGTAACGCCTCCGTTTCATCGCGCGTTGCTCGCTCGACTTCCCGTGTGTCCTTTGCCTCCCTCCGCGTTGAGCGCATAGCGTTCAGCGCTCCACTTCTGTTTTGTCGGGCACAGTGTGCTCGACGACCTTCTTTGCTCTTTGGGTGGTTTGTTTTACAGACTGTCTACAGTTTGCTGTGTCTGGTGTCTTTTGCGTTGGGTTTGTTTTGCGTGGATTTGATTTGTTTGGAGTGTGCATATAATAGATAACCGTGTGCTGTGGTAGTTTTGCTGGTATTTGGAAATAATAACATCGCGATGTCTAATAGTCTTGATCAAAAAGTCAAAAAGTTGTACGCTGCCAGGTCAAAGCGTGAAGCTGAATTGCATGCTATACATGAAGATATTCTTCATTGTATAAATAGTCAAAGTAGGCGAGTGAAAATTGAACGCCTAGTAACAAAGTGCAACGAAGCATTTATGACTGTTGTAGACAAAAATGAGGACCTGATTGCTTTTGCTGGAAATACGGAGGATCCAAATGCACTTGTTCCTTCATTAGAGTCTTACTTGGAGGCGATGACAACTAAGAACGACAAGATACTCACTTCAGCAAGAAACTACATCAACTCTGCTGATGATAAAGCGAGTGAGTTCCAGGAACCAAGGGCTTCCATTCGTTCAAGACTTCCCTCACTTATGACCTCTTCAAAAACATCTAGTCAGCGTAAACATGATTATGTTATTGCTAAAATGAAGCGTGAAGAAATTGAAAAACAAAATGAGGCAGCCATTCGCCTTGCTAAACAGAAAAAGCAAGTGGAAATAGATGAACTGGAGGAAGACAACAGGAAACGTTTGGCAGAGGCAACTCTGCAAGAATTTGAATTGCTGGACGCTGTTTCCAAAGGTAGCCAATCTGAAACAACTGCAAGTGCTAGGAGCTCAATGAGAAGTGAAACGCTGTTCAAGACTGGATCAACACCTCACTTGCTTTAAGTTTTCACAATGAGGAGAAAACTAGTGAAACACAGGTTATGATTGACCCTCCAGAATGTCCTAGCCACAACAACGGCAAAACAGTGGAAGATCAGAACACTGAAGTTTCAAGGCATTCTATTCCAAAAAATTGTCGAGGCAATTACAATTTAAGCAATGAGACCCTGCAGCAACTCGACCCCTATTATACTCCACCTGAAAATTTTTTGGCTGCTGCTAACACACAGGCGTTGTACCAGGCGCACCTAAGGGCGCAAATGGATCAAACTGGCCAACAAGGCATGGCGCTTCCAAGCATAACCAACCAAGTAACCCCGTATAGTCACCCGCCTTCTGTACACGCCCCAGGGGCTTCTTCACCACCCATTCAACAGCCCATTCCACCACAGCCGTTCGCACCGCAAGTAAATCAAAATAATGCCTCCAAGTTAATTCCCAACGCGCAACTTCAATTCTCAAGGGGACCTGAAACATCAAGTCTTCCTAAGAATGATTCGGCCCCGCGTATCTTCTCCCGACAACAAATTAATTTTGTCCCCCGAGCACCAAACGCCACTCTTCCTCCTTTTCCGTCAACAAATCATCCAGCCCCCGCAATAAACGTTCCCCTACACCCAAGCGCCCCACCAAGTCCAAACACTCAACGGCACAACTCCGAACCCGCTCATCCTAACGACCTTCCCATTCCGAACCCAGTCTTCGCACCTAACATCACTGCTCCCATCCCACACGCCCCTTTGAGTAATCAGCCTCTCGTCAACGAAACTTTTCAAAATAATAATAACCGAGTACACAAAGTTGTACATTCTGTTGTTCCGCCTGTCCCAAATATGCCCACTATTCCTCTTGGCCAAAGTTTTGTGCCAAATATGAGTAATTGGCGTTTTCCGCAGCACAGACCGTCATTAGTCAACCAAGACAATACTACCGAAAATAATGTTGCTCCAAATGTACAGGCACACATCGCACCATCAGTTACTAAATTTCCACAACAAATATATTCGAATTCACTCCTTTTGATTGATATGCAATCACCACCCGGCACACATCAGGAAAACCCGATTGCAACTACAAGTAATTTTGTACCTGGTCTGGCCACTCCGGTTTTTCAGCCAACATACCCTTATGTTGAGCCCACTCCGTTGAGTTGGAGTGGTCCGCAGGTGTCTGCACCTGCTCCTCCGATACCAGACAATGCGTCATTGATTAGGGAACTGGCTGATGCGATAACAAGTAAGAAAAACAACCCTTTGCCTGAGTGGAAACTTGCTGAGTTTAATGGCGACCCATTAAAGTGGCATGAGTGGTATGGTCAATTCAAAAGCGCGATTGACTCGCAGACGCTCACTGATGACGTTAAATTGACGTACCTTAAAACACTGGTCACCGGTAAAGCAAATATTGCAATCGCCGAGTTTGCTTACTGTGGTTTAATGTACAAGGATGCACAAAGGACTTTAGAACGTAAATTTGGCCAGCCACAGGCAGTCGTAAGTGCACACTTGGATAAACTAAGCAATTTTCCGCCTCTCAAAATGCACAATAGTGATAACATCATTAACTATTCGGCAGCCATATCCAGCCTCGTTGGGGTTTTCAAGTTACTATCATATGATGCTGACTAGAAGAGCGCTTCCCTACTTAACCAAGCGGTACAGAAGTTACCACCAAACATGAAAGAGTCTTGGTCACTCTTTACGGTTAAGAAGCACTGGTTTAAGCCTACCCTCCTTGACTTTAACGATTGGCTTAAAGAAAAGGCTGAGGCCCATGATCTTATGAAACAAAGCGCAACCAAGGCCAAACCTGAAGAAAACATCACTTCAGTAACCAAGACCAAAACAGCCTCAAAAGTGTTTGCATCAAATTCGCAACAAAGGGAAACAAAGAAGCAAATGCCATCTGCTTCCACAAATACTTACTTTCGATGCATTGTATGCAAAGGTAACCACCGGTTATGGGAGTGTCGAGTTTTCAAGGAAAAGACTCCAACCCAGAGAGCTAAGTTGGTGGCGGATAACAAACGTTGCTTTTCGTGCTTACGGGACAAGCACACATTCCGCCAGTGCCCTCAACCAAGAAAGTGCCGAGCAGAAGGGTGCAATAGTTCGCATAACACACTATTGCATGGAGCAGATAGGGTTTTACCAACGAAACAGTCGACAAATTCCAATACCATTCAACCTTCTGGCAACACAGGTCAAAGTAAAGCAACTTCTAGTCAACTCCAGCCTAATAAGACCACAACAATGTCATCTGTTACTGACGTTAAGGGGCTCCTTCAGGTGACTGAATTGCAGTTGGTCAATTCGTCCGGTTTAGATACCAAGGCTTTAGTTTTGTGTGATACCGCCTGCAGTAACTCTTGGGTGGCCGGTAGTCTCGCAGATAGACTCGGTTTGCACGGTAAAGCACTAAAGCTAACTGTCAAGGGTATTAATACCGAAGAAGTAGTTGATACTAGGGTTGTTGAAGTTACTGTGAAACCAAGAGAACAACAAGATTTCGAACCATTCACCGTCAACCCTTTCGTTAAAGAGAGTCTGAACGTCGGCTCAGATATAATTAATGTAAAGGCCCTGCAAGAGACTTACCCACACTTAGCAGTCCTTGATCCCGTAACATATTCCTATAAAGACATTGAGATGATACTCGGACAAGATGTCTATCATGCCATCCGGCCGTTAGAATACTTCTCTGCCGATGAGAAGCGTTCACCCGTTGCCGTACGCTTGCCCATAGGTTGGGTCTTAAGCGGTCCGTTACCATCAAGTTCGTGTTTAACCTCAGCGTGCTTTAAAGTGAATATCGAACAAGACAATGAGTTAGCAAGTCAAGTAAAGTCATGGTACGACATTGAATCATTCGGGGCAAACAAGCAGGTCGACTCAAGATCTGCAGCAGACGCAAGGGCTCACGAAATCCTTGAGAGTACCACCATACACAATGGCCTGAGATACGATGTCGGAATGCTGTGGCCAGCAGACAACATCCAGCTACCAAATAATTACTTCTCCTCCCTTGTGCAACTAAAATCGCTGGAAAAACGCTTGACCAAGGATGAAGACCTCAGAGAGAAGTATAATAGTACCATCAAGGAAGACCTAAATAAGGGGTATGTAATTGAGGTTCCGGATGCTCACAAGGTTGAGAGCCGGTCCGATAAAGAGTGGTACCTACCTCACCATCCGGTTTTAAACCCGAACAAACCAGGTAAGGTGCGTAGGGTGCTCAATGGAGCAGCAAAATTTCATGGCGCCTCACTGAATAAATCTTTACTCACTGGCCCTGATCTGCTCCAAAATCTTATTTACGTACTTCTTCGCTTCCGACAACATCCATATGCCGTCTCCGCCGACATCGAGGGAATGTTTCTACAGGTTGGCGTGTTACCATCAGATCAACCATCACTTCGCTTTCTGTGGCGGGAGGACCCCACAACTGACGTTGTAGTGTATCAATATACGCGCCATATATTTGGGGCTAAAGACTCGCCCACATGCGCCAACTATGCATTACAACGCACTGCGAGAGACAATGCCAAGTTTTACCCCGAAGCTGCAAAAGCCGTCCTTGAAAACTTCTATATGGACGATTACCTTGACTCAGTGGAGTCTCCCAAGAAAGCCATCAATAGATCGAAGGAATTGGTACATCTTCTCCATCTCGGTGAGTTCAAGCTTACAAAGTTCGTAAGCAATGTACCAAATCTGGCTGACCGAATTGATGGTTCCCCTCAATCTACTGAGCCCAAGGTTATTGTTTCATGTCAGGAGGATTCATCGCATGTGCTAGGGTTAAAGTGGGATCACACTAATGACACTTTAGTTGTGAGTCGGGGTACAAGCTGCGCTATCACCAAGTCCCTCACGCAACGCTTGGTCCTAAGTCTTGTCTCGAAAGTCTTTGATCCAATTGGTCTTGTCGCACCGTTTACCGTCGGTGCGCGACTGCTCTTAAAAGATATCTGGCGTGTCACAGGACAGCAATGGGATGACGAGCTCCCACAGGATATAGTTCAAAGATTTTTGGTTTGGAGTGCGGACTTACCAAAGCTTGAAAACATCAAAATTCCTCGAAGTTACTTTAGCGGACCCTTTGATAATATAGAGTTGCATATGTTCGGTGACAGTTCTCAGGATATTTTTAGTGCCGTTGCAATTCTTCGATCCCGAGTAACAACTCCTACGGGCAAGATAGAAACAGAGCTTGCGTTTGTTTTGGGGAAAGCGCGCGTGGCGCCAATGAAGGTAATGATTGTCCCAAAACTGGAATTGCAAGCAGCTCTACTTGCCGCTCGGCTGAAGAACGAAATTATTCAGGCACTTACTGTAACTGTTAACCAAGTATTGATGTGGACAGACAGCATGACCGTTCTTCAGTGGATAAACTCTAATGAAAAGCAACCAATCTTTGTTGCAAACCGCGTTTGTGAAATTTTGGAGTATACCAGCGTTGACCAATGGAACCACGTCGCAACTAAGGATAATCCAGCTGACGCTGGCACGCGTGGAATGTCCGCTGAGGTTTTGCAACTAAGCAGTTGGGCCAATGGTCCACATTTCTTAACTAACTCAAGTTTCCCTTTCGTGCCGAACAAAGACGTCATTAATAACATCAAACTTGGCGTCAACCAAGCAGTCATTATAGAAGACACTGTTTCTCTCGCTACATCTGTTAAAAAACAGACAACTCCCGTTCCGTCGTTATTCCCATTTGATAAGTTTAGTTCTTATCAAAAGTACTTGCGCATTGCCGCATACGTTCTCCGGCTTTTGCCGAAACATGCCGGCTACCGTAACCCCGATGGTAGCATTACCGACCCTACTGAGCTTGACGAAGCCGAGCGTCATCTACAGTACTTGGTGCAAGGAGAGTCTTTTGAAGCCGAAAGAAAAGATCTTCTTGACAATAAATTCGTTAAACGGAGTAGCCGAATTGCTCCACATTCACCGTTTATTGGTCCAAATGGGCTAATCCGTTCCTCGGGCCGCATCAAGCGGTTAATTGAAGTTGGTTTTAGCGTGAAGTACCCAGTCATCTTAGACGCACGTCATCCGTTTGTAAAACTGTTTCTTGAACACACGCACGCAAAGCATTATCACCAAGGCGTTGAATACCTCAGATCAATTGTGCAGGAACACTATACAGTACTGAAACTAAGATCATCTTTGCGTTCCATCAAAGCACACTGCCTGAGATGTCGAGAATTCCAAGCTGTAACCATGAAACCAATCATGTCTGACTTACCTGAGGAGAGACTTGCTTACCAGTCTCCTCCCTTCACGAACACTGGCGTTGACTACTTTGGGCCATTCTATGTTACTGTCCGCCGTACTACTGAGAAAAGGTGGGGCTTCCTCTTCACCTGTCTCACTACTCGCGCTGTCCATGTCGAGATAGTTACATCCATGGACACCAGTTCTTGTGTTATGGGAGTTGGGCGGTTTGTGTCACGTAGGGGTACACCTGCCATGATTTGGTCGGACAATGGCACTAACTTTATTGGAGCGGAGAAAGAACTCCGAGAAAGTATTGAAAAGTGGAACGTTGTCAACATTGCGGCTGAGCTCGCTCACAAAGTATAAAATGGAGATTCAATCCACCCAGCGCACCACATCAAGGGGTATCTGGGAGAGGTTGGTAGGCAGCTTCAAGCGCGTGTTGTATACTATTCTTGGCACGCGTCGCCTCACGGATGAGGTACTGCATACTACCTTTTGTCTCGTGGAGAATGCTCTCAATTCGCGTCCTTTAACACCAGTAAGCGCTGATCCGTGCGATTTGAACGCTTTAACGCCCAACCACTTTTTTCTAGGAGAATACTCTACCGGTATTCCGTCTGTTGTCGGCAATAATGAGCTTGACCATCGTAAACGCTACGCCCGTGCGCAGTCGTACGCTAATGCGATCTGGTCTCGTTGGATCAGAGAGTACGTACCGACGCTGAACCGACGCTCTAAGTGGCAGACGCCTGCCGAGCAACACCTTAAGACCGATGACTTGGTTTGGATAGTTGAAGAAACCAACCCTAGGGGTTACTACCCAACCGCTCGGATTGTGGAACTCCGCTACGGCTCCGATAGCGTCGCGCGCTCCGCCGTTTTACGTACGTCGACCGGTTCACTCGTTCGCCCGCTTGTAAAGCTTGTACCAGTTTTCCCAACATCTTCTTCCGGGCCGGAGGATGTTACCGAGTAAATGAGCAACGCTATTTGAATAGAGCGAGAAATGAGCAATCTAATACGTCATATCTCTTAACCATTTAAATGCACACAAATTCTCTTCTAATATACGTAGAAAGTTCCGAAAAAGTTCATTTAACCTAATTTTAAGTAAATATAACCATGATATGTATCGATTAAGCTGGTTTTCGGCTTAATACTTTAGGTTTTCTAGACACTTGCCGATTGAATACGAACTGATTTTGACGTCAATGACATCAGACAAAAAACCAGTAAAAGAGCATCGAAAAAACCTTGCCGTCTAAGCTTTCACTTGTTACATTGATCGTACTAATGCTTATACGTTGCTTTATACCGTTTTGTATAACTGACTATATCGATTTGGATGAGAATTGAATTAACTTTCGAAAGAGTGGATTTCACCTTTTACATTTAAACTTATGAAGGAGCATAGCTGCTGACTACTTTTTGAGCATTTTTAAGCAAAAAAATTGCAAACTCATGAAATGAAATTTCCTCGATTCATAAATTGATAACTAATTTTTGAACTCAAAGTTTTGCGTCTAGCAAAAGTCGAGCATGATAATTTGGTTCATAAAAGTCCAGCGTGATCAATTTGAGTCCATAAAAAATTGAATCTGACATTTTGGGTTGAGTCAAAGTCCAGTTGGTTGCTAAAGTGGAGCTGGTCATTCCATAGGCAAATCGTTTTATCATACCATTTTTTTTGGTCGAGCATGGTCTTTTCATAAGTCTTGATCTATATTTTGTACCAATATTAATAATGGAGCTTGATATTTTACTTGTGTGTAAGACGATCCAGAAGGTCTTCAAGAGTTCTTCATGTTTGAGAAGAGACCAATCTGGCCAATCTGGGAAGACTACTGTCCTTCACATGTCATATGCGCGGAAGACTTAGGGCTCCTATTTTATATCTCAACTTACTTATCTATGAGCTAAAATGATTAATCGAATCAACGTCACTCTTGTAGGCCGTTTGTTTTTATATATACCAGTCCTTATGTTGGGATTAAAAGTCAAGGTCAAATCCGACTTTGGGTTTTAAACCACTCTTAATTCAAAGCAGAAACATAATTAGAATACAGAGAAACATTTCGACATAAAGCGTTTTAATCAATTGATATTTCATTGCTCCAACGAATTGTGCCAAATATTTTGCCAAAAAACTGTTGAGGCCATGTTACGAGATTTCATCACTTCACTATTGAAAAATTTTCATTTTTCTAATAAGAAAAAAAGAAGTTGAGACTGACTTGAAACAAAATAACATAAAGCTGAAGCAAAAAAAGATTTGTTTTGCTCTGCTGTTCCGAAAAAAGGTAACCCGGTCTCTATTTTGGGTTCTATATAATTTATTCTGAACTTTCAGGTTTTTTGAGTTTTCAGGAAAATTTTTGATTTCTGTTCACGGGACGAGATACATCGAGCTGCAATCAGAAATCGTAAAAAGTGTTATCAAGATTTGCCGAGAGCTGTCGAGAAATTTCGTGGGGTTATCTTGATAGGATCTTACCAAGATTGACAATGTTGGTTTTTCAAGTTCTTGCCAAGATGTTTCAAGTTTTGCAAGAGAAAGCTGAGGGCAATCTAGTGGGAGTTAAAAGCCTTTTTGGTAAGTAAATTCCGATATACTTAAATGCGCAGATTCGAACCTGACAATGTCACGTTATGAGTACAATTCTATTTTTAATTCTTGAGTAAAAATGATTCTCAAATATACATGATTTTGTACACTTCATACTAGGAGCTCTTGAAATTGATCTTGTCCAATGATGTGCAGTTTATTGTGGCCACACATCCAGAGGCGACAGTGGAGCTCCCCTGTATGCCATGAGTCCAGACTGGCGCCAACTGGTACGATGTCTCTACGGAGTCACAACACACCTCAAATACAGACACTGGAAAACTAAGGTGAGATTGACACAACTTAACGGACTATAACGATCTGTGTTCCATCAGAGTGGCTACATAAAGTTTGCGACTCCAAGCACACGATTGCACAGTGTTTTAGCATTGGCACCTGTTCCGTAGCTAGGGGATGCAAATTATGTTTTCTTTTTTTGTGGGGGGGGGGGGGGGGGTTACAATTTTCTGAATTTAATAATTTTCCTCGAGCTATAATTCGTAATTATGTAAAGGAGGCAGTTAAAAAATTACACTCTATAACACACGATTGACTCAAGTTGAACATCTGTTCAATTATTGTTGAAGAACAGCTTTTCAATGCTCGCATTCAAATTCCCTTAAGCCCGATTCCCTTGAGCCCTTAGCCCAAAAGCACTTCTTTTATTGAGCAGTGCTATGAGTAACACCGCAAAACTGCTTATTGTCTTCTTAATCCCCAAATCGTACCGAGAGAGACATTGCTGAAATTATTCCCCAACTAGGCTTTCTTGCATTTCGGTCTGACTGAGAATGTCTTACATATCAAATATTTCAATGGTGATAAAAAACAAAGCGTGGAAACTAGTGAATTATAGCATCGAATATAGTTAAAGGCTGTTGTCAATACTATCCCCACTTGCCCAAAAAACGCACCGGTGAAAAATGAATAAACATATATCCAACTTTGAAGCAAAGTTTCAAGTAAAGTCACTTTGTGTAAGAGGTTTCCGCAGACACTCATCACTCTTCTCTCAAAACCTGGGTCGCGAAATCAAACGAGAAAATTGAATACATATACTGGAGAAACTCGACATAAGCCACGTTATTATGTACTGCCCAACTTGTGTTCCAAGTGTGTTGAAACTCTTGATTTCTTTTTTAAAAATATGAATTATGCTGAATGACATATATAATTTCAATTGGAAAAGACCCCCGTTGAAGGTTGGCTAAAAAAACATAAGAAATTAAAGTTTTTGATTGGTATATTTATGGTAAAACAGTCAAATCCTTTATAAAATTTTTAACCGATTGAATCGTAAACAAACGTTTCATGCTTTAGTTTTTATGGCCGTTTTTGATCGTTTTTAAGCCAAAGATCTGACGGTTTTACGAGAACACCCTTTCAGCTTTTATATTTTTAGAAAATGACAGCCTCTGAGTGTTTTTGAAACGTTTTTGTACGTTTTTCAGAACCTACCAGGATGGGGAGACTCCTGCATCAGCCCTCATTTCAACTGAACAAATTGTTAAATAGGTTGAAAAAGCATCGAAATTCTAAGAGTCTTTTAAGCGCAAAATTAGAGAAATGAATTTTTTTCGTAGACAAACTAAATGGTAATGTTTTCGTTTCAAAAACTGCTTGCTTACCATGATTCAAACCATTGTTGGAAATTTTTGATGAACCCTTGACAACCATTTCGATGCACAAAATGTTTAAAACTTTTTGCATCAATCAACTAAAATTTTGAGAAAAAAAACTTCTTTTTCCGAAACTTTAACTGAAAAAACATTTTGGGAGCTACAGATAAAAACGTAACTGTTTTGAAAAAAATTATGTCAAAACTTCTTAAATTTTTATACAAATGTCATTATTGCTCAATAATTGAACAAAACTTGTTGACAAAGAGTACTGATAAAACCGATTCATTTTTCTGTTCAAGACAAAAAGACAAATTTGGTGAAGTAAAATTTAACGGCAAAAAACTGAACAAAACTGCAGAAGTTTAAGATATGGTTGATTCAAATTTAGGCTTCCAAAAACAATTTATTTATGTTCTCTTAAAATTGGCAGTGGCCATAAATCTTACATGCCATTAAATACTACTTGAAGCACGATTTTTGTTGTTCAGGTCTTGAGTACTCTCATAATCAAATATAAGTGCAATAAATGGTAAAAAAATAAGTTGGATAAAAACTATTCAACAATACAACGGTTAAACCCACATATAAAGTGGGGAATCAAAGTACGCAACAAAAAATTTTGAAAAAATTTTAATCCCAGCCCGAGTTGTCAACGCATAAAAAACGCAAAATTGTGTATGATGGCATTGAATGCGTCGAATTGATGTACAATCTACGCTTGAGCAGAATTTTTTTTCATAATTTTGTATTGAATTTCGCGTAAATCTTACTTATTTTTGCGTTGAGTTTAGTGTAGTTATCAACTATTTTTGCATTGAATTTAGCGTTGATCTTTCATAATTTTGCGTTGAATTGGGCGTAGATCCTGCATAACTTTGCGTTCATTTTAGCGCTGATTTTGCTTATTTTTCCGTTGAATTTTGGGTTGATTTCACATAACTTATAAAGAATGTGGTGCAAAAGATTAATATGGTAGAAGGGCGCAGTGGTAGAAGAGGAGTCAAGAAACATGGAGGCCAGTATTTCGAGTCTCACAAACAGAGCTGTAAGCAGGGATTCTTCGTAAAATTTACGTTAAATTCAACGTAAAATTATGTAAGATCTACGCTTAGAATCCTTAAACTTTGTAGTAAAGATCTAGGCCTAGAAAAGCAAACTTATGTAAGATCTACGCTCAGAAACGCACAATTCAACGCTTTACCGCAAAATATGTAAGAAAATTGCGGTGAATTTTCTAACTTGTCAACGCTACTTACCGCTTATCTTATATAATTTTTGCATAATTCCTCGGCCCAGGTGTACTATAGTTACCGGTCACAAATAGTCAAAAACGGTTAAAAACGGTCATTTCTCACACCAATTTGATCGCTAGTTTGGTCAACCGGGGTGCTGACTTTGTTTCAGCATTTTTAACACCTAACAATCAACTTTTTAACAAATTCAACTTATTTCTGACATAATTTCTCTACATTCGGCAGGTTTATTTAAAAATTTATAATGTTTTACGCGCAAATACGGACACTGGCAGTGTGTGGCATACCAACATACGGGACAATGACAACTTTTTCCACTGATAACTTTCCTCAATTGTGGAAAGTTAACTTTAGAGGAAAGTTAACAGAATTCATGATGTCTAACCAACTAAAAAATACGTTTCAGGGAAACCCAGATTATGTACCAGAGATGTATTTTGCCAGCATTCCCTTCTTCCATCATTGGATTACAAAAACTATGGAGAACGCTGAAACGAGTTTAGAATGAAAACAAAAGAAGTACAAACAAGAATTGAAAGAGGGGAAAATTTTGAAAAAAAAACTCAAACTCAAAGATCAGCTTACAATGAAACTCTGTCAAAAGCAAAAGCTATAGTTAGCGCCTTCTATTTGTGGTCAAAATACTTTACAGTTCATTCGAAAAATTCTATTTGGTAAATGACAAAAATTTAAACGGGAACGAATATAAGCACATCCTACGCAAAAGTCTTCCATGTTTTGAAATCACGCATAATTGTTTACTCTAGCAAAGAAAATATTTTTCTTGCACGCTAACTAAACAGAAAATAGTTCATTTTTTTGGAGTCTTGCAGCAGTTTTCAATGCAGAAATTCATAAACCATCAGGGTACACACGGGAAGATTTGCTTAAATTCTTTTACTCGAAGCTGCCTATTTTACTTAATTACTTTTCGATGTCATCATTCCCATTAAACAGTTCGAAAAAATGAAATACGTATGTGTTGCAAAGTTTCTGTGCTTCTTCAAGTAACTTTGCAATTAATTTGCTGATGACAAAAAGTGTTAGCTCAAAAACAAAAACACTGTTACACCGAAAAACATGTCAGTCTTTTTGGAAGAAACGGATGTTTGCCTGAAACAGAACAAGCTTACTATGAACAGTGATAAAGCTGATTTACTTCTCCTTTGAGACTAAAAAATGATTTTGGCAAATAAATTTAAACTGAGAACAAATAAAAGCACAGAACACAGCAGTTATTTAGGAATTCAGATTGATTCAGATTGGAACTTTCAAAAAGAAATCAAAAGTTCGCTGAAAAAAAAAACAATGCGCAAACGAACATACAATCAACATGTATTATACATCATCAAAAACTTTTATACATTTCGAAACGCACTTATTGGTGTTCAGATCCTTAGTCCTCTCACATTTCAATTTAAGCGCTAAATTCTTTCACAAATTTCAAGAAATTGTCAATACAAAGAGCAAAGCAAAGGATAATTTTGGGAATCAATATTTGCTGCATAGAATTTTTTTTTGAAAATTTAAGAGATCTTCAAATGAATTCTGACTTTTTACCGACAGAATTGTTGATAAATCAAATGAGTGTTCTGAAGTTATAACCAATTGTTTTTCAGGGACGTAATTTAGTACAAGTAGCTTTTTGCTGGGGTGAAAAAAGAATTGTTAACCAAATAGCAGCACAGAACAACTCATTATAATATATGCAACACGTACAAAAAACATTTGAAATACAATAAACTTCCTCTTGAAATGCAGAAATCAAATCTCAATTCCAAATTTGAGGTTCTCAATTCCATTCGAAAGAAAAATTAACTTTTACAAAATTAAGTTTGTCTTTAGAAGAATGTAGAATCCTCAATTTTGATTCAAAAAATTGTACTGGAGAATGAAGATTTATATCTTAAACCTGACCTGCAAGCTTCAACCAAGCTCAACCAATACTGACACACACATACACACACACACTCACTCACACACACACACACACGCATATATATATATATATATATATATATATATATATATATATATATGTATGTATTTATATATCTATACATATATATATATATATATATATTTATATATATATATATATATATATATATCTATATATGTTTATATATATAAATTTTTGCAGTTAGTAACAATTTAGAACTGTAACACAGTTTTTCTGATTTTGTAAACAAAAAAGTAGTGTTTCTTGCAACCTGAAACCTTAAAGCGTTGAGACAGTTCAAGCGAATCCAATATGGTGCTTTGTCGAATTCAACTTGGTTTATTTGGGAGACTAATAAATTTATACGAACTATTAGATGTTTCACGTTTTATAATCTCGAAACGTTGGGAAAGTGTACCGATTGACGAATAATCGAATTCATTCCAAAGCTGGTTTTGGAATTTTTCTCTAATTTTGAAATGTTTTGTTCGAGTATTTTGATGAAGAATCAGATACCCGTGAAAGTCTTCAGAATTTTCTGGCCTAGCAATATCATAACGAAATTTGATTATCGACAGTTCTGCTATTATTAGCTCAGCTGGCAGGGTCTTTGTCTGGATTAGCAGATCTCTTGCTTTGTCATACTTTTTGCGTAGAAAGCACACCTTTATACCCCAGTTAATCTGTCAATTAAGGCGTTTTAGTTTTTTTGCAGATAAATTTTGAAAAAAGATTGTCGAAAATGATAAGTGTGAAAGCACAAGTGATTTTAGAAGAAGAATTCGCGCGTTCAGGGGAACTTGATGTCTTATAAGATAAATTGATCTTATAGCATGAGCCATCTTTTTCAAGGTTTTATGCAGCTGCTCTTCGAAACTAAGATTCCTGTCAATTTGAATACCAAGATATCAGCAACTTTTTTGTGCTGTGAGAACTTCGTTTTTGTAAAAAATAGATCCGAAATCTGGATTATCACGCGAGAAAAAGATTAATTCGGTTTTGTTTATATTCAAAGTTAGTTTGTTCATCTCTACATATTCTTCTGTTTTTTAAAAAATTTCCGTGACTTTTCCATGTAAGCTACCTTTCTGTCCACAACAGAAAATACTTGTGTCATCTGCGAATTGAATTACTTTTTCCGTTGTGCTTATATTAGATGAGAAATCGTTTACATATAAAAGAAAAGTGAGTGGTCCTAAAACAGTTCCTTGTGGCACACAGTGATTCAAAATTTCACAATCAGAGAATATGCCATTAAGTTTTACCTTTTGTCTGCGGTTGGCAAGAAATGAAAACAGAAATTCTTTCGCTTCCTGGGAAAAACCATACATTTCAATTCTTTTAAGGAAATTGTTATGCGAAATGGAATTAAACGCTTTTGCAAGGTCTAGAAAAATAGCAACAGTTTCTTTGCTTTGATCTATATTAGCCGAAACTGTTTCAACCAGCTTTGTCAAATTCAAATTGGTTTATTTGGGAGACTAATAAATTTATACGAACTATTAGATGTTTCACGTTTTATAATCTCGAAACGTAGGGAAAGTGTACCGAATTGGATTTCAAATTAGCTCATTTTAGCAATCATTGAAAAAATGTTGAGAAAAATAAGGTCTCAATTCGACCTGCTGACGTTACAAGAACGGTCAACATCGTTAAACTTACATATGTGACAATTTTTGTACACACATCATAGGACTGATGCTGGTCATCACTTGACTAGGACCCTAGAGACCCATTGATGAACTGTCAAGAAAATTTCGTATTATGCTACATAGTTTAAAACAAGCAAGTTGAAAAAAATTTTCAGAAGTCTTTTTTTGCAACAAGTAAATTAAAATTATAACCATACGGTTAAATATACCTGAAACAAAACAATATTTCAAATCATTCAAACAATAATAATATAATAAACATCAACAAATTTCTTAAAGAAGCACATTTTAAAATTTTCTTTTGATCGTTTTCTTCCTAAAAATAAAAATAACTTTTATAAGCTCCTACGTTACTATTTTTTCATGTTGTCAGAGCAAGAAATCATTCAACGTTTTCTTAAAAACGTTTTCATTTTTTGCCAACCGAAGCCAATGTGGTAATTTATTCCATTTTTGTACGCGTTGACGAATAATCGAATTCACTCCAAAGCTGGTTTTGGCATTTTTCTCTAATTTTGAAATGTTTTGTTCGAGTATTTTGATGAAGAATCAGATACCCGTGAAAGTCTTCAGAATTTTCTGGCCTAGCAATATCATAACGAAATTTGATTATCGACAGTTCTGCTATTATTAGCTCAGCTGGCAGGGTCTTTGTCTGGATTAGCAGATCTCTTGCTTTGTCATACTTTTTGCGTAGAAAGCACACCTTTATACCCCAGTTAATCTGTCAATTAAGGCGTTTTAGTTTTTTTTGCAGATATATTTTGAAAAAAGATTGTCGAAAATGATAAGTGTGAAAGCACAAGTGATTTTAGAAGAAGAATTCGCGCGTTCAGGGGAACTTGATGTCTTATAAGATAAATTGATCTTATAGCATGAGCCATCTTTTTCATGGTTTTATGCAGCTGCTCTTCGAAACTAAGATTCCTGTCAATTTGAATACCAAGATATCAGCAACTTTTTTGTGCTGTGAGAACTTCGTTTTTGTAAAAAATAGATCCGAAATCTGAATTATCACGCGAGAAAAAGATTAAATCTGTTTTGTTTATATTCAAAATTAGTTTGTTCATCTCTACATATTCTTCTGTTTTTTAAAAAATTTCCGTGACTTTTCCATGTAAGCTACCTTTCTGTCCACAACAGAAAATACTTGTGTCATCTGCGAATTGAATTACTTTTTCCGTTGTGCTTATATTAGATGAGAAATCGTTCACATATAAAAGAAAAGTGAGTGGTCCTAAAACAGTTCCTTGTGGCACACAGTGATTCAAAATTTCACAATCAGAGAATATGCCATTAAGTTTTACTTTTGTCTGCGGTTGGCAAGAAATGAAAACAGAAATTCTTTCGCTTCCTGGGAAAAACCATACATTTCAATTTTTTAAGGAAAATGTTATGCGAAATGGAAGTAAACGATTTTGCAAGGTCTAGAAAAATAGCAAAGGTTTCTTTGCTCTGATCTATATTAGCCGAAACTGTTTCAACCAGTTCTAGAATTGCATCAGTTGCAGACTTTTTTTCTGAAATCTGAATTGCTCTTTGTTTATAATTTTATGCTTATCAATGTACTCCATCATCTGATTCAGAAGGAGGTGCTCAAAAATTTTTTTTACAACTTGGAGTTACAGAAATTGGTCGATAGTTTGCGCTATCTAATTTATCACCTTTTTTGAAAATTGGTGTTACATAGGCTAGTTTCATTTTAGTTGGGAAAATTTTGTCCTTAATGCACTCATTTAAGGCGAATTGTAGATGTACGCCTATAGCTAATTGGCAAGACTTTATGAGTCGTATTGAGATTTCACCAGGTCTGGCTGCTTTGTTATCGTCCAGCGAGTCAATGACTGAATAAAGTTCTTTTTTAGTCACAATTCTGAATGTGAATTCAGGTATTTTAAGTTTATCAGGGTATTTACAAGCAATATCCAAACCTTTCAAAACACCTAGATTAGCAAATGATCTATTCAGACAATTGACAATATTTTTTGGTTCCCTTGAAATATCACCACTGTCTAATATAATTTCGTCAACATTGACAATTCTTTCATTCGGACTGGTCTTTTGTTTAATGAATTTCCATTGTTTCTTGCTTGTTGGTAAATTTTTGACGAAATTGATGCAAAAATTGTTGTGCGCCTCCCTTAGTCTCGTATTAACTAAGTTTCTTAAGCGCTTAAATTCCTTGTACGTCTCGCTGTCAGGATTTGTTTCCCATTTATTGAACAAAAAATGTTTTTTTTTTGCAATCAATTGTTTCAATTCTTGTGTTAACCAGGGCTTAGAATTCTTATAAGTTTCTCCCCCCCTTTTTTTTAACACTCTGAATTGGTGCATGTTTTTCAACGATTTTCTCAAAAATATTGAGGAATGAATCAAACATATCGTTGCCATTCTCACATTGCTACATTCTACACCATTCGGCGAGGGCAAGATCTCTGTTAAATTTAGAGCGTGAGAAAATTCGAAAATTTCTCATCGTTTTTATGTTGTGACTCTCAGATTTCAATGAGAGGTTTGATTCGAAAATAACAAGAAAATGATCGGAGTTAAAAGGGGTTGTTGTGACATTGTAGACAATTATCTGATCTTTTGGAACGAAACAGTGATCAATAAGCGTAAATGTTTTATCAGTACCTCTGGTTGCATCCCCTAGGTTAACAATTTCTAATCCTGAATTTGACGCAAAAATGTCTAGTTTACTTTTTTCTGTCTTGTTCAGATAATTCAAGTTGTAATCTCCCAGCAAATTAACGTTATCTGTAACGCTTGAGGCTCCCGATAATTCGGTACTAAACTGCTCAAGAAAATACTCACCAAGATGTTTGTTTGGGCAATAAGAAACGTTAACAAAAAGTTTTTCAGTCAGTTATTTCAACCCAAATGGATTAAAAAAACTCTCATTAACCGTTTCATGGCTTGATTTAATACGGCGGTAAATTTTTTCGGGACAAACATACCTACTCCTCCGCCCTTTGAAGCCCTTGTTTTGTCTGATCTACATTTCCCAAAGAAAGTATGCGATGCTGCTAAAAAGTTGTTTTCAATATTACAATCAGTGTCCAACCAGGTTTCAGTTACAGTAACAAACGTATTAATAGGAGCTGTTTGCAAAATCTTGTTCTTCAAGCTTTGACAATTAATAATGAAAAATAAAGGCGAGTGGCTTTCTCGAGAGAATTCTGTTTCTTTTTCTCAAAATTATCGTTTTTTCTCGCGTCGTAGCGATTCTCTTACTTATGTACTTGAGCAACCGGCACTCTAAGTTGAAAGGTTGCAACGCCAAGAAGAAAAACAGAAAAAAAAACAAAATTTTAGACCCATAATAGGCACAAAAAGTTTATCTACAGGAAGTCACAGTTTCGAACAGTTGGTCAAAATTAGCTGACAAGAATAAGAGGAGAAAAAGCTGCAAAGCTTATTGCATATACATCAGTATTTTTTGTTTGTGATGTATCCAAGATCAGCTGATTGTGCATAAACTCATGCAAAGATTTTACTTTGATATAAATTACGTATATCAAAAAAATTTGCTGAAGTTTAATTTGCACTTCATTTCTATTTTACCCAAAAATTTGCCTAAAATCCTGTCAAAATGAAGTCTCTGTAAAAAAATTCACCCAATTAGGATTTTCAATTGAATTATTGTTGTCGCTCTGAGAAAGACATGAGTCCCTGAAGACTGGATGTAGAAATTCTAATAAATTTATTTTTCTATGAAAAATTTTGTTGTCCACTAACTTCTTTTTATCAGTTTAGCTCAATATCATCAATATATGCCAATCTAAATTGAGATTTCAATAGGCGTTATTGTTTTCGAGTCCTTTTTCCGCTTTTTATTTCTTTTCAATTGCGCTGGAAGGCAAAAGTCAAATTTGTTTCTCTCTTTGTCAGAAAATGGAAGTATAAAACTGTCAGTTTTTAAAATGATTTTTATTATCAGTTCTTTCTTTTTTTGTCTCTTTACGCATAAAAATTTTGTTGAAGACGAACAGACATAAAAAGTTTCTTTAAAAAGGAAATTTCTTCTGCATAAATTTTTTGTTTAATTTTTCTTATCGAATATGTTCTGCAAAGTTTGTCAATTATTTAAAAAGTACTATGAAGTACTGCAGTTGTGGGAATATGGAAAGTGTTTGAAACTGCTTCAAAAATTTGAAAAATTTCAAAAGAAAGACAATCTTTTGTTTAGTTTTAAGTTTTAAAGAGAATTTTTTTGAAAAAATCTTTCATTAAACACAAAGAATGGATTATGCATTTGAAAAACCAGGAGAACCGGCCTTCAAATTTGAGAATAAATTGCACAGGCTAAAAATGAAAACTTCCATCCGAAGGAGTGCAAAAATTTTTCCTAATAATTAAACAACCATCTGGACAATGAACATTATTTCCTAGTGAGTGGTTTAGAAAATTACTATGGCATCTTCAAGATTTTTTACTTCTAAAAATTCTGCATAAATCATCGGCGGAGTTAGTTTTTTATTCAATTTTCGATCCATCGATAAGATTTATTTTCTTCATAAGTTCCGATCCATCGATGGGACTTGTTTTTTACGAAAATTCCTATCCATGGTTGGAATTTAATTTTTTTAACTAAAATTTCGATCCTTCGATGGGTTTTTTTGATGCTAAGATTTTTTTCTGATACATCAGTGCTTTGCTGCTTCATCTAAAAAAAACCAAAAAGATCTTGACCCAGGCGGCCAACCCGCTCTTTTTTACCATTTCTATATGCTCCTCAGCCAGCTTAAACAGATTTCACGCTTTAGAATTTTGACAAAATGCTTTTTTATGATGGGTTGAAACATTGTGCGAGCGCACATTACCGATTATCCTTGTTTACTTTCAAGCTTTTGGAATAACTTCGCTTCTGTTCAATCGGGGTCTATTGTTAGTCTGAACAGCGCATCAAAAATTAAATCCACCGTGATCGAATTGAACAATAGAGTTTGAGTATCCTAGCTGTTCATTATTAACAAAACTCCCAATTAAGGGGCGGTACAGTGAAAGATGCATTCAATTTTTTTTTCAAATTTTAAGTTTTTCAACATCAATAAATAATATATAAACAACGGAACCTGTCCAAAAACTTTCAACGCTTTCTGATAAATAATTCACATATTGTCACTTCATTCTCGAAAAATCAGCTCTTGAACAATTGATAAGCGTTATTGTTAGGCGTGCTGAGTAAATTTACTCGTTCGTTTAAACTTTTGAGAACTTTTCTTTCTGAGTCCAAAAATCTTTTATGACTTCTCACGTATTATATTTGAGTTTTCAAACAATTCTTCTTCTTTCCTTTGATGTGAATATATGCTATAAAGTTCCATTAGCTAGCAGAAATGTCAATTTTCATGAATTTACTCCCCATTACAAAGCTCTGGGTTATGAAATCCGACAGTTTTCCGCTAAAAATCATCTAGAATGTTCCATTAGTTGCCTAGCCGACCCTGATTGTAAGTCATACTCCTTCTGCAATGGATTATGTTTCCTGAACGAAATTGGTTTTGAGGCACTGAGACGAAATGGGCGAGACCATATTTTCTCATCAACTGACAAAAATTGCAATCTTTTGAGTATGAACAAACACTTTGTTCCACAATGCAAACAAGCAGGCATAAATCGCTCAGTTCGAGACGATTCAAACACAACTATCTGCAAAATCAACAAAAAGCGGGTCGATGGGGTATTTTTAGAGCGGGTATATTTCAATATTTCTGTAAACACTTCGGAAGAATTTAGAGGGTTCAGTACAAGAAAATGTTTGCCCGAAACAGCTTTGAATGGCGGATTTTGTTAAAATTCAAACGAAACTCAAGAAGTTTGGGTAAAATGGTCTTGGGAAACGAAAGACCACAACCAGGCGATAGAATTTTGTGAAAACTTGGGCGGAATTTTATATCCAGACTTAAACGGCGACCAAGCAGAGCTCGAATTCTTGAAACGCTATTCGGATGTGCAAATTTGGCTAGGAGTTCAATCCGAGGAAAAGTGGTACAAGTGGAAAAACCTCAGAGGCGAAAAAATGACACCAGATCGTATTTTCTGGCATAGATTTGAGAAGAAGGGAGATGGAATGGTGGGTAGAATTAAAACATACAATGCGAGAGTGGATATGGTGTCTCCTTTGCTTAAGGGAGATACAGTTTGCCAAATGATGCTATAACTCAATGAGATTATGTACAAACCCACTGTGGTATTTGCTAAAAAGTAGACCTCAGCTACAGTCGCAGTTTTGTTAGCTTGATATACCGCAAGCTGGGTTATTACAATTGCAGTATTTTCATTATGTAAAGATGAAAACAAAACGGACAGTTTTTAAACAAAAACGTAACTGATTGACCTGTCGAAGTCGCCGCAAAAGTTATGTAATAAATTCTCTGACAGCTTCTGAAAAAAATATCTGTATAAATGTTACGTAATTATCCGCAAAGTGTGCTGGATTTTTGGTATATTTCCTATAAAAGTTTGGTAATTTTCAACACCTCAGGTGGATTTTTATATAAAAAATATATTCTATGAAATTGTATCTCTTCAGCGGCTCTAAGAGCATTTTTTTACACTTTTGTGAAGACATTAATATCTTCGTCTCAACAGGTTCAGCAATATTTTCAAAGCATTCAATACCTTGGCAAGTTCAATCTCGAACTCCAGTCTCTGGTACCTTAGCCTTCTGCTCTTCCAGTGCACCACTTGGCCTCGGAACACCTACCATTTCAACTGCTTTTGCAGTGAAAAGGCTTCCATTGCTTTTCGTAAATGATTCCACAATGTCTTGTCCACGCTTTTTTGCACACATAATCGAGACATTATTTATGCAAGTTCTTCCCTTTCAGCACATTCCCTGTTCTAGACCAGTTATTATTGAAAGACCATCCTCGACCGATTTAAGGCATGAAAGACAGATTTTTAGTATAAAAAGATTTTGTATGGTCTTCGCGTGATGTCCTCGACTTTGGCTGGAACTAAAACAACCGTCTTCTACTTTGGCTTGACTATAAAAATTTTCCTGGAATTTGGCTTGACAAAAAAACGTTCATAATTCAGCCGGACAATAAGACGTGTCCTGGGAACAGGCTGGAAAATAAAACGTGTCCCGGAATTTGGCTGGACAATAAAACCTGCACTGGAACGATAATTTTTTATGTGCAACTTAATTCCTCAACTAATGCTTATAACGTAGTCACCATGCATGCTCCTTCATCTTTTTCGATTAAGAAGAACCGGCAATCAATCTGTCAACAATCAGCATTGTTTTTGTAAAAAAAATGACAATTTATAAATTTGAAAGAGAAAACGTTGAAGAACTTCTCATTTTCATCATGGCCTATGGGAAGAAAATCACTACAATTAAACTACATAGTTTAGTTCAACCGACTATTGTGGCATTAGAGTCCAGCTGCTAAAACTGTTTAATTGTAGTGGTCTTCTTCCAATTAGCCATGATGCAAAATTTGACGTTATTAAATGTTGTCTCTTTCAAAATTATAAATTGTCATTTTATTCAAAACTATGCTAATTTTTGACAGATGCCAGTTCTTCTACATTGCAAAAGATGAAGGAGCATGCATGTTGACTACGTTATTGGCAGTAGTTGACGAATAAATTTGCTCTTTAGCAGTTTTCCAACGGTTTTCTAAGCTGGACTTCTCTGACCGGTTCAATGCTGATTAGTTTTTCACCGGTGTTGCTTCCGTATGTTCAGAAGCAGAAAAATTACTAACAATCCGATTTTGCTTAAAAAACCAGACTTCTGAATCGACTTTTGCTCGGTTCATCAAAAGATCATGCTCGACACAAGATAACTAAAAAAAGAACATTAACTCGACACAAGAAACGAAAATCGCTGGACCTATGAAATGAATCAGCTTAGACTTTAACTTCGGTCTTCGACCCTAGCCCCGGGAATTGAAAGCCCTTTTCACAATTTATGGTCTGGACTAGGTTTTTTGTAATCCTTTCCAAACGTGCTCATTTGATTTCTAAACCTAACTTACATGTCTTATAGAATTTCAGCATATTTATAGCTCCGATAGCTAAAGCTGAGTGTAACTACTATTTGATTTTTTTTGTCCAAACGCGAAGAGAAGTATTGATTTTATAACAGTCTACTTATTGCTTTTTCAAAGGAAGTACTTTTGTTCATCAGGCATTTTGATCAAATTTCTGGCTGATTTAGAGAACTTTAATGTTCAGTTGACTCTACTATTGAAAGACTTCTTGGCTTTGAGTGGTTTATCTGACAGTGTAGTCCATAGAGTTAGCCAATTTTTTTGTTTTAGTAGTAAACAATAAGCCTTGATTGAGCAACTTATTGTTCGCTAATCATTTGATAAAAGATTTTCTTTGAGCCACTTACGGCATTTCAAAGACGAATTTGGCATAAAATTTCCAAGATTTTCCTGAAAAAAATTGTTTGCTGCTTTTTTTTTAAATTTCGAAACACTTTTCTGTACTCAACCAATGCGAGAATTGGTTGAAAAAAAACTTGTCGTAATTTTTTTTGAGCGATATAGCTTAAATATTAAAGCTCTCACTGTCTGATATCAGTTGTTATTTTTGCAATCTAAAACAATTTTTTGAATGGAGATGGTGAGTCATCAGGATACGACAGGGCTGAGCAGATATTCCATTTTCAGTGTGTTTTTTACATATTGGAAAGTTCGATCTATTTTATGTTAAATCTTGTCTTCAAATTATTTGCCTAAAATACTCATTGTTATTGTGTTACCCGTGTTTTTGCCAAATCATCCCCTGAATTCTGGTAGAAATATTGATTTTTTCGCAGCTCCTGTACATACCATAAATTATTCTTGTTCCAGAGCTTTCAGTAGTTTTTCCTGAACAAAAATTTTTTTCGTTTTGTTTAAACTTTTTTTGTTTTTTTTTTTCATTTTTTCTAATGCATGGCTTATGCGGTCATCAGTAAGTACTCTGTTGACATTTTTGCTACATGAGAACATAAGTATGGTCATATTTTGATTCATCCTAGTCAATGAATTATTAGGGTAGAAATTTTTTCAGAATGTTGTGAAAGTCTACATTCAATTTCAAACGCTTCATGCAACATGTACTTATGAAGTGCTACATTTGACTTTTCTTGTATATTCAAGAAATTTTTTGTGAACGATGTTTACGCTGTAGTTATATTTTAGTTAATGTTCAATTTCTTGCGACTAATGACAAATGACTTCCCACTAAATTTTATGTCGGTTTCGTTTTTATTTTTGTTACAAACATATGACATCACGGTCACTTAAAACCATTTTCTAATATATTTCAAACTTTGGAACTGAATTGCGTGCGTGAAGTCCCTTTCACAATTGTTGGCTCAAGTTTTTCCTTCATTCGCGCGAATATTGATTTAGTTACACCTGACTTTCCTCTATTTCAAAAAGTATTTAACTCTATTTCAAAATTTTTGTTTTCTTTAAGCCATCATAACCCAGAGACGTTGAGTGCAACTAAGTATATATAAACCTAATTGAATATTTATTTGAAGAGTGCAGCGTTTTAGTAGGTAAGTCTAACTCCATTTCAGACTTCATTAATTTAAAAAAAACTTTTCTATTTCTATAAAATTAAATATAAGTCTCAATCTTTTGTTATGTATTCAGGCACCGCAGTTTCATAAAAACATGGCAAATTTTATTTCACAATCTGCCAACTATGCTTTAAAACTGCTTGCTTCATCAGTTTTTCTCTATATCTTGGATGGGCTGATGAATTTATGGAAAGGAATGTTCTCAAAATCACTTGATTTTTTTATCGAAATATGAAATATAGTCCTTAGACTATATTTCATATTTCGATAAAAAAATCAAGTGATTTTGAGAACAACGCTGTTTCGCGTTGAAATGCTTTCCACAAATTTGGATGGTCATTTTGATGGTACAATTGTGATGAAAAAACTAATTCAAATTATTGCAAAATTTCTTCCTGAATTGTCCCAAAATGATAAATCTATGGAAAGGATTGTTCTCAAAATCACTTCATTTTTGTCGAAATATGAAACTTAGTCTAAACTGTCGCAAGCTGAAACGCTATCCAAAATTTTGGAGGATTATTTTGATGGTACAATTGTGTTGAAAAAAGCTAATTCAAAACTATTTCAAAGTTTCTTTCTGAATTCTCCCAAAATTACACATTATTTTCAAAATCACACACAAGTGTATGAACTTTAAACTTTTTAGGGTGTTTAAATTGATTAAATTATATATATATATATATATATATATATATATATATATATAAATATATGTATAGGTTAACATATATAAATTTATAAAATTATACCATTTAAACACCTTAAAAAAGTTTATACACTCTTAAAAATGTGTAATGGTCGGAGAATTCAGGAAGAAACTTTGAAATTATTTTAAATGGGCTTTTTCAACACAATTTTAGCATCAAATTGATCCTACAAAATTTTGGACAGCGTATATAGCATATATGAATAGCTGAATATATTTGTGCAGCGCATGCTTAGAAAAAACTAAAAAAAATGAATGATACTGGATCTAGAATGAGAATTTAAATTGTATTAGGCCAGGGGGATTTCTGTCAAACGACTTGCAATATGAAGCTATTGAATTCAAAATTTTGCGTATTTAAAATTTTGCGCTCAAAGTTATCAGGCAGATAAGAGTTCGCTTTGTACTGATCATCGTGGAGTAACTTACAGAGAGTTTGGGCGCCAAAAGAACAAATTTCATCATTTACAATAAAATAATATGTCAAAAACTATCATGGACAAAACTATACTTGGAAGACGCTTTTTGTTTTGCGATTTAAAAGTTCACCAAGCAATTGTAAGTTATTTTTGGGTAAGGTGATCTTAAAGAAGTAAACAAAAACCGAAGGAGTTGATTTCTTAGAAGATGCAAATACCGACTTGCATTAGCCATTATCCCTAAAACCATGTTGAGATGATTTTCAAAAATTAGGTTTCAATCAATTTGTACTCCTAGAAAGCGACAAACAAGAGCTGGTTTAGCAACTTCACCTTTAAAAGAAAACTCTGTGTCTGAATTCGTATGATTTGTAAAGAAGAAAAACTCTGTTTTATCGGCATTTAATGTGAGTTGATTCTGTCAGGTATTTGTCTGCGTTTAATTTTTTTTTTCAAATTTGTAAAGGAATATTTTCTTTGCTTTCAAAATTGCAAATAACACTAGTGTCTGCAAATTGAATGATGTCATTTTTACCTTCTAGTTTTTCATAAAAAATAGTTGACGTATAACATATCAACAATTCACCTCAACTTCAATTCGAAAAAGCGTCTATTTATAATTTTGAACAGATATTGGGGAAATAAATTGCGCTGGATAAATTCTGCGAGATTGTTGTTAAGATTCTCGAAAAGACTCAAACGCTAATGGTAGAAATTGGATTCAATTGGATTTTCAGATCTCCCTCAGCAATGTTTAGAGCAAAATCACACATCCAAGTGGCCTCTGAGTTGAGAATTTACGTCTATCGAGACTGGTTGAGTATAGCTACCTCTAACACGCGTTGTCGTCCCGCGGACTAAATAGGCAAGAAAAAAATTTCTTGGAAATAAGTTTTTATCATACAGCAAGTTGATTATAGTCTCGTAATCAATCATTTGGTCATAACAAGTTATAGCATGGTCACCTTTTTGCTCCAAAATTTCGCTCTACGAGTAAGAACATTTCCTTTCATCGGCATATAACAGAACTCAAACCAGGTATTTCATAGCTGTTGTAAATGTGTTTGGTACAAGGTGAAGACGAAGAGATGGCCCCCACAAAAGTCAATCAACTGATTGAGGCAAGCAAAGACACAACAACTGAACCTTTTCCCTACTTGGTGCTTTAATTCCAACCAAATTAGGAAGAACAGAATGATGAAGGGGATGCTGAATCATGTACTGAATATGTTGCATTTAATTTCAAATTGTTCAGTGTTTCAAACTTTTTAAAAAAAGTATATAAATTTGTTTTTGAATTTGTGTTTTTATTTTTCTTTTTTTTTTAAGTGCATGCAATATTCATTAAAATGGCATGTGACCAAAGTAATGAAGCCACCGCAAAAATTTTGTTGATTTAAATTACTTACTATTCTAAATATATTATAGAATGATTTTAAACAAACAAATGAAGACAAAACTGTTCTAAATTAATGAATAAAATAATAATTTTTTTTTCGATAAATGTCTATATTTGGATAAGTTTTCTATTCAACCAATGTTCCGGAAGACTTTATAAAGCTTGGAGTTATTTTATCCTGAATCATCCGCATATCTGAAATGAGCAGAGTTGGGTGTTGAACAATCACTGTCCTCTCCAAATGATTGCTTGTTTCCTTTCCAAAACTGTTCAGCTATCTTCACTTTTGGACCTGAACACTTTTGCTGCTCTTTTTGTTCTTCAAACTGAACAAAATGAATTTTCGTCCTGATATCGTTTTGATCAACTTGAACACTAAGCAAAGTCTCGTTCTCCTGATTTTGAGACAAAGTGTTTGTTCGAATTGGCGCATTTTGATTGGCTGAAAATACGATCGGTTGTGTGTCAAGTGTCGGTATCTTTTTGAAGTCAGTATTTGAGGTGAATGGTTTAATTGGAGTTATTTTCTCAATATCTTCGTACTCTGCAACGTACTGGTAGTTGTCAGCCTTCTAAGAAAAATTTAAATAAGCCATTGCGCCAGTTTTGAGTGAGAAAATTAGATCAGGATTTATTCAGATCAACGCAATCAGTCACAACGTATAACCAAGAGCAAGAAATGCTTGAATGAACAAAAGTAATTGAGACTTTTGCAGATGGTGACGAATTATGGAGATTCAGTGACATGATGACGAAAATGAAAGCAAAAGGAGACAGTTGAAATTTTTTTTAAAGTTTAATTTGAAAATCATTAAAACAAAAAGCTATAAACTGAAATCTTTAACTAGTTTAAGTTACGCCCTGATGAAGCAACTGAGACCTATTGTTATCAGTTGTATGACGTTCAACAGCAAATAAAGAAAAACATAGGCAAAAACAAAAACATCAACAAATTTTTGCTAGATTACAGTGTCTCAGCCAAAAAGAATAAAATATTCAACAAAAACAATTAACATATTCAGATACGGCTTTTTCAACGCAGTCCATTTTCTCCACTATGCATTTTTGTGATTGGATTTGTCAATAATGTGACAATTTGGCAAGGAAATAGAATGAACTCATAAAATAGGCAATTATGCTCAAAAATTAAAAAAAAAATTGAAAACGCGTAGTATCAAAACAAAGAAACCATTAGTTGAAAATAAAACCGTTGTCAACATTAATTTATGACACACAGGAAACCGGTTTTCGACTGTTTTTTCTGAGACTGTTCTCGAAGTTGAGAGAAATAAGATAAAATATTGGAAAGGTTCTACGAGTGTTATATCGATCGGCAAAAATTGACTGAACAAAAAAAACCCATTTGAGTATATAGTTCCTCCCCCACTAAAGTGGGTCGGAACAACAAATGCCTATGATTGACCTAATTGCTTCGCAGATTTAAAACAAAGATTTTTTCTCCATGCGTGTTTTTGTATAATTTTACCATTAAACCCCTCAGAAATTGGTTTAAAAATGAGGTGTCAAAAATATCGGTTGAGATCACATTTTTTTCTCAGTTAGTTTTAAAAAGTATCTTAAGGTCTTTCTCAAAACCGTAAAATTAGGTGGCCCAAGAAAGAATTTCAAATCATATGACGTGGACCAGTCCAAAATTTTTGCAAGAGCAGCGGAGAGAAATTGTTTTCTGTTCAGTAAGGCGTCTTAGATATCTAAGCTCTTTTTGTTCTTCAAACTGAACAAAATGAATTTTCGTCCTGATATCGTTTTGATCAACTTGAACACTAAGCAAAGTCTCGTTCTCCTGATTTTGAGACAAAGTGTTTGTTCGAATTGGCGCATTTTGATTGGCTGAAAATACGATCGGTTGTGTGTCAAGTGTCGGTATCTTTTTGAGGTCAGTATTTGAGGTGAATGGTTTAATTGGAGTTATTTTCTCAATATCTTCGTACTCTGCAACGTACTGGTAGTTGTCAGCCTTCTAAGAAAAATTTAAATAAGCCATTGCGCCAGTTTTGAGTGAGAAAATTAGATCAGGATTTATTCAGATCAACGCAATCAGTCACAACGTATAACCAAGAGCAAGAAATGCTTGAATGAACAAAAGTAATTGAGACTTTTGCAGATGGTGACGAATTATGGAGATTCAAGGACATGATGACGAAAATGAAAGCAAAAGGAGACAGTTGAAATTTTTTTTAAAGTTTAATTTGAAAATCATTAAAACAAAAAGCTATAAACTGAAATCTTTAACTAGTTTAAGTTACGCCCTGATGAAGCAACTGAGACCTATTGTTATCAGTTGTATGACGTTCAACAGCAAATAAAGAAAAACATAGGCAAAAACAAAAACATCAACAAATTTTTGCTAGATTACAGTGTCTCAGCCAGAAAGAATAAAATATTCAACAAAAACAATTAACATATTCAGATACGGCTTTTTCAACGCAGTCCATTTTCTCCACTATGCATTTTTGTGATTGGATTTGTCAAAAATGTGACAATTTGGCAAGGAAATAGAATGAACTCATAAAATAGGCAATTATGCTCAAAAATTAAAAAAAAAATTGAAAACGCGTAGTATCAAAACAAAGAAACCATTAGTTGAAAATAAAACCGTTGTCAACATTAATTTATGACACACAGGAAACCGGTTTTCGACTGTTTTTTCTGAGACTGTTCTCGAAGTTGAGAGAAATAAGATAAAATATTGGAAAGGTTCAAAAATTCACCGATTTTTTCTTAAAACAAATATATTCAAAGTCACAACAGACATTAGGTAACAACTTCAAGAATTGTCTAGGTTCATTTATACCTCTTGAAAAACCAACTGGATCTTTTGATTGGAGACACTTAGTCATTATGCTACAAAAAGTATAACAAGTGAAAGCAAAATTCAAGAAGTTCATTAAAATTTTACGAAAACATTTGGTCAGAGCCATAAAAACCATGAGCTGAACTCTGAAGCCAGAATATAATCTCGTCGGGTCTCCTTTATTGTAAATAGTATCTGTCATTAATTGAGCCCTCATGTGAAATTCTTGTCCGTGTTTGACATAAAAAAGCATTTACGTAGCGGAATTACTTTGAAAAAAAAGGTCGCGTCACATTAAAGTCTAAATTTTTTGTCGTAAGGATCCATGGTGAGATCAAGATCAGCCCAGAAATTGTTGGGAGTGTAGCAAGACACCCAATCGTTCAAATGGTTGAAAAATAGATCAATTTTTAGACAATATTTTTTAGTTTGTCAAAACTAAATAATGCATTTTGTATAACTATCGAGTTTAAATTTGCGAAAACTAGCAAAATTTTAATTCCAGAAGACAGTATTATAACTAGCTCTTTATTTGATGTTAAAAAGAATATGACCAGAGTTTTAGGGTATATACTTCCCGGAAATTTAAAGCAAGTGGGCTAAAATAGCAAATTTGGTCATATATTTGACGAAAAATTTAGGAGTTTTGAAAAATTTAGCAAAAATTTTAACCAAAAAACTCAGATCAAGCAAACTCAACAACAATCCTCTGTCGTTAGACATAAATTCAAAAACACTGCAGTTAAGAATTTTCACATCTTTTATCAAAATTGACGAAAATTTGGTCGAAAATACCGAAAAATGTGAATAAAATGGCTGAATTACGTCTAAAATTCACAAAAAATTAAAACTCGATAACTCCCTATAAAAATCGAAAATTAAAAGAATCTTTTTAATTCCATATTTTACGATGGACGGACTTTCTAATGATACCACTCACAACTCTCTACGAGTGTTATATCGATCGGCAAAAATTGACTGAACAAAAAAAACCCATTTGAGTATATAGTTCCTCCCCCACTAAAGTGGGTCGGAACAACAAATGCCTATGATTGACCTAATTGCTTCGCAGATTTAAAACAAAGATTTTTTCTCCATGCGTGTTTTTGTATAATTTTACCATTAAACCCCTCAGAAATTGGTTTAAAAATGAGGTGTCAAAAATATCGGTTGAGATCACATTTTTTTCTCAGTTAGTTTTAAAAAGTATCTTAAGGTCTTTCTCAAAACCGTAAAATTAGGTGGCCCAAGAAAGAATTTCAAATCATATGACGTGGACCAGTCCAAAATTTTTGCAAGAGCAGCGGAGAGAAATTGTTTTCTGTTCAGTAAGGCGTCTTAGATATCTAAGTTCGTTCCACCAACTTTATCGGTAGTTATCTTTTACGCAACATTATCAAAAACGAGTGATGAAATTAGCTCACGATCAGTCACAAAGTTATAAATGATTCGACATTCTATCTTTTGCACTCTTGCGCTCTCAGACAATCTTTTAATGGAATTCCTGGTTATTTCTTAAATTCAAATGATACATCAAATTGTCAAAAAAAATTATCTATCGAAGTTCAAACTAACCGATGCAAACTAACTTTAACTTCATCTTAATAAAAACCAATTTTTTCAGCCTTATACCAAACAAAAGAGCTGAGGAAACATTGATCTAAATTATATGTTGTCTTCAGTTCCATACTATAGCGGTGAACTAAAAGTTCAAAAAAAGTCTCGCCTCCGACAGTTGAAAACCCGCCTTTTTTCGTTTGAACTGTACGTCATTTTCCTTGCTGATACTGGCAATCTCAATAAATGTTTCTTTGACCGAGCATTTTAAATGCGCGCTTGTGCATATTTTACAAAAGTGCATATTTTACAAAATGTTATCCACTTAAAACACAACTGAAAGTGTAAACTTAAAGTATGTGATACTGCTAACTTAAGAGAGTATCCAATGAAGTTGCCTTTAATGAACTTTTACTTGAAGTGCCACAAGCTTAGTAATTACTTCACATCGGTATTGCTTAAAACTATGAGAACTAGGTATTTTGATTTATGAAAAGAACAAGGAATCTGTGTAATGTGTGTCCGCACATAATGTTCCGAACTCATTCAACCGAGTTGCTGACTTAATTTTCCACCAAATGAGGAGCAGATAGAAATCTCACAAACAATCACTTATCGTTCGAAAATAACCGTTTTATCTAGTTAAAAAACTGTTTTAGCTGTAACTACTATAAAAACGAAACATAAACTCATTAGAAGCGGTGATAGCTGCAATAAAGGAGTGTATGAGACAAGAAGACAAACAACAAACTCAAATCAGAACATTAAGCATTACCTGCGACCAAAACTCAATGTCTATCCATTTTTTTGAAAAAAAGTAAAAACAAGTCAAAATAGCATCCGATAAAAAGTAAACTAAACACAATGGCTTGCATTTCACCAACATAGACTTGGAATCTGTCTTGATTGAGAATAAGTAACAAGTATACAGAAAACAAAGAGTAGCAAAGTTAGAAAATACGTTTACACTTTTTGAAAAACAATTAAATTCAAAGTCAAGGAAGCAGTTAGCTGTGATCCGAAATAATTCAATGGGTTAACATACATAAGTTGAAACAAAAACATCGAGATTGGTCATTATCCGAAATCTCATGCTAGTACAAAAAGAACAAATACAGAAAAAAGTTACCTAAATTTTGGGAGGAAACTGGGTCGAAGCACTTAATATCACAAAAATTTTCTCTAAAAATGTTGAATATAATCGATTGCGCTTCATTTCGACGCCAAAAAAGTGATTTAAAAAAGTAAGTTAACGTGTCATTAATATGATGATCGCAGAAGACAGCAAATGAGACCGTCAAAAATCGGAAAATATCAAAAAAATAGAAACCTAGAAACACGCGTGGTATCAACACCTGAAAACCAGTATTTATTTATAAAACTTTAATTAAAAGTACATTTTAACTCAGTTGCTGAGCAGTGCGTTCTCTCACTAATAGGAACACTCTAAAAAATTCCAGATATAAGACTGAATGTGGAAAATCTCAAAAAACCATTACTTTTTCAATCACAAACTCTTTAAAATCTTATGACAATACAACTGTAAGCTTTCACTTAAAACTGATAAATAGTTTAAACTCTAACTTCTTTAGAACCAAAATTTAAATGTCATTATTGTAATTAAATCAAACCACTACACCATATTACTGAATACAGACAGAAGCTAAAATTTCATGAATATTTTCAAGCAAACGGTGTTGAAGCCTAAATAACATATGTTTTTTTACTGAAATTGTTATGTATAATAATTGGCCTCCGCATTGCACGTAATTTTGATTTGTTTATAATTGAAGTTTAATTTGAAATAATTCTTGTCGGTAACTAGCTTTAATAAACAAAAAATGCAAAAGTACTTTACAAACATGTATACAGGACAATATTACAATTCAAATAATTTTTGAACAAAAAAGTTCCATAACTAAATCAAAACTGTTCCTGCTGTTGCTGCTTTTCAAAAAAAAGTGTAACAAATTTTAACGACAAATTTTAGCTGTCGTGACAAAAAGTTTTTATATCAAATATAATTGATGCATTTTGATAGCTATCAAGTTATCTTTCCAAAAAAGCATTATGCATCAACTGAAAGCATGATGGTTTCTTTAGCAGCTCCCTATATACCGATAGACATCAGATTATGGCAAATCTCGAGGCTTCGTTGAAAGTTTACGAAAACGATTTGTCGGAGCTGTAAAAACCATGAGCAATACTCATAATGCACAATATTGTATCGTCGGATCTTATAGGATCAAAGCGGAACTTCCTATTCATTGAACATTTAAATGAAAAAAAATGCTTTCCTCTATTTCAGATGGAAAAAATGCAAAAAATTCAAAAAGACAGACCCAAAAACAACCGGAATCTTTTTTCATCGCAAATTCATTGATAATACCCAAATTGGCATTGCTATCGCTGCGCGGCTGTTAAAAACGAGAAATTGCGTAACAGGTTTTTTGTTAAACGAAAATCTTAATATGTCAAAAAATAATTTAATTTTTCTTATAAATATCTCTTTACATTAGCGAAAGAAAAAAACTATTTCCAAGAAACTTTCTGAGGAAGTTTATGATATATTTGATTCCATTTTGTATGAAAAAGGAAGAAAAAAAGCAAAAATTTTTTTGAAAATTTTGCGACAACAATTGGTTCAAACACTTCACCAGCTCTCTTCTATCTTTATACGTGAAACCATTGAGACTATCCTTAACAATTTTATCAAATGTTAACAAAAATTGATTAAAATTTATGCAGAAAAGTGTGAACAAAACAGGAAGTTAGGTTAACGTTCACAAAACTCTGAGCCACCATAACTCCTCGGAAAAAAATTGTTTTTGATCGACTTTGTTCGCTGGACAAGATTTGTAATTATACCTTTCACAATCCTGTACAATGAAAATATCGATCATCAAAGATTGACTGAACAAAAAAAAACCCACTTGAGTAGTGGGTCGGAACAATATCTGGTTTTTGGTGATTATTTTAGACCGGCTGGTGACGTGGGTAACGACAAATGAAATTTCTTTAATTTCTTCATATAGCAGTTTATTTTAAGGGGGGATTGTTGTTACATCAAACTGAATGCCGCTACATAAATAAATAAACGAAATCGTAAATAAAGTATTTTCATATCGACTTCAGCATTTTGCTGCTATGGTCATAGAGACCTTCTGCTTTTAACTGCCCTCTTTTTGTATTATTTTATTTTAAGGAGAATAATTACAACACCAAGTTTTTTTGAGTTTGAAAATATATCGAACTAAATTAAAAGTTATCCATATGTCAAACCAATGATTAGATTTCCAATCTGCTCTTTGCTTTAATTGTGAAATCGTTTGGTTTGATATAAATTTTATTTTTATGCATTGTTTCAACATCAACATTATGCACTCAAATAATAAAAAAATTCCTATTGGCAACGCGATTTCAACCAAATCTTCATTCCGTGGAATGAAAGTCTGAAAGACTGTCACTGAAAAACAGTCACAAATTCGATTGAATTTACTCGAGAAAAGGGACTTTTGCCATGTAATGTTTCTCTCGCACCTCACCCCTATCACTGTAACCCCTGAATTGGTATAGTACGGTACGTGCATTTTGGAGTGTTGTACTTTTAGTCATTTGTACTGGTCAGGGAAATTCTTTGAGGCAGAAGAAATATCTAAATTCAGATTCTACTGCAATCCTTCTGAATGGGATCCATTAGAAAACCTTAATCAAAATTGAACCTAATCTTAGTACAGCAAAACCAAAATAGTGGATACCATGTTTTGTATGAGTTAATTTTTATTATTATTAGTATGCTAACTGAAACTTTTTTTTGAACAATAAAAAGTTGGTTCATATTCAACATAAATTTTTATGATGTACAATTTTTGTTATTTTGATTGAACGACTGGTAGAATTGTAGTTATATTCTCATTAAGGGGTCTAACCATTTTTTTACTTAAAATTCGACTAACTTTTTAATTATTTACCCTGGGAGCATAAACGAAAATGTCTAATTCAGATGAAAAAAATGCCTAAAAATTCAAAAAGACAGACCCAAAATCAACCCGAATCTTTTTTGCATTGCAAATTCAATGATGAGACCCAAATTGGTATTGCTATCGCTGCGGGAAAAATTGCGTACTAGGTTTTTTGGCAAACGAAAATCTTAATATGTCAAAAGATAAATTAATTTTTCACTATAAATATCTCTTTACATTAGCGAACGAAAAAAATTGGTTGTAATTTTAAGACAGAATCGCTTCAAAATATTGTAATATAACTAACATTTAGATTGAGAAGGTTGTTTGAACTGACTCTCTGAGCTATCTGGATCCTGGTCTCTATTGCGATGATGGTTATGGTCAGAGCCAGTACCATAAAGCCACACACTATCAATGCTACCGAGATTGGCTTGCTTCTCACAACCTGAAACAAATATTTAGTTATATTTCTCTATTCATGAAGCTTCACCGGTTGACCACCATAAAGCTTTCTAGGCAACCAAATCGAAGCCATTTATGGAGTTTATGGTAATCCGGCAAACATATCCCGGGTCGAGCTTTGGCGGTGAATTTTCGTAAGAAATGCAGTGAATTATTTTTTTCACCGCATTCATACCATTTCTTACATTAATTGGCCACAAAATTGATGCGGTGAATTTTTGTACAAAATGCGGTGAATTTTGTTGCTAATTTTCAGTAAGAGATGCTGTAAAGTGCGGTGAATTATTTTTTTAAAACCGCAATCACCGCATTTCTTACAAAAATTTACCCAAAAACCTCAAACCGGGATCGCTGACCGTGAAAAAAAAGATTGGAGGAAAACTCATTAATGCACTTAAGAAAGTTCTTGGCAGCTTGGAAACCATATCTAACACCATACATATTCATGAAGTCATGTAAGACCTGTAAGTTAATCCCAACTCGACTTCATTAAGTATCTTGGAGTGTTTCTGGATAATAAGTTGTCTTTTAAACCACACATAGAGAGTGTTCTAGAAAGGCTTGGAAGACAATGTGGTATAGTGTCCAAATTGCGACATTATGTTCCAAGGAATGTTCTGTTGAGATACTATTCCTCAAACATTAAACCAATCATTCAATATGGACTGCTAGTGTACGGCTGTGTAAGCTACAGAACATTGGAACAAATTTTGAAGATGCAAAAGAAAATTCTTCGACTTATCTTGTTTCTCAAATATCGACAAAGCGTAAGCGAATACTTTGACAATTTAAATATTTTGACAGTGCACGAGCTTTATGTTTATGAGTTACTGAAATTCGTTTTACGGTCTCTTAATAAACTCCATACTGATGATTATCTTAGTAGCCTCTATGGGTTTGATGTGACAATACATTCAACAAGGAGGTCTCAAAAGAGTTTTCTGAAAATTCCAACGTGTCGAAAAATCCTAGAGAAAAATTCGCTAAATAATTGGGGAACTAAATTGTTAAATATTTTTTATAGACAATGGAATATTTGGTTCAAATTTGTGTAACATGAGTCAATCAGTATTAACTAAAACGGTACACTTTATTCGATGTTTCTTTTTTTCCAGGATCTGTCTAAGCTGATTAATTTATTAAAAAATTGGGTTTTTAAATGTACTACCCTATGGTTGAATGCTAAGAGACATAGCAATTAGGGTTCCCTTTCTGGTGTGAAAAAATGACCCTCTGAAACCTTCGAGTTTTACCTTCTAGTTTACGAGATATGGCCATTTTTGTGATTTTTGAAGGTTCCCTCGGAAAATTTGGTTCCGAAACTTAGAGAAAAAAAGAAAAATTTAAATTTTTTTTTGTTGTTTTTTTTCTGCTCTACGCTTTACTAAGGTGCTGAACTGGACATACTAAACCCAGTAGTACGAACCATATGGCTGTAAATACTGAACTTTTACTTAACTTGACAAATTTACACTATGAAACTCAAAAATTAAAAAAAATTTCCTTACTAAATAATGTCGTTAAGGGCTGCGCTAGTGTGATCCTGCTGGATCCGTTCGCGGTCCTCTCTGGGTACTAACAAAACCTACTCACTCCAAGATACTTTAAAAAAATTTGATTTATCGAATTTTGTTGATCTATTTTGATATGAAATTTTATTGTTTATTTTGTTATCCAGAGGAATTTACTCTCTCTCTCTCTCTCTCTCTCTCTCTCTCTCTCTCTCTCTCTCTCTCTCTCATTAGTTTCTTCATATATGTAAAGCAACCCTATTCGAGAGATGCTTCAAATGAAAATTTTAGTAAAATCGAGTTGGGAGTAATTTCCTTGCCTTAATTACCTTGTCGATCACAATAGTAAAGTCTACCTGACGTCTTTTCCTATGTCTATTCATGATCTTTTCATGTCAATATCGTTCGAACGCGGTCTTTGAATAAGTCGACCCCTCAACTAAGGAAAAATCCATCAGGTTACCATGTCAATTAAAATCACAATTGTACAGGGCTCCCAATCTCAAATTGAACCTATATTTTTAGCTCCAGCTGCAATTGTGATATTGCGACTTTATATTTTCCCGATTTTTTTGGTGCGAATTCCCCTCACGTGTCGCTAATCAAAAACCAAATTGTTCCAACTATTGCTTATATTATGATGCCAGATTTGTTTCTTCTGTTACAAAGTGTAGTTTCTTACATGATTTTGGTTTATTCAAAGTTTGTTTAATCACCCTCTAGTCTTTTTTAACCAACTATTGGTACAGTATTGGCTCTTTTAGCTTAAAATTGTGTCCATATAAATAAATTCTTCAGACATCTTTGAGATATGAATAAGTGCTAGTCGACTATCACTGTTTCAAATGCGCAATTAGTAATCCCAGAGATTTAAAGGTAATTATTTACCATTTTCTCCATTTCTGGCTAAATAACATATCATAGTTTATTGCAAAAACCCATGTTGATGCTCTTTTACATTTTATACAACGATCATATATGATTTCAAACTGTTCATACCTGATTTCCTAGTAGATCTTACTATCAAACCAAAATAATAACTTTTATCTTTTTTTAATCCAATTTAGTGATTTCCGACATCACTTTGTGATTCGCCAAAAGACGCTTAAGTGCCTGGATGTTGGTGACAGAGTAAATCAGTGCTGAATCAGTACAGAGTAAAATTTACAGCATAAAAAATAATATGCTCAGCTTAACTCCCACCAACAAGGTTTGATTTATATGCGATTCGAACTTCCGCGTAGGATTTAATTTGCGAAGCAAGTCGCAACCACTAAGCTAAATGGTCCTTGTGGTAATTGCATACAAACCAGCTTAAGTATAAATAGTGTGTATACTACTATAGTAATTACCAGTTATAAACAACAAAAGTATGACATTACTCTGCTCAGACTTAATTTTAGGGTATGAGTAACTTTCAGACTGTACAGGATAAGATTAGCCTGGGCTAACCCCGTGGCCTCAATATAATCATAATGAAGAACAACTGCACATGAAGAAACTTAAATTATGCTGGAGATGCAATGTTTCAACTGAATTACGGCTCTGAAATGCTCTGATGCTCAAGTCCGGGTTCAATTTTTATTGCATAGTTGTGGCGCTAAATAAAAAAATGAATCTATCTGCATGTCTGATGTTTAGGTATTCTCTGAAGCCAGCTTATACCTATAAATGCTCAATTAAAAAATCCAAAAATTCTACATTTAATTTCAAAATTCTTTTCTAACCAGAGTTATTGTTTTTAACGCTCTATGACTAAACTATACTGGAATATGTGCCTCCAGGCAACGTTCTACATGTTTTCAATTTCTAACATGAATGAAGGTTTTAAAGTTTTTCGTCGTTCAAACAATGATTTCCAGGAAGTCATTTAGTATCGTTGCATGACTAATAAGAAATCATAAAAATCATATATGACAGTATGAAAACTGAGAATCATTTATGACCTGGTAAGAACTCAGAAAAGTTGTATGATGGGTGACCAAGGAAATGGTAGTAGAGATACTCGCCTGAAAATTGTTTATTAAGTAATATATGTTATATTAGAATACCTGTTTGCAATTCATGTCTTTCTGCAACTGTGGATCTCCCATCATGCACAATGGTCCCCAGACCAGACCCACGATCCCTGACAAGAAGATTCCTAGAAACAAATTTGTACTCACTATCTGTGGTATTAAAATCTACCACTGCAGCAACTAAATTGCGGACTTGAGCCATTTCACTGTTCTCATCTGTCTTGTTCTCATGTGAAATAAGAAATGTGATCTTTCCCGTTCGCTGAACCTATAATGAAATCTGAGAATAATTGTTGGTTGCGAGGCAGTATAAGAAGAAGTGATACAATAGCTTATTCTCTTTTTAAAGAAAAACTTTAACGCGCAATTTTCATTCACGAGTATTGCAGAGCATTGTTTCAATATACAGTTTAAATTGAACGGGTGCATATATTTTCAAAATGTTTCCGACAATCAATTTTTTCTGCAGTTCATTTTTTTTATATAAGACCACCAATATAGTATGACTTACAGTGTTGGAGCTGAGCTTAAGGAATAACAAGCTTGCATAGGCGGGGAAAATAGAAACAAAACACTTTCTGTTGTCTTAGTCATTTAATAGTTATAGTTATAGTTCTAGTTCTAGTTACAGTTTGTCACGTGAGAAAAAAGAGAAAAGGGGGAAATAACAAAAAGCAACACACAGAACTCAACGTAGTAGCCGCAGAAAACGGCTGAAAGTATAACTCAGCAAAATATTGCAAAAACAAATTGTCTTGAGCAGTAAATAACGTGTTACTGTGTCTTGAACTAGAAATATTCCTGAGCAGTAAATTGTTACTGTGTCTTGTATTCAAAATATTATTCTTGAGCAGTAAATTATGTTACTCTGGCTTGTACCTACGAATTATTGGAGCTGAAATTCAACTGTTACGACCCCAAATTCTGGTATTCTCAACTTGTGAGTACAAACAGCAAAAGCCAACTTAAGTTTAAATTTGAATATTTTTGCACAAACAGGTCTTAGACATTTATCTTTGTCTTCGATTTGTTTTTCTATCGGATTGAACTGGTATACATAAAGAGATCCCGTATTGTGTGATCTGTAGCAATCCAGTTCAAATTGATAGTTGAAAAAACTAAGATCAGCGAATAGTTAGGAACTAAAATAGTTAATGCAACGGTAAGTACAGCAGAGCGGATATACAGTTACAAAAGTGAACTGCATAAACGAAGTATCCGGACAGATTTTGTAACCACTCAGAACGAACTGGGCGGTGTAAAAGTTTCTTTGTGAAACACAAGGAGAGCAGCCGTTACATTTGGTCCGCCGACCCGGACAGTGGAATAAACTGCTGTCCAACCCCACAGTCGAAGTGACGAAGTCATCGACGAACGAGAACATAACCCAACGAGCATTTCAACAACGCAAAGCCAATTAGGCAAAACAAATAAGAACGTTAAAAAGCAAAACTCAATTAAAGCAAACAAATAAAAGAGCTGTAGAGATTCAAGCTGCAGTCCCGAAGTACACCAGAATTGACTCCGTCACAGAGTCAAAGCGTTTTGGATCGCCAGATCAACAACTTGCGAAACAAGTGGATTGAGAAACAGGAAGAAGGTTTTGAGCTCATTGATAATCGAGATCGACCAAGCAAGCTCAAGACTCTTTATCAGCAGATACTGCAATTGGACGACAGCATTCAAAAACTCGTGAATAAGAAAGCTGAGACTCTCCGAGACCCAGATATTTCTTTAAAACGCAAACTTGAGAGAGAAAAATACTTTCAATATTTGAACGCAGAGTGGTTACCGTATATCCACCGAGAGACAAACATGTCAAGCCAGCAAAGCCAGTCAACTCTTCATGCCAATGAAGAGCAACCGCCTGCGAATAATGTGCATCAGTTAGAACAAAACGTTGGAATTCCAGAGTTTAACCAAAACCATGGTAACACAAGCAATGCAACGACGAATACGGTTACACGGACAATCAACCAGGATACAGAAAACGCTTCGGAAACATCTTCAGTGAAACGTCAGGTTGAAGAACGAATAAAAGAATTTGAAATTGATTTTGAAAGAAAGTTGCAAATCGAACGAGCACAATTTGATCGAAAGAGGTTGGATCTAGAAATGCAAATGAAAGAACTAGAGATGCAACATCAGCTTCGGGAAAAAGAGCGAGACCTAGAGCGCCAATTGCAAAAAACAGCGTTGGAGAAAGATGACTTCCGTTCTCAATCGACTAAGGCGCGTGACAGGTCACCTTTCAATTGGACCCCAAAAGGGAGAGATGTCTCGGAGTGGGCGAATTCGATGAACGACACGCAAACACCAATTCGACCAAGAGCTCGCTTTGACGTCAGCCCTGAACGGAATAAGCAGAGGCATTACCCATGGTACCCAAACTCTCGCGAACGCTCAGTAAGTGTTGAAGGGCGGGATATATCGCCGATAGCTGGAAGGCACTACAACACTGGACATTCAAGCAGTAGTTTACCAAAATTGAGGTTGAACAATTTTGACGGAAACCCACTGGAGTGGCCTGAGTGGTCTAGCATGTTCATAGCAACAGTAGATAAACGCACGATTCCCGACTCAGAAAAAATGAGCCATTTAAAGACTCTGCTAACAGGCAAAGCAAAATCTGCAATCTCTGGAATGGGCTATTCTGGACAGTTTTACAGTGCTGCCTGGAACATTTTAGAAAGAAAATTTGGAAGACCGCATGTAATTATAGATGCGCAGCTCGAGAGCCTACGAAAAGCTAATCAAGTGAAACCTCATGATTCAACCAGCCTGATTAATTTTTCTGTTATTGTATCTAACTTCGTGAACGTGCTCAAAGAGTACAAACATATTGGTGATTTGCAATCAAGTTCGACATTGTACATGGCAGTTGATAAGCTACCTCAAGTTCTTAAACAAAAATGGTGGTTCTACGTCGATGACAAAGACGAGGACTGGCCCGACCTTATCATGTTTGAAAAATGGCTATCACGAATGGCATTCGTGCGTGAAGGGCTTTCAGCGTTTAAAGGGGAACGCAAAGAAGAAGACCGACGCAACGCAAATAGAGAAAAACAATTCTCGAAGACATCGAACTTCAGTGCAAGTTCAAACCTGCAAGAAACCAAGCAGACGCAAAGCGATCACTGCCCATTAGCCGATGGCACTCATAAAATTTGGAACTGTCCATCATTCAAAAACATGAGTGTGAATGATCGATACGTGGCAGTGAGGAGAGAACGCTTATGTTATGGATGTCTGGGAAAAGGACATGCAATCAAAGATTGCAAAGTCAAATTGTGCGGTATAAACGGATGTACCAAAAAGCACAACAGACTGCTACACTCAGAAAACCGAATGGACGAGGGTAGTCACGCAGTTAACGTAAGCGCAGCAACAATCAACCAGAGTAACCAAGTTACTAGTTTTCTTCAAATAGTTCCGGTATCGGTTCAGAGTGGTGGTAACAGGCTGACTACCTATGCTTTCCTCGATAGTGGTTCAACAGTTTCATTCATCGACCAAAGTGTCAAGAATCAACTACAAGCCAAAGGCACGGACGTTACCTTGAACATAGCTGGCATACATGGGACGCAAGATTTGAGGACAGAGAAGGTTCCTATCACAATAAAGGGACTACATTCAAAGGTGCATTCAATTGAAGCGTTTGCACACCCATCAATCTCGTTGGGAAACACAACATATGACTACAAGGAACTGAAGAACAAATTTAGACACCTGAATGTTCTCACTAACAGAACATTCAACCTGATGGAAGTAGGCATCATACTTGGACAAGATGCCTACGAAATTCAACGTCCGTTGGACTATAAGATTGGAACACGAAGTGAGCCTTTCGCTGTCTTAACAGAATTAGGATGGGTAGTCAGTGGTCCCATGACAGGCCAGAAAAGTCAAAATGTTTGTCATTTTGCCTTCACAGAAGATGTGAAAGTGGCAGAAAATATCCAATCATGGTGGGACATAGAAACTTATGCTTCCAAAATAAATGTTGTAATTCAATCAAAGAAAGAGCAACAAGCTCAGAAGTTTCTAGAGAGCACTACAAAGTTTACAGGCGAGCGGTACGAAGTGGGCATGCTCTGGAATGAACCAGAACCCACACTTCCAAACAACTACGGCTCAGCCCTTGGTCAGCTCTACTCACTGGAACGAAGATTCCAACGAGACCCAAAGTTAAAAGAATTGTATCAACAGTCAATTGATACAGATGTTGAAAAGGGATTTGTGAAGATCCTTGGTAAATCGGAAATCAAAGGCACTTTCGGAAGAGAATGGTATTTGCCACATCATCCAGTACTAAATCCCAACAAATCGGGTAACGTTCGCCGTGTTTGCAACGCTGCAGCGAAATACAAGGATGTATGCCTAAATGACAAGTTGTTAGCCGGACCCGATCAACTGCACGGATTGATCGGAACAATATTCAGATTTCGAGAAGGACCAATTGCCCTAACCGCAGATAATGAATCAATGTTTCTGCAAGTGCAAGTTCCTGAACGGGATAAAAGCTGCTTGAGATTCCTGTGGCGACCAACAATGAACGAACCTGTGCAAAATTACGAGTATCAGCGTCATGTTTTCGGAGCAAAGAGTTCACCAACATGTGCCAACTACGCTCTGAAGCGAGTAGCGATTGATAACGAGGACGAGTTCCCTATTGCAGCAAAAGCAATCCAAAACAACTTCTACATGGACGATTTCATCAAGTCAGTCGAAACACCTGAAGAAGCAATCAAGGTTTTCAAACAACTGCAACCTCTTCTCTCAAAACATGGATTTGAACTGAAGAAGTGGATCGCCAACAGTGACGTGGTAACCAACGCAATCCCAGAGGACTTAAGATCAATCAGCAAAACAAAGCAGGTTGAAGTAGAACCCAGCCAGGAAGGGTCATCGGTGCTTGGGCTTCAGTGGACGATTATCGATGATAGTCTACAGGTTTGTAGAGGTACAAGCAAAGAAGTTGAGACCCCAATCACCCAAATGAAGATCTTGTCTCTAGTTTCTTCAGTGTTTGATCCTCTCGGACTGTTTGCACCATTCAGTGTTCATATGAGACGACTCCTGAAGAGCATCTGGACAAAAAATGGACAACATTGGGACAACTCAGTAGAACCTAACGAAGAAGAAGAGTTTCTGAAATGGAAAACGCAGCTTCCAGAAGTAGCAGAAACCAGCATTGACAGAAGATACTTCAGCACAGCCAAGGAAAAATGGGAACTTCATGTGTTTGCCGACGCATCTGAAGACACAATGTGCGCAGTGGCATACCTTCGTTCAAAGTCCAAAGAATACTCAGCAGACGTAGCATTTGTAATCGGAAAGTGCAGAGTTGCACCGATGCGACACCTTTCCATACCACGCTTGGAACTACAAGCAGCAGTGATGGCGGTGAGACTTAAAGAACAGATAGTGAAGGAACACGAATCGAAGATTCACAGTTGTAACTTTTGGACAGACTCCACTACTGTTCTGCAATGGATTCATAGCTCCCACCGTAAGCAACAGGTGTTTGTTGCAAACAGAGTAGCTGAGATTTTGGATACAACTAATGTTTCACAGTGGAATCATGTGAGTGGTATTAACAATCCAGCTGACATCGGGACACGAGCGATCATTGTTGACGAACTTAAGAGAAGTGAATGGCTCACTGGGCCGGCTTGGTTGAAGCAACGAGAGAACGAATGGCCTGAACAGGTGAATTTAAAATTTGCTTCAGACGAACAGAACGATCAGATGGTCTTCTCAGCAAAGGTTGAAGAGAAGAAGCTGAGGATTCAGTGGGAGCGATTCAGCAATTTCAATCGACTTGTAAATACAATGGCATACGTGCAGCGTGTATTCAAAAAACACAAACCGGCAACAAAAACACTAAGTGTTGAAGAAAGAGAGGGTGCACAAGCAAGCATCTTCAGACTATTGCAGCAAGAACAGTTTGCTGAAGCGATAAAATCTCTCAAGGTTGAAAAGGAAATTCCAAAAAACAGCAAAATCCTCCAGTTTTCACCATTCATTGACCAGCAAGGACTTATCCGTGCTCAAGACAGAATAGGTAAAAGTCAATTGAACTTCGAAACCAAGCATCCAATACTGTTACATTGGAAGCACCATGTAGTTGAATTATTCTTGCGGAATGAACATAAGAATAATCACCACGAAGGTACTGAACATGTCAGAAACATAGTCCAGCAAAAATTCTGGATCCTAGGCATCCTTGCATTAGATGTCGAAAGGGAAAAGCCCAAACAAAGGCACCAGTAATGGCAAATCTACCTGAAGAACGATTAGTGGCATCAACAGTGTTCTCGAATGTGGGCGTAGACTATTTTGGACCATTCACAGTAAAGATTGGTCGAAGAAACGAAAAGCGTTGGTGTTGTCTATTCACATGCCTTACTGTACGAGCGGTACATATAGAGATTGCACCAAAACTAGACACTGATTGTTGTCTGAACGCAATTATGCGATTCATTGCACGAAGAGGCAAACCGGTCAAATGATTAGCGATAACGGGACAAACTTCGTTGAAGCTGAAAAAGAACTGGCAGAGTATATAGCAGCATGGAACAAGGTGCGAATTGAAGAACATCTGATTCAACAAGGTATCAGATGGAAGTTCAACCCACCTGCAGCACCACACTTTGGAGGAGTGTGGGAAAGACTGGTTAGGAGTTGCAAGAAGGCAATGTGCGCAGTGCTGGGCAATCGATCAGTCACGGAGGACGTTCTGTCAACCACGATGTGTCTTGTTGAACAGACGCTGATTGCTAGACCGCTGACACAAGTCAGTTCTGATGCTACCGATTTAGAAGCTATTACTCCAAACCATTTCCTACTTGGCAACATGAACCTTTGTTTACCGTATCTATCAGGTGCAGAGCAATTTGTTGATCATAGAAAGCTCTTCCGACAAACACAAGCTTACGCAGACCTCATCTGGGACAGATTCCGCAAAGAGTACTTGCCAACGTTGAATAGTCGAAAGAAATGGCAGACCACAACGGCAGAAGTCTTCAGCAGGGTGATCTTGTGTGGTTAGTTGAAGACAGTGACAAACGTGGATATTACAATCTGGGTCGAATAATCGAAACCTTTGAAGGTTCCGACGGAGTAATTCGATCAGCGACAATCCGAACGAAAGATGGATACTACAAGAGACCAGTAGTGAAGATAGCTCCAGTGCTACCAAGTGACGATGATGTTTCCACGAAGGAAAACAGGGCCGGCGATGTTGGAGCTGAGCTTAAGGAATAACAAGCTTGCATAGGCGGGGAAAATAGAAACAAAACACTTTCTGTTGTCTTAGTCATTTAATAGTTATAGTTATAGTTCTAGTTCTAGTTACAGTTTGTCACGTGAGAAAAAAGAGAAAAGGGGGAAATAACAAAAAGCAACACACAGAACTCAACGTAGTAGCCGCAGAAAACGGCTGAAAGTATAACTCAGCAAAATATTGCAAAAACAAATTGTCTTGAGCAGTAAATAACGTGTTACTGTGTCTTGAACTAGAAATATTCCTGAGCAGTAAATTGTTACTGTGTCTTGTATTCAAAATATTATTCTTGAGCAGTAAATTCTGTTACTCTGGCTTGTACCTACGAATTATTGGAGCTGAAATTCAACTGTTACGACCCCAACTTCTGGTATTCTCAACTTGTGAGTACAAACAGCAAAAGCCAACTTAAGTTTAAATTTGAACATTTTTGCACAAACAGGTCTTAGACATATATCTTTGTCTTCGATTTGTTCTTCTATCGGATTGAACTGGTATACATAAAAAGATCCCGTATTGTGTGATCTGTAGCAATCCAGTTCAAATTGATAGTTGAAAAAACTAAGATCAGCGAATAGTTAGGAACTAAAATAGTTAATGCAACGGTAAGTACAGCAGAGCGGATATACAGTTACAAAAGCGAACTGCATAAACGAAGTATCCGGACAGATTTTGTAACCACTCAGAACGAACTGGGCGGTGTAAAACTTTCTTTGTGAAACACAAGGAGAGCAGCCGTTACATACAGTATTCCAAATCTTGCGTATATGTTAGATGACTCAATGTTTGCCTTAATGTTTATTAAAGGTGATTTTAAGGTGACCAAAATCAATTTTTTGACGTGATTAAAAAAGTTCAGCAGATAAAGTACGCGGTTCAAACCATCGTTACCCTAGTCGATTCAGGATGTTAACCTTCCAAGAATCTTGCAAGATTTTGTAAAATTAACGACAGATTTCGCCAACCCTACGCAAAAAAAAGACGCCTAGAAAGCCGCGGAAGTCGATTCCTATCATAGTTTTGTAGTTTTGTAACAAAAAACACCGTTACTATCCTAGACCTAAGCCTTATGAGAAGAAACTCTATGACAGACAAATAAAAAACAGGCAAAACCAAAAAATGGCAAAAATCTGAACCTTCTTGAAAGTTGGTGGTGCCAAAGTAAGAGAAACTGAAAACGACATGCCAAAAACTCAGATGTCATCTATTCATAGAAATTTAGAAATCAAACAAATTTATTGTTTTTCTAAGGTATAATAGGGGGGAAGATAAATGCAACATTTTAAAATTCGCTTAAAAGTTTTAAAAAAAACAGTGTCACAGTCAATAAAAAAGTTTGAGAAAAGTTGGATTCGGTCAACCTAAACCGCACCTGAAAGGCCAATAAGAATTGTTAACGATAAGATTGTGGAAAACATCAAAGTCATGAAAGCTTAAAAAGATTTTTTTTGAAAAAAAAAATGTCAGAATCGTAAAAACTGTTCCTGACGAAACTGGTCATTAAAGTAAATAAATTATTCGATAACAAAAAAGCAACTAATTTTGCAAATAATAAAAGAGTCACGTGAACGCGTAAAAACCTTTCATTACTTCATATTTCTGGCATCGTTCACAAACAATGAGACCAATCAATAATGATGTTAAATAACAAGACAGAAAAAATAATAAAACTAACTTATCGAAAATCATGCTTTCACTAATATTTTATGACAAAAAAGAGTGCCAAAATCATAAAATGCATAAGCTGACCGTCAATTAGGGCAGGCCACAATAAATTAAGTAAATTGCAACACCTATTTATTAATATAAAAGCGGTCAAGAGACTGTAAACAGAAATCAAATTGCAGCACGCGAAAAAAATTAACTAAATTATTCTTCAATTAGCAATTTCTCACTTTCAAAAAATTTGAATTGAAAACCAATTTAAATTTCTTCGGAATTCATTTTTTTAAAAAAATTACCTGTCTAATATGACTGCTTACTGTCGTTGCAGAGCCAAAAAATTGTGAGCAGATCTTAAAGAAAGATATAATAGGCTTAGAAACTCCGGAAACGAATCGAAGAAACTTTCCCCCTCCACAAAAAAGAACAAGCACCAACATAAACGTTTTTTGGAATTTGAAAAATTGAGGTCAAATCCTGAATAAAGATAAGCAGTAAACCAAAACAAAAGAACAGGCGAAAATGTCAAACTTCGCCTAAAAATCAGCGTGAACGCGTGAACACCATTAATTACTTGGCATCATAAACAAACAATGAGACGTCATTAATGACACTAAATAATATTAATAATAAATATATTAAAAATATTAATACTATATGATCGAAAATCGTGTTTTCACTAAAATTTTTTGATAAAAAAAGAGTGCTTATGTCATTAAAAGCATAAGCTGACCGTCGATTAGGCCAAGTCACATCAATTTTAGGAAATTACAACTCCTATAAATAAATTTAATAGCATTCAAGAGACTGTAAACAGAAATGCAAATGCGGCACGTGAAAAAACCAAATTAATGGTCAATTAACAATTTCTCCTTTTTAAAAAATTTGAAAG
>NC_134477.1:21809541-21810706 GCF_964194025.1 Convolutriloba macropyga
ATTTCAGATTGTAATGGAAATTTGTATGTCTTATAAATTTTAGCCTAACGAGAATGGATACAGTACTGGGCCGACGATATACAATTGGAATGCAATGTTTGTGCCAACGATTTGTGTTACCAACCAAAGAAAACAAGAAGGCTCGGCAATGTGCGTTCGCACATAATGTTCCGACCAGTTGGGGGGGGCGATGACCCCTTGCTCGGTTGTACGATCTGTGTTACCAACCAAAGAAAACAAGAAGGCTCGGCAATGTGCGTTCGCACATAATGTTCCGACCTCAGATTTTATGTTCCAACCATAGATTATATGTTCCGACCATAGATCATAATGTTCCAACCATAGATATGTGCGTTCGCACATAATGTTCCGACCAGTTGGGGGGGGGGGCGATGACCCCTTGCTCGGTTGTACGATCTGTGTTACCAACCAAAGAAAACAAGAAGGCTCGGCAATGTGCGTTCGCACATAATGTTCCGACCTCAGATTTTATGTTCCAACCATAGATTATATGTTCCGACCATAGATCATAATGTTCCAATCATAGATATGTGCGTTCGCACATAATGTTCCGGCCAGTTGGGGGGGGGCGATGACCCCTTGCTCGGTTGTACGATCTGGTTGTTGTTCACAACTTTGTTTCCCCACCAAACTGTCGCGGAAATGAAAATAGTTCACAAAAAGCGGGCTGGGCTTGAATATAGAACGTTGTTATTGTTGTATACAAATTGCAACTAATGTGCACGCGTGCGATGATTTAAAGTTGATTGCGGGGAGGGGGTGGTAGTTGAATAAATTGAAACATAATGGAAAACGTCAGGTTATTATGGTTCAGTACTGGCATACTATGGGACGAGGGTCCGGGCAATCGACTACCATTAAAGAGGAGAAAGAGGGAGAAGCTATATGGTTAGACTCCTCTGTATCGCACTAATGGTGTTTAGCTGTGATTGATGTGCATTTGATACTTCCATCAGGAAATTCAATTACCACTCTGCGGGACTGAGGGGGGGGGTGGGGGGGATGACTGAGTCATGTTAGAGCACAGCTCAAATTGCCCAACTCCATTTATGGCACCCTCTTTCGCCATCATGGTACTCAATTGCAGATAACTGTTGGATCTTGTCCGTTTGTGACCCCCCCCCCTAGTACGTTATGCCCCCCC
>NC_134477.1:21810729-21919901 GCF_964194025.1 Convolutriloba macropyga
CCGGGTCTGTAGCAATTACCAGTTATAAGCTACATATAAGCTACAAAAGTATGACAAAATGCTGCAGAGACGTAATGGGAGGAGTAATTTCAGACTATGCAAGACAAAATCAGCCTTGGAAAATTGAATGACCTCGAATTCATCGTTTTTAAGATGAAATAGACATAAAGAATCTTTATTTACACTAAACATGTTCTGTTTCAGAACTGATTCTGATTTTTTTTAGTAAAATATACTGTTTCAGCTCTGATTTTCTCTGAGACTCAAATCCGTGTGGCAACACTATCTTGAACCTTATGCTGTACTTACAAGTCCCCTTCTAGTCTTCCTCTTTTCATTTATGGATAATTAATTTACATATTATGTCCTTATTTAAAATTTAAGTTGAAAGTTAGGTTTTAAAAAATTTACGTATTAAAGCAATGATTGGATATCAAAGAACAGTTAGCGCTCGAATAGTTGCAGGCGTTAACGCTGCACCTTTCATCAGTCAAAAGTAAAGATGTCAAAATTTTTTTTAAAAAAAAATTGCATCACAAATGAAAAACAAGATCTAATAAATCATACCTGAGATGCAGTTGTATTACTTCAAAGTCAACCGTTTGGAAACCTCAAAGTTCTGACATTGTTTGATAGTAGTTGACAGAAGAGCTTAAAACCCTGATTTTGTTGTAATGAAGACTAAAACTTTGTCGTTTTTTTTCGGAATATGTAAACCAATTTATATCTTAATTCACGGCTAGGAACGAATTTGCACACTACATAAAACAATATATCGAAGAAAAAGCGATATTAACGACCCGGGTTGAAGTTTCTTTGATTTCATACAAGGATCATATATGATTTCATACTGTCCGTACTTGATTTCTTAGTACGATCCTTGTATGAAACCAAAGAAATCATGTATGATCCTTGTATGATTACCAAGAAATCATATATGATCCTAGTACGAATACAAAGAATCATACATCTATTTTCGAAAATATTTAACCATTTATGTTTTTTTTGTTTTTATTCGGTAGGGCGTCACATATATGATACCCCGACATCACATTGTGATCCGCCAAAAGACCCTAACGTACAATATCAATTGCAAGTTGGGCACAAATAAATATAATACAATTTATGTACAACCAGAGGTGAAAGAAGCTATATACACAGTTATATACACAGTAAGAGAAGTTTTAGTTTTAAAAAAATTGAGTTTGAGAAGTTCCGATTAAGATTTAAAGTTCTATATAACTGTAGTAGAAGACTTCCTCTGCCTCGGATGCATTCAGCCATTTCAAGCACCATGGAGGACTTCTGCTGGCTGAACTTGACGTATACAAACGCTATTGGATCGTTTTCTTGGCTAGCCTCGTGGAAATTGTTTAAAATGAGTGTGATAGTTTCTTCAGGTAAGTATGATAAATTACAAAAAAAAATAAATTAAAATTGAATTGGAAAGCTTTAAATGCTCGATGGGCGTGGGTGGGATTCGAACCCACGCGTCTTGATGTTCTGTTTCTTCGAGGTGATAGTTCACTGCACTAAGTTGACTTATTTTTCTGCAAGATTTTCGTTTCAAAGCTTTGTTCTTTGAATGTTTAAGTCGTTGCAAGTTTAAAACGGAGATCGACAAACTGACTTGAACGGTTTCGAACCGAAGCTCACAGTTGAGCTGTTTTTTTTAGCGGTCCGCGCTAAGTGTCATGTATGAAAAAAAATTAGCTTTCATTCAAATATGTTGCTGTCCGCTCGATTCAATTATAGATAGGGCTTAGATTGGTGTCCCTGATGTCAAATAGTCCTGCTTCGTTGTCGAGAAAGAAAAGATTGAGGAGGAAAAAAAGAACGATTATGATTAATGAAGAGAGGGAGAAACAGAATAAACAAAAGCATTGTTTCTGACTGGAAAAACGCATTAACATAAAAGTGACAGATTTAAGAAATTGATCAATAAAAGTGCTACGCTAACCTAAACCATAAAACCACTGAAACCAAACCACGCGCAGCACAAGAGTTAATGTTTTTGTTTAATCTCAAAGACGTTTTCCTTTTAAATCAGTGGAGTGTTGAGTGAAAAAGTAAAATAGTTTTCAATAAAGTAGAAATGAGAGGCTTCGAAAGAAGGCGTAAGTGTTGGTCAGTAACTAAGCATAGAGATATAGATGACAGCTGTGATCTGTTCAGCCCCGAATTGACAGCCCCGAATTTGGCGAGCGGCTGGCCAAACAGATGAAGACAATTGAATGAGATGGTCAGAGAATGGCAAAGACTGAGTTGTATTTGGCCCCGAATTGACTAAGCGAGCGGCTGGCCGAATACATTTAACACGTCTGATGGTTCTGTTGTTTTTCATATTGTTAATATAGCGGGAAAAAATTAATTATAATAAGGAAAATTGGAGGCAACTGAGCTGGATTCGAACCCGGGTCGGAGAAAAGAAATGTTCATTCTTTCGCTGATAATCCACGCGCTGTTGTTAACTGCGCCAATTTCCTCTTTTTCATGACGTTAAAATTTTGATGCAGTTTATTGGATGGAGGAAACGCCTCAACAAAATAAATGTAAAGTTGCTGGAGTTGGACTCGAACCGTAGTAGTGTTTACATCATTAATCCTTTTTTGTGCTCTTCGCAACTGTGCCACTCGACAGCTACTTTTGAATATCCGACTGCCAGTTTTTCATTTGCACTATCTGTAGATTTGTTTTCCTGTTTATTGTTGTATTTTTCCCCTGTTTCCTTAGTTTTCCTCTCTTAGTTTTTGTTTTTCTTTAGTCATTGATCCCATTTCTGTTGTTTGAAAGATGAAGATCTTTTATATTGAATTTCCCAGATTAAACTGGGATTGATCTTCCTTTTGTTTAGTCGGTCACTATTCTGAGCAGTCATCTTAGCCACTAGTCTATTGCGTATGCGGCCGTGAAATTTAGTAATTTAGATTATCAAGAGTGCTTTTGCAAGAGTTGAGCGGGCACTGTCGTTTCTTATATATCAGCTCTGATACAGACAGTATGTTGTTTTTGATTGCCCTTTGAATATACCTGTTGGCCAGTTCAATCTGCATTTCTCTGACTGGCTTCATGTTTGCCTCTTCGTGGAGGTTTTGAGTCTGATACCATCTTGGTTTTCGAAGGCAAATTCGTAGGGCTCGGTTTTGAACGTTTTGTATTTTATTGATAAGGGCATGCGATTGATCCAGCCAGCAAGCATTTGAGTACAGAAAGAGTGGTCTGATCCAAGATTTGTAAACCAAAATTAGGCTTTCTTCGTTAACGTTTAGGTTACTAAGCTTCCAGAGTTGAAATAGCCTGCTGTTCGCTCTTCGTATTAAATCTTTGCAATGTTCATTCCATTTGCGGTTTGGAGTAAGAATGATACCCAAGAATTTTATCGATTGTGTCTTCTGAATGGTAATTCCTTTAATGTTGAGCTCTAGAGAAGATTCTCTCTTTGAGGGGTTTTTAAAGATCAGGTAATGAGTTTTATTTGGGTTAATTTTGATTTTCAATGAGTCGCACCAATTAATTAGACTATTCAGTGATGATTGGAGTTGTTTTTCGTTTAATTTCGGGGATCGTAACCTATAGTAAAGGGCAAAGTAGTCAGTGAACTGTGAGATCTGGGCTTTTATTTGCGGCAAACCACTGACGTAAATGAGAAAGAGAATGGGAGCAATTACGCTCCCTTGAGGTACTCCAGCTGTCGGGCTGAAACTATCACTGACAGTGGAGTTTATCTTCACAAAGACATTCCTATGCGACAAGAATGAATTTATCCATCTTATGACCGAATTCTATAGCCCTATCGAGTTTAATTTGTGCACGAGTCCTAGGCGCCATACAGCATCGAACGCTTTTTCGACATCCAAGCAAACGAAACCAACCATTTCGGACCACTGAAAGGCTTCACTGACGTGCTGAGTGAGTTTAATGAGGTTGTCTGTTGTGCAGCGGTGTTTCCTGTAAGCACTCTGAGTCTCGCCGAATATATTTTGGCTTTCACAATATTCCATAACAATATTTTTTACAACAGTTTCACATATTTTGGCTATGCAGTTTGTAAGACTAATGGGTCGGTAGTTTTCAGCCTTCGATCGGTCTTTGTCTTGTTTTGGTATCATTTTTATCTGGGATTCTTTCCAGTTAAATGGAACAAAGGAGTTGTTTATGGAGCTAGATATGAGGAGACAGGCAAGGGCTTTAACATTCTTGGGTAATTCTTCAAGGATTTTGTAGCAGATTTTGTCCGGCCCAGGGCATGTTTTTCTCGTCTCTTTCAAGATTTCATCAAATTCTTTTGTGGTAACCACAATGCCAAGTTGTTCAGTATGTTCATTTGTATTTATTATTGCTTCTGTTTCATTTTCAATATTGTCGCAGAGTTCAGAAATTATTGATGAGTCCGTTTCGTGATTTTTCATTGTGTCCTTTAGCAGCTGTTTTAACATTTCACTTTTCTCCTTGTCGGTGACCGCCACACAATCTTTATAGAATAATTTTGGGTATTCTGCTGTTTTTTGTTTGGGCTCGTTTTTATTAGTTAGTTCTTTTATTGCTTTCCAGAAGCCTTTGCTACCCTTATCACATGCACTTTCCAAGACCTTTGCTCTTTTTCTGTCTTCTGATCGCGTCATTGATTGTTTAATTTCTTTCTGTAGGTAATTTATCTCCGTTCTTAAAGAGGTATAGTGATCGCCAACTGCTATTTTGAGCTCTCTTCGCCTTTTTCTCCTCATTTTAATCAGTTTTTGCGTCTCAACACTGTAGGGGAGCTCTTTCTTTTTAATGCAGGAGCGTTCCAGAGATTTGTGTATTAACTCAATTAAACTGGTGCTAAATTTATTTAATTCATTCTTTTTTGGATACTTCACAGGCCAGAGATTTGATGACCTGTATAATTTTCTTGCATGTTCTCTAAACTTACTGTAGTTGATTTTTGATTTTAGTTGAAAAACTTCACCTTTTCTCAGGTTCAGGGTCGTAATTGTAACTTTGTGATCGCTGCCTAAATCTTCTGATACTTGAAAGTTGTTAAAATGCGCAAAAAGTGAATTATCGCAAAAGTGCAGATCTAACATATTTTTGCATTTTCCATCAAACGACTGATAGGTGTGATAACCGTTGTTCAGCAGTTTAAAAGTGCCCTCGTCAATATTATGTAGGAGTTTTTCCCCATTTTCAGAATCGTAGGAGCAGTTTAGTTCATGGTGGGGAGCATTGAAGTCGCCACAAATGAAGACATTTTTCAACTTTCCTGAAAATATTTTATCGGTCGAGAGTAGCTTTCCAGGGGAATTGTAAGCAGTTATTATCCAAAAATTATCGAAAGAGAGTAACTTAAGGCAAATTTTAAGTATTTCTAGTGTTCTTTCATTGCTATCAGTTTCTTTTCCTACTGGTTCTATTCCTTTGATAACAATGCTGTTCTTCACTAAGATAGCAGAGCCATGATGACCGTTGTTGAAGGTTTCCGATGCAACAATGTAGTTGTTGAGGGAGGTTGTTTTTTTTTCCAGTTCTTAACTTCATTTACACAAATTACATCTATTTCTTCTTCAGTTGAAAACAAAATCAGATCACTTATTTTGTTGTTTAGTCCGCGACAGTTCCATTGCAAAATCTTGAGCTTATCCATTTTGCGAAAAGTTTTCGCTGTTTGGTAAATTGTTTGTTTGAATTGAAACAACAGGAGTTGTATTTGCGCTTTTTATGCTGTCATGTATTCTCTGGCCATCAATTTTTTCATTGAAGATACGTGAGGCGCTGTTAGAGACAATATTTATTATGTCACTGTAGGACATAGTGTTAAGAACTGTTCGTATCTTGCTCAGGACTTCAGCTACTAGAACAGCAATTTTTTCAGTTGATGGCGTTAGGTCAGTCTTTGCTTGAGAGCTCTGTTTATTAGTTACGGCTGAGAATTTGTTCTCATTTATCTTTTTTGAGGCCTCTGCTAACTTATGCTGATATGCTGGACAGCCTCGATAAACTGTAGCATGAGCACCACCACAGTTTGAGCAATTGGCATTTTCTTTTGCAACATTGCATTCTTTTACACTATGATCTTGCGAGCAGCGAAGACATCGAATTGCATTAGTGCAATCCCTTGCTGAGCGGCCAAATTTCTGGCATTTGAAACATTGCATAACATGTGGTGGTTCGCGGCTTGCTTCACATCGGTATAGCTGCCAGCCTATTTTGACGCCATGTTTTTGAGCTGCGTTGACTTGATTGTTGGATTCCGTGATCACGCGTATTAATTTTGTTGGCTGGCCCGTTGCTCGACTTGTTATTCGTGAAACTTTGGTGACGTTCATTGCGTTGTTATTTAAAAGTTCTTCCTTTACCTCATCTTCAGTAATGCTGTGGTGAACATTTACAATGACGAAACTTGGTTTAGTTTTAGGCTTGGGAAGTGTATTCCTGGCGTTCATTTTGGCATTTGGAAAGGCCTGATTTAGGTTTAGTGACAGCATCAAGCATTCTCTTGAAGTGAGGTCCTCTGGCTGAATAAAGAAGTCGGTATTGTTCCTCAGTTCTCTTATTTGCTTGATCTTGACGGCTGGAAACTTCGACCTGATTGCTTTTGCAAACTGAAATTGTGATGGTCTTGGGTCAATTGAAACAATCATTGGTCTAACGTTGTTGATGGGAGTTGGCACTTTTCTGAAGCGTTTTCTTTTATTCCTTACTTCAGTAAAATCGCTTTCGTCTTGCGTTGATTCTTCTGCCGTCATTCTGGCTTCAGATAAAAGCCTTTCAATTTGGCTCATTTTAAAACTCAGCCTCAAAGAGGCTCTGACTTCTCGAAAAATTTTCTAATAAGACTTTGAAGATGAGGGATAAAACTGAGCAAAAAGTAAGGACTTTTGAGCTTAAGACTTTTGAAGGTGAGAATAAAACTGGAAGAAAAGTAAAAGAAAAGTCGGGATTAAAAAGAAAAGTCAGGATTTTAAATCTTAAGAAAGTTACAAAGCTAAAACTAAGGAGGAAAGGGATTTAAAGGAAATTTTGAAAAGTAAAATTAGGAGAAAAAGGTAAAAGAAAAAGCCAGGATTTTAAATCTTAGTGAAAAAGCAGCTTTTAGTGAAAAATCTCTTTTTTATAAAAGTCTCACTCCCAAAGGACTTTCCTGCACAAAGTGGAGTACTTGCTTGTGGCTTTCCTATCACACTTTGAGGTACTGATCCGAAAGTGACATTAATAGCGTTTTGATCATCATTAGGCTAAATTTTGATCATCAATAGGCAAGTTGGGCACAAATAAAAGAGTAAGTCCAAACAAATAACAAAATTTTTGACATACTCTGAAGCCAGTTTATACATATAAATGCTCATTTATAAAAAAAGTAATCAAGAATAAATGCATATCACGTCATATTCGTTTTCTGAATACGTTTAAACCACAAAGTTATTCTTTCAGCGCACACAAAGAATCAAATGTGGATTGCAAATGCGATATAATAATTTAATAAGTCCTCTGACTACATTATACGAGAATTTGTGACACCAGTCAATGTATTATGTGTCATATATGACCTTGTATGAAATCCAAGAAATTTTTTCAACTTCAATAGAAAATCAAAATTATACAGTTTTTAGTCTTTGAATTTTTTTGTATGATCCTTGTATGAATTCTAGGAAATCATATATGGTCCTTGTATGACTACCAAGAATTCATACAAATCATATATGACCTAGTATGATTACTAAGAATCATATATGACCTAGTACGAAATCAAAGAAAGTTGTATGATCGTTGACCCGGGGAAATTAAAGCATGGCAAATTTATCAAGAGTAAATTAGCCGTTATTTGAAGGCAACTAGATTGTAAATAAAGAAGCAAAAATTATAGTAAAATCAAAGTACAAGCACAGAGAGGTCTATACGTCATGAATATCAAAATTTAATCAGACACACTTTTCTTGTGTTGTAATCAAATATTCCCAAAATTTGGACACTTTTCCCAATATTGAGGATAGCAGTTGAAGAAAAGAGCGCGCTCTAAATAAATATTTCCCAGATATGAATTTAATAGGACGTTTCCATAAATGTGAACAATATTTGTGTCCATGATGAAAGAGTGGAATTAAAAATTTATGAAGAGAACTGCGTATTTGAACTGAGTATTAGAAATGGAAGTATTAGATTTTAACAAAAATGTGGAATTAAAACAGCGTGCTTACTCTCTGTACAATAAGGCTACTGTGTGGGAAACATTTCCGTTTGGTGTATGAATGGATTTAGATATCAATCCTAATCTCAATAGCTAATATCCATAATGAACAAATTAAATCCACTATTTGTTTCAAAAACATCTGATTACAGCAAAATAACAAGCTAAACATTTTTGATAAAAATATGTGGTAACCGAATTCAGTTAATAAAATGAAAATCAATCTCGAGAGCATTTTTTGTCGTTTATTTCGATTAAAATGGAAAAAGTGAGGAGAAATGACACAATTTATGACATTTTGTTTACAAATTGAGGTCATTTATCATCATTTGGCTGGTAGCTATGGGAATAATTGAGCCAGCATAGATCACCTGGGAGCTTATTTTAACATGTTTTATGGTAATGCAATTGCCTTATGACAGGGGTCGTCATTATATTTTCACTTTTCCCTATTTATTCACGCTTACTTGGAATAGTAATAAAATTCCAGTTTATAAAAAATACTTGCTTCTCTAGTTCTCAATTTTACCAATTAACGCGCTACATCGCAATTTTGGGTAATCATTAACGCGCAAAAAAACTAAATTGAAATAAAATAAGCGGAAAAATCGTTTCAAAACACGTGTGATGTCGGCAAAAATTCTCTGCTTTATTTGCGTGACACAAACATGTGCTGAAAAAAACAGCAACTTTCAAAAAAGGGATCGAGTTCACGAAACGTGTTCTTTGAAGTGACAAACTGGATATGTGCCATCTAATGGCCGTGACAAAGAACAAGGGCATCGGTAATATGAGTCAGGGCACGAAGATCTAACCAACCTTATGCTATGTTTTATAAACAAGCATAAACACTGTAATTCAAACAAATAACATACGCCCAGAGAGATATATAGTGTTCATTTACTTTTCGCTCAATTTTAAAATTACAGTTTGACATTCAATAAATTTTAAAGAGATCTAGCGTCCAAAAGTATAATATTAGCAATTAAATCAGCAATAGCTATATAACTTCGCTTGGTAAAAGAAACTAGAACTTAAAGTACTAGGCAAACAGAATAATTAAATTGATTTTACTAAACCTAGACAAAGCTTCAGCAGTGAATCTAAAAGAAAAACGTAATGACTGCTCTCCCACTTATGACAAGGAAAGTTTTACATCGCCCAATTCGTTTTAGCAGTTCAAAATATGTCCAGATATTGTGATATCGGAATTCACTATTTGTTTCTGTAAATCCGCGATGTTGTTATTGCTGCAATAAAGTTTTGTTTTTAACTATTTGTAAGCATATTTTTCTCAAAATCAAATTGGACTGGACTTGCTACATATCAAATAATGTGGGATCTTCTTATGTAAAGGAATTTAAACCGATAGAAAATTTAATCGAAATTAAAAATATATTCCTAATACTTCTTTTTGAAAAATTATTTAAACTAAACTCAAGTTCGGTTTTGATCTCTGCATTAAAGAGTTAAAATACCAGAAACGGGGGCTAGCAACGGTTGAATTGTGTCTCAAGAAAATTGCAGTTACAAGTTGCAGGACACAAGTACAAATCATTTACCACTCAGGAAAAGTTACCACTGCAAGACACATTATCATTTATCTGCTCAAGAACAAACAAAGTAATATTGCCCCGTTTTTGGAAGAGATTTTTTTCTATGGTTGTTCAAGTTGATGTTTTTATGTCGCTGATTTCCAACTTTTACTGCTCGGATTGTTCCGTCAAAACCCTCAAAGAATTCTGTAACTCGGAGTTTTTGGAAGACAACTATTTTCTACGGTTTGTGGAATTGAGTGTTTTTGTGTCGCTGTTTTTACAGATCAGCTTCTATGAATGATCATGTCACCATCAATGGAAACATTTCTTTCTTGCAATTTCTTAAAGATTGCTCTCACTCTATTTCTCGTGCTTTACTAAAACTGAAGAAACAAAGCCATCATTTTCCTGTTCTGTGCCCAAATTCACTGTTAAAGCACAACAGTAATATACTCCAACATTTGCAAGACCTGTTGAAGAAACATGCTTTTCTGTATGCAGCTGTGTGATCTCTGGAGCCAATTTCTGCCTCTTTGGCAACCTGTACATTTAATCTTTATAGAAAAAAAGCCACTTCTTCTGCCAAAAACCGAATACTTGTTGCCAAACGCTGTTTTACAAATTTTAGATCCCCTCGTGATAATTGTTTTTGTGGTCGTTATGCAAGAGTATTTCAAACACCTGACGCTTTCAATGAAAAAAGTTTTGATGCATTACAATGAATTTCCACTGAATTTTGCGTATTCTGCCTTTTCTCGAACGGTTTCATTTTGCCAAAGGAAGCTTTTTGGAATTTCCATTTCAGCTCTTAGATATCTTAATTCCTCAGCAAACCACTCTTGCCGCAAAAAATTTAAAATGCTGGTTTATGTTTTCTGTTTCCCTTCTGAGCCAGTTATATTTTGTTGCCCGTTGTTCCGTTCTACTCAACGCTCACTGGATATATGCCGTGGTATTCACTAGAAAGTTAGAATAGCTTCATCGTTCCCATTAAAAATTCTATTTTAATTTTAGCCTGCGTTATGAAGACTGATGAAGGTTCCCCTCGTCAGCAGAAAAATTTAGGTTAGCTTGCTCATATAACTCACTTTCTTGTTCTCTAAAACACGGAAGCCAAATATTTTAATTGCCTTAAATGAGTTCCTCAAAAGCATTTGCTCTGCTGCCAATGAACACCGGATTGTGATTAACGCTTTCATTTTTCTACTGTGAAAAATCAGTGTACATCTTCTTCTTGTGTTTCTGGAACATCTGGTTTTCAAATATAGCTGCCGCAACCACTGCCTGGAATTTCAAGTCTGATATTGAAATATGTCTCATGGGTGCAATTCTGCGAATTTCAAACACAAATTATTAGTCGGACGAGTATTCCTTAGGTTGAAAACGTAATAGGCAACTAGGCAGATCATTTCTTCAAATGCATCTGCAAACCCATAAAGCTGATATTTAGGTTTCATTGAATTTATTTATCTTCTGTCCGTGCTGGTTTACGCTACAATGGGACATTGTTTCCTCAACTTTGGGAGTATTGCTTCTTCACCGGGTTCCAATACGTTGTCCTGAAGTTTTTAATTCCAAACTTTCTTTTGTGGTTGTCTCTTGTGAATACAGTTTGAAGCAAATAATCTCATTAAGTCGAACAAAAAAATATTAGGGATATGATATTCGTCGGAGTGATGGGAGTCTCAGCATCTTTGGTATTACTTCTGTGGACCTGAAGGCTACTGTCAGTAACAATTAATTGAGCGCAAGTAGAGATGATCCGGCTGTGTTTGGCTCAACAAAAACATACCTGGTTAAGAGTTCACTATTAAAATTTCATATACCGCTGTGTTTTTATATTATCATTGCTGGCCGGCATCGACTTTAGCTCAAATCGAAGTTTCAAAGTGGTTCTACTTAATCGAACACCTCAATAATTTCTCCCGTTTTTGTAATGATTCGTGTAGTTTGTCTTTGTAGAAATTATTTTCAATTGTTTTTGATGCGGTAGAACATCTTCTTTACTGTCGATTCCGACTCGTTAGACGAAATATTTTGCGCACATTGGCTAGTTTTTGCTTCCATTTATGTGACGCTGATACTCGTTTATCTGAAGAGTTTCACTGAGTTTGGGTCTCGATAAAAGTTTTAAGACAGAACTATCTTGTCCATCAACCAGCTCAAGCTAATTGTTGATCCAATTTTGACTGTCAGTGCTTTTGGCCCTTCATGAAAACTTAAAACTGTTCAAATCATATCATGCATTAAATCAGGTCCAGCTAGTAGATTCTCCTTCAGGTACACCTCTTCATATTTTGACTCAGCGTTGTAAACACGGCGGACACCACAGGAGTTGTCCGAATTTAACCATGGACGGCTCTGTATCAACTAATGGAATTCTCACTTCTTGCAGCTCGCCGTTGTACTCTCCAACATCGTGTTTGCAGCTCCTCCTGGGGACGATACAAAAACTTTGCTTTTGAAGTAAGAGACTTGAGATTGCACTTTGTTTGAACAGTTTCAATCATTTTCACATCTTCTCCGCAAACTGTTTGGGAGGATACTCACGTGATTGAAACTTCTTTTCGGTTTCTTGAGAGTAACAGTTTCTACTTCCCTTTGAAGCTGATTGGTTTTATGAACGCCTCAAGAGTACACTTGTGAATGTAGTCTCCTTGATCCGTGCATGCCAGATAAATTAGCATAACGTCGCTGCCTTGGGCTTGCAACTTCTCCTGGTTGGCTTGAATGATGAATGATGCTTCTGATCCAGTATCAAAGAAAAAAAAAGCGTCAAGTTGTTTGCAAATGCTCTAAATTTAGACAAAAACAGTCAGAAATAAATTTAAGACTTTGTTATCTTGTTAGATTGCCGTTGCGTTTACCATGACTGGTTAATTGCTTAATCTATTGATTTTCTTGGTGTAGCAATCAGTTGTATTTTTGATGGGTCTATTTAAACCGTATCTGTTGGTTTTGCGATCTTTGATTGAAGGTCCTTTTCACAGACATTCATAATAAACGCGTTGATTGCCCACTGTAGAATACTGATCAGTAGGAATCACGTTCTTGATTAGTCGATATTGCTTATTTCTAAGAAGTTAGCCTGGGGACAGACTTTTGCACTAGGATTGATTCTCTGACCCCTGAGTTTGAACTGAAAAATTTCGTCCGCAAGAAGCTTCTCCTTTTCTATTGTATTGCGTCAATTTTTCCTTTTAAATGCAAAAATGCGTTTGCTTTTAAACGCAAAAATTTCTTAGTGAACAAACGCCACTTTTCGATACCAATTTCTCAGAAGAATCAGAGCCGGTCTAACTAAACGGTATTCATCTACAAAAAATCACCTTCTCTATTCAGAATTTGTAGGAATTTTTACTTTCGCAAGGTAAGTGCTGCGCTCAATTGCAAGTCTCCACATGTCTTTATTGCAATGAGTCATTAGTAATGTTACCTATCAACTTAGAGTAGGTGACTGCAGCTGATGATTCATTAGTTTTTAGTGGCTGTTTTCAACGCACGGATAGTTGATAAGATTTGTTTTTCTTGCTCTTTTTAGTTTAATAAAACGCATTTTACTTAATGATCGAAGGTCTCATGACCAATTATGAACAGATATCATCTCTGCATAACTTTGATCTTCTTGCAGTTTTGAAGGGATTTATTTCTTTGTTTTTTTGACCTGTCAAGGCCAGCGGTTTGGGCTTTGCGTAATGTTTCCTGCCCTTTGAGTGGGGATGGACTCATTTTTGTTTGAGTAAGGGTCAGCGTCTGAATCTTACTTCTTCATATCAAGAGCTTCGTTGTTTTTGTAATGCCTATTAATTGCACCTATCTTTTGAAATCGTTGCTGTTTATCTAGAAGATTTTTTGCCATTTCAAAGACCTCTTTCTTCGAGCGAAGGTTAGATAAAATAAATCTCTGATGCAGGAAGTTTCTCAGTTGTTTTCGACTTACTACTTGAAGATTTGACCCTTTGTCTTTTTCGTTTTCATTACTATTCCCCAATGAGTGGCAGAGATTTTGTTCTGTCGGCTTTGCAGTTTTGCAGGTGGTCAGTTTTCATTGATAAAGAAGAATTGAATTTAGCTGATTTTGAGGTATCTTTCTGACCTTGGATGCATGCTAAAAACAGCCAAAGTTTAAATTGGTGAGGAATCTTTGTTGTTATGAGCAGGAGAAATTCAAACAGCGACGTTTCTTTTAAGATTCTTGGAGTCAGCTCTCATTATGTTGAATCTGCTGATAGATTAATTTGATTGTGTCGGGCCGACCACGATTTTGAATTATATGGTATCCCTTCTCTGTTCCATTTTTGAAGCTGCTCTGAGCATCTTTCAATTAAGCAGCAATTAAAATCTCTACCAATTATCTGGTCTGGTGTGCGGGACGGAAGTTTTTTGTAGACCGCCTTTGCTTTTTTTGCAACTTAATCGTTTTGAACAGTAATCTCAGTAATCTGTTCTCCACTGTTTGTGTCAGTGGACCAAATTTTCTCTCCCACTTGTGACTAGTTAGCCTTTACAACGAGCAGTTAGTTTTAGCGGATCCAAACTCCAAAATTTTGCATTTTTGCAATTCGCTTTTATATGTCTATATCAACTATGTTCTTACCGTTGCATTAAAAATTAAGTGAATTTCTATTTGCTAAATTTTCTTTTAAACTTCATTTTGGATTGGATTTGCTACAGATTACCTGATACGAAATCTCGTTTTGTAACCAAGTTCAATCCGATAAGAAAAAAATAAAACACAAAGATATATGTCTCGGATCTGTTTGATCCGGTTTATGCAAATATATTCAAAGACAAACTTAATTTGGACTCTGCTCTTTGGATTCTTGAGTTGAAGTTCTCCAAGCATGTGGTTCTACCAGTTTTATTGTAGCCCAAGATCTTTTAAATACAAGTTACAGTAGCAAAATTTACTGCTCAAGAATATTTTTCAAAAACACACAGTAGCAATTGACTAGTTAAGAATAGTTATAATACAACACAAAGTAATTTTTTGGTCACTTTCTTTTACTCTTCGTTCAGGGATTGACCCCTTTTTCTTTGTTTTCATTACTATTCTCCAAGGAATGACAGAATTTTATTCTGTCGGATTTGAAGTTTTGTAGGTGGTTATTTTCCATTAATTAAGAAGAAGTCAATTTTGCTGATTTGAGATACCTTTCTGATCTTGAATATATGCTAAAAACAGCCAACGTTTAAATTTTGGAGGGATGTTTTTTGCTATGTGCAGGAGAAGTTCAAACCTATGTGAAGGCGACGTTTCTTTTAAGATTATTAGAGTCAGCTTTCATTATGTTGAATCAGCTGATAGATTAACTTGTTTGTGTCGGGCTTACCACCATGTTGATTTAATTGGTATCGTTCTCTGGCCCATTTTGGAAGCTGTTCTTAGCAGCTTCAATTAAGCATCACTGAAAATCTCTTCCGTTAATCTGGTGTAAGAGAAGAAAATTTTTCGTAGACTGCCTTTGCTTTTTATGCAATTTTATCGGAAGGTTGATCAGCAATCTGTCCTCCACTGTTGGAGTGGACCAAATGTGCTCTCGCACATATAACTAGTTAGCCTTTACAACGAGCAGTTAGTTTTAGTGGATACATAACTTCAAAGTTTTGTATTTTCGAAATTGCTTTTCTATGTCTATATCCGCTATGTTCTTAGCGTTGCAATAAAAATTAAGTGTATATCTATTTGCTAAGCTCTTTGTACCCAAGAGTTGAAGTGCCATAGGCACGTGTTAGTACCAGTTGAATTGTAGCCCAAAAAATTATCTAATACAGGCTACAGTAGCAAAATTTACTGCTCAAGAATAATTTTCAAAACCACACCGTAGCAATTAGATTCTCAAGAATGACTATAGCACAAAACACAGAACTTTTCTGGTTATTTTCTGTTAGTCTTCGTTCCGGTCAGCGTGACTAGGACTCTAGCTGTAACCAGAACAAAAACAATAAATTTGATTGGTTTTCTGACGAAGCAGTTGGAAAACAGAAAGTGTATAAAAGTGAACAATAGATACAAACGAGTCTTCCATCCCCACTGTTTTTTTTCTCCTACGCAAGCTACAGAAACTCAGCCTCAACAGAAAAGATTAGAGCAATATTTGAGATCAATTTGTTGTTTTCGAAAAGTTTCTTTTTTAAATCTTTTTCAAGCGATCGGGGATAACAATGTAAATTTTTGTCGATTCAATAAAAATATATATTTCTTTTTTTTTTACAAGAAAAGTCAAAGTTTTAAATTTAACCAAAAATTCATTTTTTTAAAGTAGGGTTCTATTAAACCGCCAATTAAAATTTAATTTATTTTATCTAAAGTTCTGCCGTTTGTTACCACACTTTAGGTTCCTACTATCTACTGCAAAATCATTTGTTGCGGAAGTGCTGCAGACGGAGATCTCATGACAACACCTTTTCGAAACAATCAACAAACTTTATATTTGTATTCCATTTTACACTCAAATCTGCAAAATTTTTTAAGAATCGATCACTCTTCTGTTTTGCTGAATTGTTTTGTTTTTCTTACTGAAAGGCCTAATTGAGACTCACAATTAAGCACTGATTTGATTTCTCGAGGATTTTATATAGGTGCAACAGAGGTTTGTTTTTTCTGAAGCAGGTACACAGTATATGAACCAAATATAAATGGAGACAATCAATTGATGAAACTTTTTAAAAAAAAAATATCGGGAAAACGTTAATATATCTTTTGTGATCTCGTGTTAGGCAGAGAACGACAATCTATTCTTCTTAGGTTTTGAAAAAGAATGCGCATCATGGTCATCCTTTGATCAGTATTATTATGGTTACATACAGCACGCCACAAGAACTAAGAACTAAGTGGTGTTTAGACATCGATCAGTCAACAATCAAGCCAGGTGAGCCCAAAGTTCCCCATCCTGGTAAATTTGTGTGTTGATGAAAACATAAATGAACAGCAATTTTGAAAACAAGAACAATCTTTTCAACAGTTAATGTGACCTAAATGTAAACCCATAATTAATTATAACAATTGGTGAAAAAAGTGCTTAGCAGATTTCATACGTGATGAAGTAGAGAACACATCCTTCTAATAATTTATCAGATAACTTGTAAAAAAAACTTTCAATTGCCTCACAGAATCTTGAAAGCCATTTGTTTGATATTGCGCAAAAGATTATTTAAATTCGCAAAATGTGACCATGCCTTGTAAAACCTAACTTTGGATCGAAACTTGATACGCGCTGACACGATTTGGCAAAATTTTTACATGGAAATTTCTTTGAAAACATCATGATATGTACCCGCTTCAAGATCTTTACATGAATCTCAAGGAAAAAAGATGTTTCCAAGATAGATAAGACATACCAACCACAACTTGGCACAGCCATCCACAACATGGCACGGCCTTATAAAGGGCCGCACTAAGTTCCGTAATTTCAATTTTTTTTGAGGTAAAGTTTAAAAAACATTGCGCGCATTTTCAGAACAATTTCAAGGTTAAATAAAACCTTTGAACTCGGGGCCCTATATGGTTCCATACTAAATTTTGTGGCTTTTCAGAGTAGTAAAGGAAAGTGACTACAACCTCAACGGGGGGGGACGGACAATTTTTTGCAATGCACATCTACAACGGGGTGGGACATTTTGAGGTGGCCATCTACAACGGGGTGGGACAATTGCAATTTTTTAAAATGTAGTAAAATGTCCCCCCCCCAGTTTTTTACATATACACATACATATACACAATACATACATATGTATGTATGTATGTATGTATGTATGTATGTATGTATGTATGTATGTATGTATGTATGTATGTATGTATGTATGTATGTATGTATGTATGTATGTATGTATGTATGTATGTATGTATGTATGTATGTATGTATGTATGTATGTATTTATGTTTGTGTGTATTGTGGTATGCATGTATGAATGTATTTATGTATGTATATGTATGCATGTATGTGTATGTGAGTATCTATATATGTATGTATGGATGTATGTATAAATACATACACACATGCATACATACATACATACATACATACATACATACATATATACATACATACAAACATACATACATACATACAAACATAGATACATACATACATACATACATACATACATACATACATAGATACATACATACATAGATACATACATACATACATACATACATACATACATACATACATACAAATATACATACATACATACATACATACATATATATATAAATACATACATACATACATACATACATACATACATACATACATACATACATACAGACATACATACATACATAAATACATATATACATACATACATACATACATACATACATACATACATACATACATACATACATACATATATATATATACATATATACATACATACATACATACATACATACATACATACATACATACATACATACATACATACATACATACACAATGATAAAAAACCCAGAGTTGTACAAGAAAACAAGTTTTTACCTAAGTATTTACTCAATTATGGTCATAATCACTTATGTCCATAAATGCATACATAAATTGGTGAAAACAACAATAAAACAACTAACCTGTTAGTAGATGTATAAAATCATTAATGATATATCAATTGGAGAGTCATCAGATCATGCCCAAACATGTTCAGGGTCACAAAACTTTCCAAAATAAATTGACCAATCGGAGTGCTTGATTTATTATTCAACTTGACAACCAATCAGAATTGAAAGATTTGTAAACAAAAACTCTAAGCGCTCACGTTCAGTAAACAGTAAATTATGAACACAATAGGAACAAAAGACATCAAGCTCATTCATGAGAAAATTTTAACACTGAGAGGTAACATAAATTATACACACATATCTTATCGACAATTATATTTCGTAGCTGCTTGTTCTTTGTTAGATCCAGAAGTTGACGGAGAAATAGCACTTAAATTTAGACCCTATGGTGGTTTTATCGGAATTGATAATTCAAGACTAGATCCTTTATTGAAACGGAGCAAAGTGCTACGACTTCATGCTGCATTGCATGACGCCGCTGGATTTATAAAAGATTGCCGAAACAAAGGCCCTGGATATGTTTACGCTTTCCGTTACTCACCAGTAAACAATTGTCTTTTTGGACACCTGACAGGAATATTATTGATTCTATCAGTGAAAATTTTTCATTCACAACTGTTTCGTGAATTGGAATGCTAGAAAATTTTGGCAGCAAAACTACAAATATAATTGTCTTCGATCTCGAAGGTATCAAACTCAAGTCACTTGGATTCATTATAAAAGAACTCAGTTTGTGTTCGAGTTACAACGATACAATATTTTTCAAACCACCGCTTAAATTCGCTGATTTACCCGCACACGATAGACAAACTGTTATTTCGCTGACCAATAACCTACACGGTCTTGATTGGGACGAAGGTGATATACCTTACTGTGATTTGAAAACAATCTGTCTGAGTTTCAGTTTCCGATTCACACGGAAAAGTTTTTTTGCCAAAGGCATTGAAAAGTGTGAGCTCCTCAGTAAGCTTTTACAAAAAACTGTTAATAATCTGGCGGATCTAAATTGTCCCCGAATCTCAGAGATAATATCAGAAGAACAAGTTCCCTCCTGTTATCTTCATTCAAACTTTCGTTCAACAAACGATCAATTATCAAATCACTGCGCGGAACGTAAAGCAAGAATATTTTCTCAGTGGACACAAAGTGATGCACAGAGAAAATAAGGCAACTTTAACAACTTATCTGTCAGACAACTTGAAGATATTCACTTGCTTGACTCCACTTGACGATCAGCCGATTGTAATATTCAACAGAGTACAGGATCCCTCTCCACCAATACAGAATAATTTTTTAAGTGATCAACAGAACCGAGCGAACTATCTCAACAATAAGCCAACCACAGCACAACAACCGCGTTACAACGCGCTTTACAGCGCAGCAGCGAAACGTTATTTTGCAACCATTACTCTTTCTCCCGACGAGCTAGACAGCTTTAGGGCTTTCCTGCCCGTGATAGATAATTTCTATCACTTCCAACTGTACGTAAAAAATAAACAGAGAGCTCGAGAACATCGGAATCAGTTCAATTGTGGCTATGACCAAAACAAACCAGAAGCCTATACAGTCCCCCAATGAGCAGCGAATTCCACGTTGGAAGCAACGGGCGGACAAAAAAGTTCCTCAATTTAGATTGAAAAAAACACCACCAGAACGTGAGCTATCACTTAATGAGATGCTGAATGAGTTGCGGTTATATGTCTTGGAGCACCCCGAAGTTGAAAAAGTTTTCAATCAACCCTCGTTCGAGGAAAATGACTCATCAACCGTTTGTTATAAACTAGAGATAAAAAGTCATATTAAAGGTTTCAATTTGTTTGAGTTCTGGAACATGAAACAGTTCCCCAGTAAATAAATAAAAAATTTAACATTTTATATCATCCTTGTTTCAATTCACTTTTCAATTAATTATTTTTCTCTAATGAATCAAAGAGACGAGGCTGACGCTGGTATCAGTAATTTAGTCTTTGATGTGAACAACAAGGAGAGGCCCCCATGGCGTTGTTGTTCAAATTCAACAGTGCCAAGGTCCGAAGTAATATTTTTTGTTCAAGTGAGTATCATTGTCTTAATCATCATTCTTTGCTTCTCTATGCTCTTACTATAATCAGAAAGCTGTGAAGAGAAATCAATTTGGATAGCTCTCTTATCGAATTTAGTTGGTTACATTTTACCTAATCCCAAACTATGAACAAAGTTATTCTTACACATGACAGGGTATTCATGTCAATTGTAGGACCAAGTGGTTGTGGTAAAACAGAACTCTTGTATCGAATGCTAAAATGTTCGTCCTTTTATCCACGTTTTGAAAAAATTTATTATTTTTACAAAGAGTTCCAACCACTTTTCAAAGATATGCAACGAGTTATACCAGGGATTGAGTTTCTAAAATACTCAGGCTTTGATATAACAAAAAGGCTATCGCATTGTCTGCTTAATTATGACGATTCATGTGAAGAAATCTTCAACGATAAAGAATTTGTAAAAATAGCTACCTCAGGACGCCATCACAAATTACATGTTATATACGTCAAGCATAATTTGTTCCATCAAAGCAAATGGTCCAGAACCATTGATCTGAATACAACACACATAATATTATTCAAGTCGCTTCGTGACATTCAACAAATTGAATATCTTGGAAAACAGTTGAATTGTCTCCAACTGATAAAAGAAGCATACAAACTAGCAACTGCGGAGCCCTTTGGACATTTGATGATTGATCTCGACCCAAAAACCAGTCAGGGTTTACATTTTTCATCGCAACTAATTGGACCGGATCCTTCCATTTTTTACATTTCGTCCCCTGAAGCAGTCATTACAACAATTACAAATGAGAAAGAAACATTTGCTTATGCTCAAGCAATGGGCAAATAAGAGGAATGAGAACACAGCTCAAATAGAAATATTACATCAGGGCGATTTCATTTGGTTCTTGAGTGACTGTGTAATGAACGTGCTCTCTGGAGTTGTACCAATCAATAAAGTTGAATTAAAAAAATTCGAGAAACCACTACGTAAACTTGCAGACAGGCGAGTTGAAAAAAGTGAGAGAATCAAAATTTTTCGATCAGATTCTGGAGTTCGTCTAATTAAACTGATTGCGTTACCTTGTATTGCTTTTCTGGAGCAAAATGCACACTGAAGAGTTTGTGCTAATTCCTCGTCAAATGTATGCGAATGAACAACCTCAAATTGCCAGCAGCGAGCATAATATTGGAAAAAATAGAAGAGTCAGAATCTCTATCGTTGGATCAAACATCAAGACTAATGGTTAATAAGTCAAGCACGGGAATTCTTGTCGCAGATCTTCTTTACGATCTACAACAAACCACATCTAAGCTTTCACTCGAACATTACGAAGTGCTGACCTTTCTAGATATCAGTTCACAATTAACTTGTAATACATACGCAAAAAAATTTCTTGCCTTATCACTAAACGAAAAGTTACAGTTGTTTGAGGATGAACCAGAAAACGAAGAATCAGGAGTCTCGGGAACAGAAGAATCAAAAGCTTCTGGCGACGATGAAGGAAGCTTTGAAGATGCAAAAGACGAAATCCAACCGTCTAGCTCGTGGACAAATTACTTCCTCTCACGTTAAACAATTGAACAAATTATACACAAAAGGTAGTGCAGCTTTTGGTAGCATTGCTAACTTGAAGAAAGCCAGTGGTTTACCAAGATCCAAAGTGGATCAATACCTTCAGTCGAAAGCCCCATAAACAAAATACAGACAATTCAGAAAAACTTTTCCGAGACTAAAAGCTGTTGCATACAGAATAAACGAAATCTGGTCTGTCGATGTGGCGTATATAGATAAAATTGCCCAACACAACAATGGAGTCAAATATTTACTGGTGGCTGTTGATGTTTTATCGCGATACCTACGAGTGCAACCGATGAAGGCTTTATATGCAAAAGACGCTGTTGAAGCGTTCAAGAAAATGATCAAACAGAAAAAAACCAGAAAGGGTTTGGACAGACAAGGGATCCGAGTTTGAAGGTGAATTCGAAAAGTTTTCTGAAAAGAAGGAGATTCGTTTATATACAACCGAAAACGAAACCAAGTCAGCATTTGCTGAGAGGAATATTCGATCGCTCGAAAACATTATTCACAAATACCTGGAGGAAAATTGGACTTGGACTTATATTAAGCAATTGCCCCAGTTTGTAAATACTATACACAGTCGTGTTAATCGTGTTACCCAACTTGCGCCTAATAAAACTTTCAAAAACATGAACCGTTTCTAATATCTCTAGCAATTAGCACAAAAAAGTACAAGCCAAAATACGAAGAAGGAGACCAGGTTCGGATTGCAAAGCCAGACGAAACATTTAGGAAAGGTTATAAACAATATTACTCAGACGAAGTCTTCACAGTATTCAAGGTTGCCACCCTTAGTCCACCAACATACAACCTTATAGACGCAAACAACGTTATAATTGAAGGTAAATTTTATGAACCAGAATTAGTTCAAGTGAACGTCCTTCCTGTCGAAGACTAAACATGAGTATTAATAAAGAATTTACTATTGATTTGATATTGAATGCATCAATGGGAATTTTTACCAATAATACTATGGCCAAGTTTCGAAATCAACTCGCCCAACCATTACAGTTAGATGGAGATTGGCAAGTTGCCCTTGCTTCAATATCATTTCCATCAAACATCAACAATATAAACTCAGCCGAAATAGTTGCATATGTCAGTTCTGGTGCTGAAATTGATGCTTCACATAACCGCACTGGACAACTTCGAAGAATTCGTAAAGGTATATACAACAGTTCAGAAGAGCTTCTGGAAGAAATTTTTCGAATCGCTCAATTGAAAAACTTTGACTATGATTTTGACACTGTAACGCAAAAGTTAGTTTTGAAATTTGGGCCTAACGAAGGTTTGTCAATCGAAGATGAAGAAGTCCCCAGTATTCTTGGTTTTAAAGGAATAAAAGATATTTCGAATACTGGTTTTATTCACACTTGTTACAAGTCAGAAAAAGCAGGCAACACTTTGAACAGATATGTTGGAGATTTTCCAGTTGATATCACTTGCGGATCACAGCTAATATTTGTATACAATGATATAATTGAACATCAAAACGTTGGTGATGTGAGAGCTCCGGTAATAAAAATCATTGAGTCTGAAAGACGTTTGAGAAACGGTAGCATAAACACAGTGACACCCATACACCATAAGTCTTACACAAATTTGGATTACAAGCCAATATTATCAAACAATTATCAGAACATCCAGGTAGAGTTGAGAAACGAAACTGGAAAACTAATTCCTTTTACTGGTACCGGAAAAGTTATAGTGAGTTTAAAATTTCAAAAGATTTTTTGAAATGGAGGCATACTACAGCAATCAAGCATCTCAATCAATGCCGCATTTTTCCGGACACTACAGACAAAGAGGCAGCGGTTTTGGAGCCCTTGCTGCAGGTATTGGAAGAGTTGCTCTGCCATTAGCACGCAAATTTCTCTGGCCCGCAGCAAAAAAGATTGGTCGTGATTTATTGGTTCAGGGGGCACCGGAGTTAGTAGAAGTTGCAACCAAAAGGAAGTCAGCAAAACAAGCACTGAAAAGTACAGTAGCCAAAACAGCTCGCAAACAAATAGGTGGATCTCTTCAATCACGTATTGCATCAGGCCGTAAAATATTTAGACGAAAAAGACGACAATACACGAGACCCCGTTCAAACCAAAAACGAAAAATCTCAACCAGAAGAATCATTTCTCGAAAACCCCGTCCGAAAAGGAGTCGTCTGGATTTTTTGTCGCAAGTGAAAAATGCGAACTAATATTGTGATACCATCTGAAGCCACTCACAGTTCTTTAGACTTATTTGAAAAACCACCTTTGCTAGTAACATTTGATCAATCATTCAAGCAAAAAACAGGACCGCTTTATTCGCCTTCAGGATCATCATTGGAATTTGAAGTTGTTGGTGATCGCAACAATTTTGTTGACTTGCAAAAAATTTACCTGGAGATCAAGTGTCGAATACTTCAAACAGGTGGAACGGATTTGCGCTACACAGCTGATGACGCTAATGCCAGTGATCTTCCATATTTTGCTAATAATATCCTTCATTCACTTTTCGCCGACTGTACTGTTTCTGCAAAGTGTATCAAAACTTCAACAGCTAATGGACACTATGCACACAAAAATTTCATAGAAACTGAATTCTCTCATGGGACAGACGCAAAGAAAACATGGCTGAAATGTCAGGGTTACGAGTATGAAGAAAACCCCGGCACTATTCCAGCAGTATCAGATATAAGAAAAAGAACAGTGCGACCATCCGCACGCATAACATTATATGGAAAATTGGCGGTTGATTTCTTTTCATGTGAGAAACATTTGGTTAGTGGAGTTACGTTACGCATATCAATGAGAAGATATCAAGATGACTTTGCCGTCATCAGCGAAGACGCAGCGAAACAATACAAGGTTAAAATAGATGAGGCTAATTTATTTATCAGGAAGATGACGGTATCACATAATGTTGTAGGTGCAATTGAGAAGACATTATTGAAAACTCCGGCAATTTACCGATACAATGAAGTAATTACCATAACATTCTTGGCTACAACAGGCCAACAAAGCTGGAAACATGAGGATATTTTTACTAAAGAGCCAATCAGAAGAGTCATTGTTGCATTATGCGTTGGCACAGCATTCATCGGTAACAACACCGCTAATCCATTCCATTATCAAAACTTTGGTTTAAGAGAGATAACCATTTATCGAAATGGTTTTGCAACGGCTGGAACTCCAATGTCAACAACTGACAACAAGAGGTTGTACTACAATTCAATGAGTGCATTAGCTTATGTAGAAAATGGCCATGGAATACCTCTGAGTGAGTTCGCAAACCATTATATAATGGTATTTGATCTGACCAGCACTCAAGAGGCAACTCATGACTTTATTCAACCAGAGCTTACAAATTCATCATTGTCTGTCGAGCTCAAGTTCGATGCAGCGTTAGATCATAATGTTGAAATATTTTTTCTTGGGGAAAAAGCATCTACTATCTACATTGACTCTGCAAGAAACGCATCTAAAAACGCTCTTCCCATGATCACATACTAATGGACGAAGACCAAATTCATCTTCAAGTGAAAAAGTGTAAACACCTCAAATTCAAATTCAGAGGGGTTTATGCCGCTGATATTTTTCCTCTGAACTTGCAAACCAACACATTTATTATTGTTAATGCATCACGATCCAACTCTATTGGAAACCACTGGGTAGTGCTAGCTAAACGATATGCATACCCAATATTATATTTTGCGGATCCATTGGCTCTACCCTTGACTACCTACAAGGATAGTTTCAACCGTTTACAACAGTGTAATGACTTGGAGATAATGAGGGATATCATGGAACATAGAAGAGACATTCAGTCTCAATTGCAATCCTCAGACTCCCAGCTTTGTGGTTTATTTTGCATATATATTGTTCATTATTTTTATAGTGAGAATTTTCCATTCATACCTGATGTAAATGAATTAGAGTTGTTAGCTTTTGTAAAACATATGAAGTAAAAGTTAATTTAATTTTGAAACAACAACAACATTTTTTTGAGTATCAAATTTTAAAAAATTGAAAGGTTATGAAAGAGTTTGGGGTTTCTCGCACAAAACTCCCGTGGCCACTAAGCAGAATATCCATTATCTGATAAAGAGTTGACGAGTGTTCACCTAGCATAAGCTGGCAAAATCGTTTCATAGTTACATCAGGGACTGTAGAAGAACATTTGTTTGCCGTAAAAGTACTAATACATTTCGCTGTTGCCTCACTCAAGGGTGCTGGAAGTTGTTTCTGGTTCTTGGTAACTGAAGAATAAGTTGATTTTGAAAGGTACTCAACAGCAACATGTAGTCGTGAAATTATTGCACCACGTTTAACAAAGTCTTTTTGCGTAGGCTGAATAAGTAATTTGAAACAGTTAACGAGACACGGTATCATCGCAGGTACATAAAGAGAATCGAATGTATTATCATCTTGTGAACCAAATTCATACATAACATGATAATGATTGGAGCCAAATGTGCAACCTTCGATAACTGTTGCAGATGAATGATAACCATATGCATAATTTTCAATTGTTGTATTTTCAAGTTTTGGTTCCGTCTCACAAATATTGTACTTGAAACGTTTTTGAAATTTCTTGAAATATTCAGGACTGTTCTCATACATTGCCTCAACCATAACGAACGAAAAAGAAAAAGCTAATGAACTAACTATGAAAGCATAAACAATGACAGGAAGCAAAAGGTATAAGAGAAGTTATTCCGATTCCTCATTGACTGTTACAGATGTTTTTGATATCTTCTTTTGGCGCTTAGTCGGTGTTTTGCCGGCCCGTTTTGCTGGACGTTTCGAGTCATCAGTTGAATCTGGTTTTAGAAGTGAGTCGATCAAGCCAACTGGTTGATCAAGCATTTTTTCTAGTTTTTCAATGTTTTGACATAGCAACCGAAACTCTCGCGCCGAAAGTGTAATTTTTTGATTGAAATCCCAATCGACCTGTTCACAATCACGTTTGAACAATTTCAAGGATAAATAGGTGCCAGTGGTATGATAAGTCTTAACAGCAGCCCTAACAAGCCGTTTTTCATTGAGCGAGAGATCCAAATAAAAGTCGCTGTACTCAGCATCCTTAGACAAAACATTACCCATAATGTTGCATATATTGAGACAAACTGTATCAAAGTAATTTGAAATGATAAATGAAATTACATAAATACATTAATGTTTATTGGAATGTAAACAATTTCAAACCCCACGCCAACATGTCTAGACAAGATAACAGCTGAACAAACAAATCCCCCCTCCCTACGCGTGTAAACAAATTTATACTCCTCTACATCAGCTGTGACGTTTATACGAAATATGAAACTCAAAAGATCGGAAAAAACATACCCTGCTGAATCAAAACCCATTCAATGTCACAATTGTCCAAGGCAATTTAAAAATTTTCATTCACTAATGCAACATCGCCGGGCCACGCATTATAAAGGCCATAGCAGAAAACAGTTTTACAAGTCCCGACCTTTAAATCTAAAAACTGACAAATTTTATTAGCAATGGATAAATTAGCTCCCCTCCTCGAGTCTATTTATATTTCTCGAGAGCAACCCATTTCAACTTTGGTCAATATGACATTATTATATTTATAGACATGACGGAATAATGATGAAATGATTAAGTCAAATAAACAAATCGGTCTACAACATTTTTTTTCAATCTTTCCGCCATTGGTTCTTTCTTGTTGTTCAATATAAGTTTTGTGAAAACTCTTTAGTTCTTTGGCACCTTATTACAATACTGCAAGTCGTTTGTTACTTAATCTTCTTCTTGAATTGGCTTTCATCCTGCTTTTCCTTTCAGTTCCATACGATATAAAAGCAAGTTTTCATTTCTCTTGTTACTAGAATGTGTTCTAGACTCGGTGCTGTTAAGTCTTTATAAAAATTTCTTTACAAAGAAAACTGTTTGCTTTGTTACCGCTTAAATCCGTAAAATTAGAACAAAAAACATCCAATTATTTATCCATCAACTGCAATATGGCTGCTGAATATTTAGAAATTGCAAAAACAAGGGAGCGAGGCACCCGAATTCTTGTGCGAATGTGTCACAACTTTAAAAATATTGTCCTTGCAAACGAAAGCTATGATGACAAGACAGAATTGTGGCACAAAAAAAACAGCTTCATCATTCCTGTGAATTACATTGAACCAATACTCGATTATACAAAACAAAAAGATTTATTCCAACTCACAAAAACGCCAGAAAAATTGTCACAACAAGAGGAGTCTCCATATGCTCCCCGATATTATGGCTGCATTACTCCGATTCAAACAAGAAAGCAAAACGTGAAAAAATTGTCCAAAAGAACACGAAAACTGTTTGCAGACTACGATCATGACTGCCTTGAAATTTGGGAAAATCAACTAGGACAGCTAGAAGAAGTTGAGCAGATATCAGATTTTTGGAGTTTCGATCAATCTCAATCGCCTAGTGACATGAAAACTCCGGAAAAAAGTCTCCCTGTACTTTCCAATAACTTTTCGGATGACGTTAGCATCGAGGAAATTCCTCCGTTAAATCAGTGTTACGCTCCAGTCAAGAAGGTGATCAAGTTATCTCGGCTCTAAACAAAACAAACTTTCGTCAAACTCATTGTACATATTGAACTTTTTATTTTTGGCTGATTACATAGCATGAATGTTTGGAAGAAGGAATTAAGCGTTGCAGAAAAATTCAGACATTGAACAAACAAGTGGATGAAAGATTGTATTAAACAAATAAACAAAAGTAAAAAGGGTAGAATTAAAATCAGCTGAAGCTTGGGTATTTTCATATCATGACAAAAAAATCAGTAAACAATTTTCAGCAGATACTAGTACGCGATACTAGTGATAAAACAAAACTGGGGTAAACAAATAACCCCGCAGACTGACCTACCTGCACTGAGCAAAGAAAAAGCAGGAAAGCAGGTAAACAGTTGAATCTCTGTTATTGGCACAACGGTCTGCGAGACTAGAGGCCCACTGTTTGCTCAGAAGTAGCTTTCAGTTTCAAATGTAAACAAAACGTTTGCCGAGCAGTAGCTTTCAGTTGCAAAAGTAAAAAAACAATACGCGCACTCTGATTGGGTTAGAGAATTGTGAAAATGTGTGACAACCCAATACTCGATTTTGTCATTTGCTTTTTGCCTTAACTTTACAAACACACGACAACTATTTTCTTTAGCTTCTGATTCAAATATCTAAAATCTTTTGAAAATCAGGCATTGTCCCAAAGTTTTTAGCCTTTGGCTAGTTTTCTTTCCTTGTTCCACCAACGTTTAAGTTTGAACTAACGAAAATGAATAGTGTCGATTGTAAAATCTGTCATCGAACGCTCTCGGATAAGCGCAGCCTAAGAAGACATATGAAAACTGTACACAAACAGTACGTAGTAACAAATTCGTTCATTTGCGATGAATGCGGTTTCGCAGATGAAAAAGTTGTCGAATTTGAAACCCACATGACACAGCAACATGACTCAATCAGGCCCCGGTATTGCTTGTACTGCAACAAATTTTTCGAAAACAATCTGAAGTGCATGGAACATATGACCAAAACTCACCGACTTCCGGTGTGGGACGCAGAAATAGAAAACAACCAAAGTTCTGGTTTACTACCCTCAGAACAAGTATTCAGTGGAGTGCTGAAAACTTACGATATTCCGGTCGGTGCGAAACAGATTGATCTCCTGAGCTTCATGCGTAGCAAGCGCACAGAAATAGACAACATCGTGGAATTAAACACTCAGAGTCACGCACAAAAATTCAGTTTTGCGCCATGGTTCAACTCACTAAACCGTCGAGCGATGAAAACATAAATAGTCAACCAGATCGAATAAAAATTTACATAAACTCAAAATTGCAACGCGTAGATGTTGTCGGGTTGAACAACAACTCATTCGCAGAAATGGTTGAGCAAATGTTGATCTCACTCAACAACTTTGCATCGCATGGGAGTGGATGGACCGTTGACAGCATTGAAAATGTTGAGATTCGTTTGGTGAGGTCAAAACCGATTAGTGCTTCTTCCTATTTAGCCTTGCCCACTGAGCTAGCTAGATGTCAATACCTGCTGAAAATCCGCAACCGATCAGATGAAAATTGTTTCCTGTACTGTTTCACTGCTCAAAACCACAAAACATTTGGACCACCAATCGTACCCGAGAATGCGTCATGGAGGCAAAAAACAAACCCCATCATGTACAGTCCCGACAACCCGGCAGCCAAACAACCAGTAGGGGAATATCTAATGCCGATGTCTTTTCACCAATTCGAGAAGTTCGAGCAACTAAATCAGGTTCGTGTAAATGTTTTCAGACATTCAAACGGCAAACTGATACCGTTCCGTATATCAAAAAATCAGAAATCAGACTTCAACCTTGACTTACTTATGCTAAGTGATGGATCGATGCATCACTATGTGCTAATTACCAACATCAGAGGATTAATACACAAATATAAAAAGATAAATCTCCGCAGGGACAACCATTTGTGCCGCAACTGTTTTCACGTGAGCTCTTCTTTGAGCCGATTTGAGAAGCATGAGCAAATATGTCATGAAAATTCTCAAGCAAAAATCAAAATGCCGAAAACCGAGCAGCAAAACAATGAATTTAAAAACTTGCAAGCTCGTTGGTTTTGCGCCGATAGTAGGATTTTTTGATCTGGAGTCAAAAATTGAACCAGTTGCGGAAAACAGAACCAATACTCAGAAGACGGTAACACGCGCAATCGAAGAACACAAACCCTGTAGCTATGTTTTGCTTTTTGTTGCACTCAATGAAGTCGAACCTTACTTCTTCGATATCAAAAGTGGGCCTAATGTGATGTCCGAGTTCGTCAAGTCGCTTGAACGAATCGCAAAACAAATTTATGAAGTCAAGCAAAAACACCGAAACTTTGAAGGTGAGCCAACGATCCCCAAAGTCGAAGCAACTCATTGCTGGATCTGTGAGTCTGAATTAGATCAAAGCCCGCAAAAACCTACAGGGTGCTGGATCTTTGCCACTTCACTGGAAAGTATCTTGGGTGGGCACATACTTTCTGCAATTTGAAGCGAAGAACATTAAATTTCACCCCCGTTTTCGCTCACAATTTAGCAAATTACGATCTTCGTCATGTGGTGCTAGCACTACAAAGTTTGGATGAGAAGAACACAATTTCAATTGTTCCCAACACTAGTGAGAAATTTATTTCGTTGCAAATTGGTGTTTACATCAAGTCAACTCAGAACAAAAAAGGCGTGTGGCACAACCAGTACGAATATATACGACTCCTGGACTCATTCAAATTTATGAATACATCGCTCGATAACCTAGTCCAAAACTTGCCCTCAGACCAATTCACATTACTCGAACAATATTTCCAAACTTGGCCCGAATCATCCACTAAATTGTTAAAGCAGAAGGAATGCTTTCCTTACTGCTATATTGATAGCTTTGAAAAGTTGGAAGAGAAACAGCTCCCCCCTCGGGAGAAATGGACAAACAGCTTGCAACAGTTCGAAGTTACAGTTACCGAGGCTGAATATGCGCGGGCGATTGAGGTATTCAATTTGTTTCGATGCCAAAATATAGGAGATTATTACAACCTGTATCTAAAAACAGATGTTTTTCTCCTAGCTGCTGTTTTGCTATGTTTCCGCAATGTATGTTACGAGACATACGGACTGGATTGTTGCCAGTATTACACCGCATCGAATTTGTCTGGTGACCCAATGCTTAAAGTTTGTCGACCAGATCTGAAACTCTTGACTGATCGCGAGCATCTGGACATAGTGGAGAGTCTCATACGAGGTGGAGTAAGCTGTGTTTACAGCAAACGTCTTTGTCGAGCAAATAATAAATTTCTTCCAGATTACAAACCAAAAGGAATTTCATCCTTCATAGTTATGATCGATGCTAATAATTTGTACGGTGGAATAATGGAAAAATTTCTTTTCCACTCGGGGACTTTGAATTGTTCGACAAAAGTGAGTGGACAGATAACGATGCCCAGGAAACACTGCAACGCATATTAAAAACACCAGATGATGATGATACTGGCTTCATTGTAGAAGTAGACTGCAGCTATCCTGATCATCTACATGATTTGCATTCAGATTTTCCTTTGGCACCAACCAAGGAAGCAATCGATGAAAGCTGGTTGAGCCAATACCAAAGCGATTTGTTAGATGAAATGCAAATAAAGAAGCCTCCAAAAGTCAAGAAACTAATTCAGACACTTTTTGACAAAAACAACTACACGGTGTATTACCAGACTCTGAAGCTCTATGTAGAATTGGGACTAGTCGTGACAAAACTGCACCGAGTGCTATCATTCAAACAAGACAAGTGGTTGGCTCCCTATGTACGACTCAACACAAACAAAAGAAAGCAGGCAAAAACCAAATTTGAGGAAGATTTTTTCAAATTAATGGTCAATTCTTCTTTCGGAAAAACTTGCGAGGGAAAGCGAAACCGGATAAAAGTGAAACTGGCGCGCACTGAAGAAGAAACTCTCAAATGGACAGACAGACCGGAGTATAAGTCATCGAAAATAATCAGCGAAGATCTAGTAACAGTGAGCCTCGAACAACTTGAAATTTTATGGGACAAGCCAACCATAGTAGGTGCATGCATATTGGATCTGGCTTAGAAATATATGTTTGAATTCTATTACAAAGTAATGAAAAGAAACTTCGACTGCAATTTGTTGTACTCGGACACTGACTCGTTTGTATTTGAAGTTCGATCAAGAGATTTCTTCGCTGACTTACAGCGGAAAAAAAGCCATAGTTGACCACTTTGATTTTTCCAACTTCCCTCCCGAACATCTACTGCACAACAAGGACAATGCACGTGTTACTCCCAAATTCAAGGACGAGATGGGAAGCAGGCTTATATCAGAGTTCTGTGGACTGAAACCCAAACTGTACTCAATCAAGCTTGCTGAAGGTAGTTATAAGTTTTTCACTCAAGTTCTTGTTACACACAATCATTCAACTTTTTTTTTTGAACAATTTTTTTTTGAATTTTTTATTGAAAATTTTTTTTTGAATTTTTTTTGAAAATTTTTTGAATTTTTTTTGAATTTTTTTTGAAAAAAGTTTTTTGAAATTTTTTTGAAAAATTTTTTGAAAATTTTTTAATTTTTTTTTGAAAAAAATTTTGAAACTTTTTTTTTTGAAAAAAATTTTATTTTGAAGTTTCTTTTTTTTGGAAAAATTTTTGAAATTTTTGAAAAATTTTTTAAAACTTTTTATTGAAAAAAATTTTCATTTTTTAATTTTTTTTTGAAATTTTTTTTTTTGAAAAAAATTCTTTAAAATTTTTTTTTTAAAAATTTAATTTTTTTTGAAAACTTTTTTTAAATTTTTTTTTGAAAAATTTTTTTAATTTTTTTTTTGAAAATAATTTTTTGAAATTCTTTTTTTTGAAAAAATTTTTTGAAAAAACAATTCATTTTTTTTCGAAAATTTTTTTTGAAAAAATTTTTGAATTTTTTTGAAAAAATTTTTTGAAATTTTGAATAAATTTGAACATTTTTTTTTTGAAAAATTTAAAACAATTTGAAATTTTTTTTTTGAAAAAACAAATTTTCATTTCAGGCCCTGCTAAGCAATAAGCAAAAGGAGTAACAAAAGATGCACGGCGCAGCATGACCCACGAAGTATACAAAAGAACTCTTCTTGGTGGTGAGGTAGTGCGCCTCCTCAACACCCGAATAGCTTCGAGCAACCACAGGCTCCACACAATTGTTGTGAATAAAAAGTCGTTGTCGGGTTATGATGATAAGCGATTCATCATGAATGACCAAGTATCAACTCTGCCCTATGGACATCAATCTTTGCGAGATGACATGTTCTTCCGCACAATAGTCAACGACCCTGATTGGGGCTCCGAGGATGAAGAAAGCGAAAAAGAACAGCAGCAAAAAACTCAGCAGAAAAAAAAGCACCAGCCGCAAGACAGCACAACTCAACAGCACAAAAACAAGCAGCAGAAACAACAACAGCAGCAAACAAGCATTCCACAACCCAGCAGCATACACAACACAAGTTTCAATTCTATTCCCGACCCAGGTTTTCATCAGCGAGAATATAGCGAGGACGAATTGAATGAAAACCTTGTTGATTTTGACAAATTGTCAGATTTGTCAGACAGTGGATCGTCGACAGACCCGGCTTGCGATGGCTTTATATTGGACCAAGCAGTCAAATCGGATAACGCTACTGTTTCAAGTGACAATCAAGTCACTTTGGTAACACCGGAAATTAAAAAGAGAAAAAAGAAAGCAGGAAAAGGAGCTGCAAAAAAACCACGAGCTCGCATTATAGACTATTCATCAACTGATGAAGATTGAACTCAGTGATTGGCGTATGCATACTTACAGACTAACTAAGTTTTTTACTGTTAAAAAGCCCGCGAACAGAAGTATGAAATAAGTAAGCACCAATTAAGATGAAATTTTTTGAGTTTTTGTTGAAGTGCGGAACGCTCGGTCCCTCCTCTTCTTGTATTCCACAAGTTGTTGTTCAAACCTATTGCTAGTAACAACTCTCTCAGTAAAAAGTTCCTCTCAGGAAACCAGTAGCAGTTATTTCAAGTCTCAATCAAAAATCTTCCACCCCGAAACAAAACTCCCCCATCGTGCGCTGCGAACTACTAGCTGGATTGCTAGCAGCTGCTTGATCTCCACTTCGGTATCTTGCAAGACCGATCTCAAAAGTTCACGACCGGAACTTCTACGGCGTGCTCAACCTCCCGAGTTCACAGTCTATCATCGGAATATTGGATTTTTGAAATTGACTTAAAATTAGCAACTAACCGATTAAGTGAGAGAAACTTTGGCCTTTGCTTGAACTCATTATCAAGTTTAAGAACCACTAGTTAAAGATTAATTGAATAGACAGGTTACATTTTTGTAAAAACAAGATACATCAAAAGGCAAATGTTTTTACAAATCATTTTAAAAAGTATAAATTGAAAAAAAATTCGCGGGCTTGAATGCCCAATCAGTGTTTTTTAAACCACGATTACAGAAGCAATGAAAAAGTCTATTCCAATTCCAATTTTCTTTCGTATATGAATGTAGATAACAGCCACGTAATTTCAAAACAAACCACTTACTAGAGAAACCCGACAAGATCTGATGAACCAATACTGTTGATGAAGAATCATACTGAATGACAAATTTGGTGGTGTTGCCAGAAAAAAAATTGGCGAATTTTAGATACAAAACAATAGAAACAAGCCATTGAAAATCTCAGGAAACTTTTTCTGTTTAATTCCTTCCCAAATTGAGAAACATCAAGTTGCTCTGTTTCTCAATTGTACCAGTCTTTGGTTTTTAAATTTTTTTTCAATCAGATCCTATAGATAATATCGCCAATTTTTGATTGATTTATGTTTTCTGTCGTCAGAGTCAGATTGCGTTGAGAAGAAAGTGAAGAAAAAGAAGTCAAAATTTTGTTAGAATAAAAATCAAAAGATAAAGCTACCGAATAGTTGAACAATTTGCTGGAGAATGAAACTCAAATATTTCATCCAAATTTTAACCAGACGAAGTTTTTATAGCATCATAGCCCATGTTTTTTTAAGCCAAAACTCAAAGAAATTTGTTTCCTTTAATCCCGATAATAATTGTTTAATATGTTGACAAGTCACAGTTTTATGTTGCCGCAATTAATTAGCAGCGGCCCATATTTCACATAAAAAACCTAGAATTTTGAAATTTTTGCAAAAAATGGGTCTGATAAACAAAAGTATGTAAAAGTAGCGTCTATGTTATTTGCCATAGCTCCAAAGTAGCGTTGGTTGAGAGAGAAAGCAGTAAATATAAACTGTCTGTTTACACAAATAATAGTCAACTATTACTACGCTGGGTTGAGATGAAAGAGAATGCGGCAAAAACTGGGTCACTCTATGAAACAAAATTAGTAAAGATCCATATGGCCGAATCGGCGTATAAGCCCCTAGGTGCCGATGCACAAGTTAATTTTCATCAATACCTAATAACTGGAATCTTTGCAATTTGAGTCGAGTTGTTAAAGATGGCATGTTAATATTCTTAGTGATAATATTCCTCAAGCTATTCATCTGTCTCGATCTCTAACTGGTCAAAAATAAGTTTAAACCTATAAAGAATAGGTTAAATTGGACAACAATCAGAAAGTTGAATCTCTGTCTATTGAGTCTTTGTCCTTCACTGGATTAGTTTTTGCTATACCAGTCTTTGTCTTTTCAGATTTTTTATCTTTTTTTTCGGCTTCTTCGGCTGCTCTTCGTTGTTCCACAATTGGATAAGAAAGAGGCGCACGTTGGACTGCTGGTTCGAGTGATCCTTCTACCCGAGAGTTATGCAGCTCGACGCGTAACCGAGCAACTGTGTCCCATGCTCGATTTCTTTCTCGCTGCACATTTTCAAGGAGACGATCACTGTGGTCCCGCTCGCTTACTGTCCTTCGGTGTCGATAGGACAGAACTTCTATATCGCGCTGGGACTGGTATAGCATTCGCTCGACGTTTGCTCTTTCACAAATAGCGTTATTTCGTTCACGAGTAACGGTGTTAAGCTGCCGGTTGAGTGCATCAACAAGTACCATACAGCTTCGAAAGTTGTTCATCGCACGGTCTCTATGCTCGCGGGCTTCATCCCGTTGCTGCTCTGTCTTTTTGCGTTCTTTTATAAGCGACTGAATCATTTGTATAAGATTGAAAGTACAGGATATTAAATAAATTAAAGGATGGAAAAAATTAATAACGCAAGAAGCTATTAGAATGAACAACTTATCTGTTTTACACTAGTCAACAAAATTTTATCGCCCCTCACCCACGCGAAACTGTCTGAGATCTTCTAAGGTGAACTCCCCGCCTAGACATCTCAAGTTTACACATCATACACAAAACATGTAATCGCAATGCTAGCAGTACTAGTGCTTAATTTATATCACTGTTCTAAACAAACAAACAGACCCCGCAGCAAACAGTTAGTCGTAACAAAAACTGGGTCAAGCTTGTAAGCAAATTGAACAAAGTTAAAATCAACCGAAAAGTTTTCCATTTTTGGTCAAAAAAAGGGGGGGGGGGGACAATTTTTGCAACCTATAAAATTTTTGGAAGTGTCCCACCCCGTTGTAGATGTGCATTGCAAAAATTGTCCGTCCCCCCCGTTGATGTTCTAGTCACTTTGCTTTACTACTTTTCAGAAGTGACAAATTTTTGGCCAGTAGCAAATTGTAATGAAAGTTTTAAATGACCTATATGAAATAAGCGATTTTTTTGAAATCCATTTTGAGAGTTCAATATTTAGATTTTGTCAATTACATCATTTGGCTACGGTGGCATAGAAAACTTATTACGGCTTTAAACGGCACCGTACAATTTTTTTTAAGTTTTCTACGGCGCCGTATACGTCTTTTTAAGTTTTCAAAGTTTCGTCTAATGTTGTCATCCTGGAATAGCACAAAATTGTATGATTAAGAATGAATAATGATATTTTTTATCAAGAATTAAAAGACAAAACGGGCAACTTGAGCAACCGTTAGTTTGCTCAGAAACTACAGAACTTAATATATTGAGCAAATTGAAATTTTTTTATGGATCCAAGCTCGGTATCTAGTTAGTGGACAATTTATTCAGATCCCCAACAGGGAGGGTCCACGGACCCACGCTATGGTCTCTTACAAAGTTGCACAATTCACTATGACAAAAGTTTTTCACATGACAAATCATAACAAAAAAATCCTAAAAATTTACTGAAGTTTCTTCAAGAGCTATCAAGAACATTTCTGTGTTTACTTTGATTAGCTTTCACAAAGTTTTACTGAGATTGTCAAAATTTAGGTCTAACGCCAATTACATGATAAAAATGGAGGGACAGTGTAGTTTTCTTCAGTTTTCCTAGACAATCCAACTAACGAAGGAAATCCAATTAACGGAGCCGAAGATTGATGAGAATTTCATGAGGACTACAATTTATTAAAGTATGACAAGTATGACCATTGTAAAATCAGACTGAAGGCAAGTCTGACAATTCAAAAAGTGATCTGAATCAGTCTATGATTCAGTAATGATAAAGAATTGCATTTATACTGGCCCAGTACTGAAACGCACTTGGAGTTCGCTACGGGTTCGACCAAAATTAGTGGGTCAAATTGTAGATCATTCTACACCTTGTTGTCAAATGCAGCCATCATGCAGCTCTCATCCAGCTTGAGCTCTGGAATTATGTACCTAGTCCATGACAATAAATGTATATTTTTTCTTTAACATAAACTAAGCCATGGCAGAGTAATTTTATGGCGACATACAAGTAAGTCCAATATTAAGTAATAAATATGTAACCTGACATAACTAGTACCTTTTTTCATCCGGCACAATTACGACAGCGATATTTTCAAGGTATTCAGTGCACCAATGAAAAAAAAACTTCGTTTTTTAGACACGGAGTGGTTGCGAACAAAATTGTTGGCTCACTTGACAATTTAGCCTTGTCTATTCATACTCATGAACATTTAATATTCTATTAATGATAATAGTTTTAATTTAATATGAATTAATGTTATAAAACATCAACTGTTGAAGTTCACTTTTGCCGGAAAATTACGGAAAATGACCCCTTTTTGTTCTTTTGTGCACATCGGTCACACCTTTTTCAATTTGTCTGAAATTTATGGCCCGAATTTCCTTACTAATTACTAAGCTTAGAAACTAAAGTTTAGAAACTAAAATTACTCAAGAGCCACCCTATCGGTAAAAGCTAATTTGAAATTTTTGTCGAAATTATTTGTTTTTGGTCACTTTTGTTAAGCTATTTTTCAATGAACCATTGTTAAAAGTATAACCGAAAATTACTAGCAAAAGTAGTAAACTAGTTGTCACGAATTTCTACTTTGTCTCTGATAACAAAACCACGCGAAAAACTTTAAACGTGTTTTTTTTTCATTTAATTGTCATTATATAATTCAAAAGAGCCTAGCGTGCGAACTAAATTTTCCTAACAGTTGAGCCATTGCAACTGCTGCTCATCAATTTATATTTTAAAAAACTTTGAAAATCAACTGAAAAATATTTTCAAACTTTTAAAACACATAAACTGTCAATAGCAGTTTTTCAATGCTTTTTCATTCAAAAATTCTTAAAAATTTTAAATTTTAAATTGTAAAAAATATTTTCAGACAACATTTGAAAACATGATTTTGACGCTCATGCATTGGGCTCGTGTTCAACAGTTTCACTTGCTCGGTGGCTTTTTGTTAAGTTTAGGGACACCAGGTAAACTAAAAATCTTCAATCTTGAAATAAAATATGAAACTTAAAGGAAATGCTCGAAGTCTTAGCTACGTTTTGGTTTAAATGCTCACTGTGGTGAAACTTACCAATTTCACAGATTTTCCAATTCTTATTCTATTCAACTTCTCGTTGAAAAAGTTATGTGCTGCTGCTACTGTGATAATGGCAGATGCTCGAGGATCGAAACTACCTGAAAAATTAAAAACTTAAGAACATTTTTCGCTGTCAGCTGAGAAGGTAAGCAACCAGTTGAATTTTTGAAAATTGAGTCATTAAATCTTCAGTGCCGAATAGAAGAAATAATTCCATCTTAGGTTAATTTTTTTTTCATCGTTGTGGATACACGAAATTTAAACTTGTGCGGTTTCGTGCCTTTATTTAGCACAAACATGCTTCTGCGAAAATTATAAAAGCTTTTAAAAGGGTTGTTTAATCAATTAGATGTCAATTTTGTGCGGCAAGTTTTCAATAGTAATAATGCGCTTTAAAAGATTAAGCCGAGGATAGATATTTATTGTGAACTTGCTGGCTTAAAACATTAGGATTGCTCATTCACAGATTAACAATACTGCCTCGAAATGGGGAGCACTAGCTACAAACTGCAATTGCAGTGAAATTGCTAAATCCAATTGCTTGAAAAAGCAAAAAAAAGTTTAGCGCAAATATATATGCGATAGTTTTTATTTTGTTGAGTCTCAGTTTTGCTTCCAATGCTTGTCAGTGAAGCAGAAATGTAACTTGGCCAATATGCAAAAAAATAGTTAACATACTGCAAGTTGTCGGCTTTTTCAAGTTTCATCGTTTAGGAGTAGAGCTTCAATCCCAAATGAAAATGAGTAAATTAAGCTAGTTTACCTCAGAAGGGCTTGAAACACCCACGGATACAGTATATAAATGATGCAATGAAAGCAAGACCAAATGTGATTAGTTTCACAATTGCCCCTCTCGATATAATTTGTGGATTTGGAAGACAATCAGTGGCTTTGCTATCTACAGCATTGTTCACAAGAGCAATTAAGTCTTTGAATTTGGTCTAATGTGAATTTTAAAAAAATCGGCCAGTAAAGTTTAGGCTAATTATATGCTGAAACCGGCTTTGGTTATCACAAAACGCAATTTTTTTGAAAATGGCCTCTTTGTACATAGGCCACAGGGTTATTAAAACATCGTTTTCAGGTATTTTTTTTTCAATTCTTGCTCAGATTCTGAATTTCTCAAGTGAGTAAAACATAAGTAAACTGCTGGAAACGTGAAGATATCTCGTAGAATGTTACGAAGTAAATAAGTAAGCGAGATATTATTAGCCAATCAGAATCGAGTATTCAAATGTGCATATAAATCGTTCCAAATAAGATTTAAATACGTTCTAAAATACGTAGAAAGTTCCGAAAAAGTGCATTTAACCTAATTTTAAGTAAATATAACCACTATATGTATCGATTAAGCTGGTTTTCGGCTTAATATTTTTAGGTTTTCTAGACAAATTGCCGATTGAATACGAACTGTTTTGAAGTCAATGACATCAGACGAAAAAACCTGGTAATTGAGCATCAAAAAATCTTGCCGTCTAAGTTTCACTTGTTACATTGAACTTGATAATGCTTATACGTTGCTTTATTCTAATAACACGTTGTTATATGACGAATAAAAAAGAGTTGAATTGAATCCTCGGACTACTGATTGTTTTGCATCGTCAGAGTTTACATTGGTACCGCTCCCGGCTTCACGAACAATCTTTCCCTGTTGAATCGAAATTATTAATCGCAACATAACAAAATCCAGTAGCAGAAATTGTCTTCGGGATGACAATAACCAGTAGTGGTGACCTCAGCAGGGCTGCCGGTGAGGTGAGGGCGATGAAGCAGAAGGACAAAATAGTGTTGGATCTGGAGTCCCAGAGGCTAAAGCGGCCAAACACGACAGACAGCTACGACTGTGAGGTGACCACCGACAAAAATGCCTCGATGAAGCTAAAATTTGTCGCATCAATGCCAGTGCTGTTGGTACGGAGACAATGAAGATCTTGGTTCTGCCCGGAATTGACTCTTTTACAATTGTCGACAACTCTGCCGTCACTAATCGCAACCATCTACAGCTCAGTTTTTAGGAGAAAATTAGAATTAAGCATGGGAAAAGTTTGGACACGTGCTACCAGCTCAAACCAATTGCGGCGGAATTGTTCAATTCAGAGAGGGTGGAAGTAGGAGAGAACCTCTAAATTTAAAACTGTAAGACAGAACCTCTAAATCATAATTCGATATCTCTATTTGAATTTAGACGGCAAGAAACCCAACCCGTGAAATTTTTTGGATAATGGGTTTGTAGAATGAAACAAATATTTGTAGGAAAAAAAACAGAAAGGTGGCCCCCGCAAACATAATTTTGGGAAGAAAAAACATCGATTTTGGAAATATTTGGTAGATTTACCAAAAATTCAAAAAAATTGATACAGTCGGTTCGTATATCAAAAAATAACTTCTGATAAAGAGAAAATTGAGAGAAAATTATGCTAATTTGTCCAATTTTGAAAATTTTTGGTCAATTTTGATGCAATTCAAAAAAACATAGAATATCAATATAGAATATTGAAAAACCGTATTTTCGAACATAAAACCGTCCAGTTTACTGGATTACCTTTCCGAAAACAAGAATTTGCAAAAAATTGACCAAAATATGAAAAAAATTGGACAAAGGCAAGAAGGTTCGTAATTTGAGTGAAACTCAATTAACACAGAAAAAGTTGTGAAAATTTTAACAACCTCCGGCCTACAAAAAAATATCGAATTCCCATAATTTTCTCGTCGCTCGGTTATGTACCGTTTTTCTTCCGCGTCCTTTTCGTTCTTTAAACTTTACAATTCTCCGTTTTCCGTTTTTTCAATAACGTCGCTCTCCCAAAACTTCGCTTTTCTTTTTCTCCGTCTACTTTTCTGAATTTCAGTGTAGTATGTCATATGTGATAATGTATGTTGTTGTTTTGCTGTAGTTTTTTGTGTATGCTAGTATGCTGGTTTGTTGTTTAAGTCTTATAGCTTTCTAGGGTGTGACTTAAGTTTATTCTCGAGTTACGGCTGGATTGTCCTTTGACTTTTCAACTTTACTAATTTACTAGCCCTCCTGTTGTAGTATTTTGATTTTGCTGCTCTATGTTTGTGTGTACCTGTATGATTGCTAGTTTTTTGGTCTTGCTACCTTCTAGGGTGACTTAAGTTTATTCTCGAGTTACGGCTGGATTGTTTCTTGACTTTTCCAACCGTCTAAGTCTACAAATACACTATTGTAGTTCATTCAATTTTGCTGTAGTTTGTTTAATACCGTTAGTATGCTGATTGTTTGTTTTGGTTTGGGTTTTGCTAGGATGTGACTTAAGTTTATTCTGGAGTTACGGCTAGTAAATTTCTCGACCTTTTCATCCTTTTAGTGTACTACTGCATTGCCGTAAAATAGTTTGTCGTTAAATTTGTCGTTATAGACCCATTATGAACTATATTAGAGTGTCTTGCAGTAGCTTCTCTCCTTCTTCCTAGGGTGTGACTTAAGTTTGTTCTGGAGTTACGGCTAGGTTGTTTGCTTGAGTTTTTGCTGTGGTCTGCTAACATAGTTCTTTCCGAACTCATTTCCCGCCCGTTCTTTCCCACCGTCCCGTTTCGTTCGTTTTCCAGCACGTCCCGTTTCCGTTCTGTCGCGCATTGCTCGCTCGACTTCTCGTCCGTCCCGTTTCCGTCACGTTTCGCGTTGCTCGGTCGACTTTCCGTCCGTAACGTCTCCGTTTCGTCGCGCGTTGCTCGCTCGACTTCCCGTGTGTCCTTTGCCTCCCTCCGCGTTGAGCGCATAGCGTTCAGCGCTCCACTTCTGTTTTTGTCGGGCACAGTGTGCTCGATGACCTTATTTGCTCTTTGTGTGGTTTGTTTTACAGACTGTCTACAGTGTGCTGTGTTTGGTGTCTTTTGCGTTGGGTTCGTTTTGCGTGTATTAGGTTTGTTTGGAGCGTGCATATAAAATATAACCGTGTGCAGTGGTAGCATTGCTGGTCTTTGGAAAAAATAACATCATGATGTCTAATAGTCTTGATCAAAAAGTCAAAAAGTTGTACGCTGCCAGGTCAAAGCGTGAGGCTGAATTGCATGCTATACATGAAGATAGCCTCCATTGTATAAAAAGTCAAAGTAGGCGAGTGAAAGTTGAACGCCTAGTAACAAAGTGCAACGAAGCATTTATGATCGTTGTAGACAAAAATGAGGACCTGATTGCATTTGCTTGAAAAACGGAGGATCCAAGTGCACTTGTTCCTTCACTAGAGTCTTACTTAGAGGCAATGACAACCAAGAACGACAAGATCCTCACTTCAGCACGAAACTACATCAAATCTGCTGATGATAAAGTGAGTGAGTTTCAGGAACCGAGGGCTTCCATTCGTTCTAGACTTCCCTCAATTATGACATCGTCAAAAACATCTAGTCAGCGTAAACATGATTACGTAATTGCTAAGATGAAGCGTGAAGAAATTGAAAAACAGAATGAAGCAGCCATTCGCCTTGCTAAACAGAAAAAGCAAATGGAATTGGATGAACTGGAGGAAAACAACAGGAAACGGTTGGCAGAGGCAACTCTGCAAGAATTTGAATTGCTTGACGCCGTTTCTAAAGGTAGCCAATCTGAAACAACTGCAAGTGCTAGGAGCTCAATGAGAAGTGAAAAGGCTGTCCAAGATTGGATCAACACCTCACTTGCTTTAAGTTTTCACAATGAGGAGAAAACTAGCGAACCACAGGTTATGATTGACCCTCCAGAATGTCCTAGCCACAACAACGGCAAAACAGTAGAAGATCAGAACACTGAAATTTCAAGGCATTCCATTCCAAAAAATTGTCGAGGCAATTACATTTTAAGCAATGAAACCTTGCAGCAACTTTTTGGCTGCTGCTAACACACAGGCGCTGTACCAGGCGCACCTAAGGGCGCAAATGAATCAAACAGGCCAGCAAGGCACGGCGCTCCCAAGCATAACTAACCAAGGAACCGCGGATAGTCAGCCGCCTTCTGTACACGCCCCAGGGGCTTCTTCGCCGCCCATTCAACAGCCCATTCCACAACAGACGTTCGCACCACAAGAAAATCAGAATATTACAACCGAGGTTTTTGCCAACGCACAACTTCAAATTTCGCAATCCAGGGGACCTGAAACATCATGTCTGCCCGAGAATAATTCGGCCCAGCGTATATGCCCCGGACAACAAATTAATTTTGTCCCCCGAGCACCAAACGCCACTCTTCCTCTTTTTCCGACAACAAATCTTCCAGCCCCCCCCCGCAATCAACGTTCCCCTGCACCCAAGCGCCCCACCAAGTCCAAACATTCAACAGCACAACTCCGAACCCTCTCATTCTAACGTCCTTCCGATTCCGAACCCAGTCTTCGCACCTAACCTCACTGCTCCCATCCCACAAGCCACTTTGGATAATCAGCCTCTCGTCAAAACATTTCAGAATAATAATAACCGAGTACACAAAGTTGTACGTTCCGTTGCTCCGCCTGTCCCAAATATGCCCAATATCCCTCTTGGCCAAAATTTTGTGCCAAATATGAGTCACTGGCGGTTTCCACAGCACAGACCGTCATTATTCAACCAAGACAAAACCACCGTGAATAGTCTGCCTCCAAATGTACACGCCCATATCGCACCATCAAGCACTTATGTTCCACCACGAATTTATCACAATTCGCCCCCTTTGATTGATATGCAATCACCGTTAGGCGCGCAGCAGGAAAACCTGATCGCGACTACTAATGTTGTACCTGGTCTAGCCACTACGGTTTTTCAGCCAACATACCCCTATGTTGGGCCCACTCCGTTGAGTTGGAGCGGTCCGCAGGTGTCTGCACCTGCCCCTCCGATACCGGACAATGCGTAATTGATTAGGGAATTAGCTGATGCAATAACAAGCAAGATAAACGACCCTTTGCCCGAGTGGAAACTTGCAGAGTTTAATGGCGACCCATTAAAGTGGCATGAGTGGTATGGTCAATTCAAAAGCGCGATCGACTCGCAGCCGCTCACTGATGACGTTAAATTGACGTACCTTAAAATACTCGTCACCGGTAAAGCAAAGATTGCAATTGCCGAGTTTGCTTACTGTGGTTTAATGTACAAGGATGCACTAAGGACTTTGGAACGTAAATTTGGCCAGCCACAGGCAGCCGTAAGTGCACACTTGGATAAACTAAGCAGTTTTCCACCTCTTCAAATGCACAATAGTGATAACATCATAAACTATTCTGCTGCAATATCCACTCTCGTTGGGGTTTTCAAGTCGTTATCATATGATGCTGATTTGAAGAGCGCTTCATTACTTAACCAAGCGGTACAGAAGTTACCACCAAACAGGAAAGAGTCATAGTCACTCTTTACGGTTAAGAAGCACTGGGTTAAGCCTACCCTCCTTGACTTTAACGATTGGCTTAAAGAAAAGGCTGAGGCCCATGATCTTATGAAACAAAGCGCAACCAAGGCCAAACCTGAAGAGAACATCACTTCAGTAACCAAGACCAAAACAGCCTCAAAAGTGTTTGCATCAAATTCGCAACAAAGGGAAACAAAGAAGCAAATGCCATCTGCTTCCACAAATACTTACTTTCGATGCATTGTATGCAAAGGTAACCACCGGCTATGGGAGTGTCGAGTTTTCAAGGAAAAGACTCCAACCCAGAGAGCTAAGTTGGTGGCGGATAACAAACTTTCCTTTTCGTGCTTACGGGACAAGCACACATTCCGCCAGTGCCCTCAACCAAGAAAGTGCCGAGCAGAAGGGTGCAATAGTTCGCATAACACACTATTGCATGGGGCAGATAGGGTTTTCCCAACAAAACAGTCGACAAATTCCAATACCATTCAACCTTCTGGCAACACAGGTCAAAGTAAAGCAACTTCTAGTCAACTCCAGCCTAATAAGACCACAACAATGTCATCTGCTACTGATGTTAAGGGGCTCCTTCAGGTGACTGAATTGCAGTTGGTCAAATCGTCCGGTTTAGATACCAATGCTTTAGTTTTGTGTGATACCGCCTGCAGTAACTCTTGGGTGGCCGGTAGTCTCGCAGATAGACTCGGTTTGCACGGTAAAGCACAAAAACTAACTGTCAAGGGTATTAATACCGAAGAAGTAGTTGATACTAGGGTTGTTGAAGTTACTGTGAAACCAAGAGAACAACAAGATTTGGAACCATTCACCGTCAACCTTTTCGTTAAAGAGAGTCTGAACGTCGGCTCAGATATAATTAATGTACAGGCCCTGCAAGAGACTTACCCACACTTAGCAGTCCTTGATCCCGTAACATATTCCTATAAAGACATTGAGATGATACTCGGACAAGATGTCTATCATGCCATCCGCCCGCTAGAATACTTCTCTGCCGATGAGAAGCGTTCACCCGTTGCCGTACGCTTGCCCATAGGTTGGGTCTTAAGCGGTCCGTTACCATCAAGTTCGTGTTTAACCTCAACGTGCTTTAAAGTGAATATCGAACAAGACAATGAGTTAGCAAGTCAAGTAAAGTCATGGTACGACATTGAATCATTAGGGGCAAACAAGCAGGTCGACTCAAGATCTGCAGCAGACGCAAGGGCTCACGAAATCCTTGAGAGTACCACCATACACAATGGCCTGAGATACGATGTCGGAATGCTGTGGGCAGCAGATAACACCAAGCTCCCAAATAATTACTTCTCATCCCTTGTGCAACTAAAATCTCTCGAAAAACGATTGGCTAAGGATGAAGACCTTAGAGAGAAGTATACTAGTACCATCAAGGAACACCTAAACAAGGGGTATGTAATTGAGGTTCCGGACGGTCACAAGGTTGAGAACCGGTCCGATAAAGAGTGGTACCTACCCCAACATCCGGTTTTAAACCCGAAAAAACCGGGTAAGGTGCGTAGGGTGCTCAATGGAGCAGCAAAATTTCATGGCGCCTCACTGAATAAATCTTTGCTCACTGGCCCTGATCTGCTCCAAAACCTTATTTACGTACTTCTTCGCTTCTGACAACATCTATATGCCGTCTCTGCCGACATCGAGGGAATGTTTCTACAGGTTGGTGTATTACCATCAGATCAACCATCACTTCGCTTTCTGTGGCGGCAGGACCCCACAACTAACGTTGTAGTGTATCAATATACGCGCCATATATTCGGGGCTAAAGACTCGCCCACATGCGCCAACTATGCATTACAACGCACTGCGAGAGACAATGCCAAGTTTTACCCCGAAGCTGCAAAAGCCGTCCTTGAAAACTTCTACATGGACGATTACCTTGACTCAAGGGAGTCTCCTGAGAAAGCCATCAATAGATCGAAGGAAATGGTACATCTTCTCCATCTCGGTGGGTTCAAGCTTACAAAGTTTGTAAGCAATGTGCAAAATCTGGCTGATCGGATTGATGGTTCGCCTCAATCTACTGAGCCCAAGGTTATTGTTTCATGTCAGGAGGATTCATCGCATGTGCCAGGGTTAAAGTGGGATCACACTAATGACACTTTAGCCGCTCGGCTGAAGAACGAAATTATTCAGGCACTTACTGTTACTGTTTAGCAAGTATTCATGTGGACAGACAGCACGACCGTTCTTCAGTGGATAAACTCTAATGAAAAGCAACCAATCTTTGTTGCAAACCGCGTTTGCGAAATTTTGGAGTATACCAGCGTTGACCAATGGAACCACGTCGCAACTAAGGATAATCCAGCTGACGCTGGCACGCGTGGAATGTCCGCTGAGGTTTTGCAACTAAGCAGTTGGGTCAATGGTCCACATTTCTTATCTAACTCAAGTTTCCCTTTCGTACCGAACAAAGCCGTCATTAATAACATCAAACTTGTCGTCAACCAAGCAGTCATCATAGAAGACACTGTCTCTCTCGCTACATCTGTTAAAAAACAGACAACTCCCGTTCCGTCGTTATTCCCATTTGATAAGTTTAGTTCTTATCAAAAGTACTTGCGCATTGCCGCGTACGTTCTCCGGCTTTTGCCGAAACATGCCGGCTACCATAACCCCGATGGTAGCATTACCGACCCTACTGAGCTTGACGAAGCCGAGCGTCATCTACAGTATTTGGTGCAAGGAGAGTCTTTTGAAGCCGAAAGAAAAGATCTCATTGACAATAAATTCGTTAAACGGAGTAGCCGAATCGCTCCACATTCACCGTTTATTAGTCCAAATGGGCTAATCCGTTCCTCGGGCCGCATCAAGCGGTTAATTGAAGTTGGGTTCAACCTAAAGCACCCAATCATCTTAGATGCACGTCATCCGTTTGTAAAACTGTTCCTTGAACACACGCACGTAAAGCATTACCATCAGGGCGTTGAATACCTAAGATCAATTTTGCAGGAACACTACACAGTACTGAAACTAAGATCATCCTTGCGTTCCATCAAAGCACACTGCTTGAGATGCCGAGAATTCCAAGCTGTAACAATGCAACCAATCATGTCTGACTTACCTAAGGAGAGACTTGCTTACCAGTCTCCTCCCTTCACGAACACTGGCGTTGACTACTTTGGGCCATTCTATGTTACTGTCCGCCGTACTACTGAGAAAAGGTGGGGCTTCCTCTTCACCTGTCTCACTACTCGCGCTGTCCATGTCGAGATAGTTACATCCATGGACACCAGTTCTTGTGTTATGGGAGTTGAGCGGTTTGTGTCACGAAGAGGTACACCTGCCATGATTTGGTCGGACAATGGCACTAACTTTATTGGAGCGGAGAAAGAACTCCGAGAAAGTATTGAAAAGTGGAACGTTGTCAACATTGCAGCTGAGCTCGCTCACAAAGGTATTAAGTGGAGGTTCAATCCACCCAGCGCACCACATCCAGGTGGTATCTGGGAGAGGTTGCTACGCAGCTTCAAGCGCGTGTTGTATACTATTCTTGGCACGCGTCGCCTCACGGATGAGGTACTGCATACTACCTTTTGTCTCGTGGAGAATGCTCTCAATTCCCGTCCTTTAACACCCGTAAGCGCTGATCCGTGCGATTTGAAAGCCATAACGCCTAACCACTTTCTTTTAGGAGAACACTCTACCGGTATTCCGTCTGTTGTCGGCAATAATGATTTCGACCATCGTAAACGTTACGCACGTGCGCAGTCGTACGCTAATGCGATCTGGTCCCGTTGGATCAAAGAGTACGTACCGACGCTGAACCGACGCTCTAAGTGGCAGACGCCTGCCGAGCAACACCTTAAGACCGGTGACTTGGTTTGGATAGTTGAAGAAACCAACTCTAGGGTTTACTACACAACCGCTCGTATTGTGGAACTCCGTTACGGCTCCGATAGCGTCGCGCGCTCCGCCGTTTTACGTACGTCGACCGGTTCACTCGTCCGCCCGCTTGTAAAACTTGTACCCGTTTTCCCAACATCTTCTTCCGGGCCGGAGGATGTTACGAAGTAAATAAGTAAGCGAGATATTATTAGCCAATCAGAATCGAGTATTCAAATGTGCATATAAATCGTTCCAAATAAGATTTAAATACGTTCTAAAATACGTAGAAAGTTCCGAAAAAGTTCATTTAACCTAATTTTAAGTAAATATAACCACTATATGTATCGATTAAGCTGGTTTCGGCTTAATATTTTTAGGTTTTCTAGACAAATTGCCGATTGAATACGAACTGTTTTGAAGTCAATGACATCAGACGAAAAAACCTGTTAAATGAGCATCAAAAAATCTTGCCGTCTAAGTTTCACTTGTTACATTGAACTTGATAATGCTTATACGTTGCTTTATTCTAATAACACGTTGTTATATGACGAATAAAAAAGAGTTGAATTGAATCCTCGGACTACTGATTGTTTTGCATCGTCAGAGTTTACATAGAAAGACAGATTTTAGAAGTTGGCAATTCGAGGTTTTGCTTTCACTATATCCATTGCCAGAGAGCCTCAATGCGCTGACCGAAAAAAGGTTCTTTTTTGGCTATGGATTGTTTGTATGAGTTGTATTTCAGGAGAATGTACAATTTATTTTTACTTCAAAGTCACAAATAAAACTGCACTGCCGATCAAAAAGGTTGACTTTTATTATCACGAAAACTGAAGCGTTTCAGTTCAATTTTTTTTGTAGCGAATTACAATCTGATATATAACAGCTTCATTGCAGAGTAAAACATGGATAAACACCAAACTCGCCTATGGGTCAATAAAAGGTTCGAAAGAGTATTTTTTGAAAACTTCCCAAAGGACCCGGAAAAAATTTTTGAAAGGAATTGTTAGAACTTTCAGATTTCAGCTTTCAGCTATCGTTTAATTTTTATAATTGTAGCTGATTATTACTGCAATGTGAAAAGTAACGCAAAACCCTAACATTCAGCCTTTTTAATGGATCCTTTCATGGTTTGGTGAAATGCCGATAAAACGATTTTAAAATTGAAGTGATTAAATGGAAACCCAGGAAAAAAATGTTTCTAATTTTGAATAAAATCTTTTCAATGAGTAGCATTATAGATGAAACACATTAAAACTAAATGTGAATAAATTACAGGTCGCTAACTAGTAAACATTTTTCATTGCATTCAAAACGATGGTTTTCAGAACCGTTGCATTGAATTCAAAACCGTTTTTCAGCATTGCATTCACTCGTCTCCTCGTAATATTGACTTCACTCACTAACATAAGATATTCAAAATCTTCGCCTAGTTTAGTGACCTCCCCGTGCCGAGGAATTTCTTTTTTCACTTTTAATAAATGATCGTTATTTACTTGATCAGAGTTTACCTGATATGACTCCAGATGTGCGTTTCCCAGTGAGTCAAATACAGCTAGAGCGTCTTAAATGCACGAATTGTGGCGCTAAGTTTTATTATTCGTGCTTTTATATGGAATAGCAGGGAAAAATCTTCGAGAATGTACTTTTTCTGTGAAATCGCTCAACAATTGAATTGATGATCAGAAAGAAATTATAGCTTCAAATGTGCAATTTTTCATCAAAGTGAAATCTAAATGAATGAGTGATTTATTTTCACTTCAGTGGATCAAGTGTACAATTGTGTGTTTTGTGACATTAACGTGTTGTTACACGAAGCAAATTTAGACAAAGATGAAATCCTACAATGTCTCAATTCACATTGTTAAAGTGTGGCAATTCAATTTGAAGCAAGAGCGAACATTCTCCAAAGCGAATTAGGACCAGTTTCGCACCTGAAAATGCCACAACAAATCCTTTCTAGATTAAAAATCTTGTTTGAAACGTGTATGTAATCTCTTGTGAGACTCTTGCAAGATTTTGACCTCGATCTTCGGTCAGTGTTGTTTATTAGTTTCTGTTCCTGTTTCTGTGTCAGTTGTTGTATAGGTTAATTGGAATTGACGTGCGTGTGTGTTACTTTCCAGTGCCATAATTGCCCATCCAGAACCTCACAATCATGTAGAAAGTGATGATCTCGTATGCCTTCACCCACGCATTCTTCCTCTCCTCATCCCATTTAGAAGGACCCACCCTCTGTTCCACTTGCTGCACTATACACCCTCCCAGCTTCTAAAAACACAATACATAATTCCGAGAAACTTCATAGTAGTTGGAACAATGGGGGTTACAATGACCTAGTCGGAAAGATAGAAAGTATTCATCACGTTTTGTATTTTGCTAAGATTAAGTTTTCCAAGAATTAGTTGCCGGGAAGCAGACAATGGTTTTTTGTAAGAAATGGGTCACGAATCAAGTATTCAGTTATTTTTATTCGTAACAACTTTTACGATTATTGGACAATAATTATCTTGTAATGATTGTTCTGAGTCGTACTAACTACGCAAACTTTAGCACCAATTGGTACGAATCAAGCCAGACACCTATTCGTAGCAGTTAAGCCAATACCGTTTTATTTCGGATTTCCCGGACTTCACAACTTGATGAATTCCAACATGTTTGTTGAACTTTTTTCCAAAATTAGCTCCCCTAATAACTTCATTTCTGATAAATCCATCTTTGCCAACAATATATTATAGTCGGTTTCTTTTTAAAGGATGAGACACACCGTTTGCAATACAAATTGATCGTAATTTGGAATATCCATCACAAAAGTTTTCAGTTTTTTTTTATATAAAGAAGAACATGAATTGTTAGTGCCAATTAATTTGAAGTGGAAGCCTATTCCATTTATTAGCAGTAGAACGAAGAAACAATCTTTTTGCGAAATAATTTGATCACCTTCAAGTCGAATTTAAATATTTTTAAAATCAAAATTCGATTAGGGTTGCAAATGGAAAATAACCTCATAGTAATGATATTGGACATTCTTCTTGTTGTGAAGATTGCCGAGGAAGTTGAGTCTCTCCTCATGTTGTTTGATCCCATTCAGATCAGACAGACATTGACATAGAGCTGTCCCAATTGCCTTCGCATGTCGCTTGAACCTAGCAAAGAGGATTCAATTAATGACAATATTCTGGGACAGGTAAAGATTGACAGCTGTTAACATAATGCCCAAACACAATTCTAGGTTAAGGTCCCAGACAAACTGACTTTGGATCAAGGTCGTCCCACGCCGTTCCAAGCACTATGTAACATTAGCGCACAATACACAGGCAGGTGTGCGCTCGAAATTGGTCTGATCAGAGGTCATTCGTTCCGGGGTCGAAAGAAAATTGCGAGCAAAATGTGAACAAAACCAGGTGATGGTTCGAAACTACTTTCAAAAAGTCTCTGTTTGTACAAAGCTTTCAATTTAATATACACTGAAGGTGAAAACATTTTTTTGAACATCTTTGAACAAATTCATTACAAGCCATTCGAAATTTATGATAACATCGTTGTCAATTGTTGTAGACAAGCGGAGCTCGGAGTCCAGCAGCGTTAATGAAGGCGAAAGCATATATCGATACAATGTTGCTCATTCATTGGGTATACAAACTTTCACTTCTCAGAAAAATGTTTTTTTTTTAATTTCCCATCCAAAATCAGACAAAACATATAAATTGTTTGTCATGGCAATGAAAGTTTTCTGACTAAAATTAGTGGAACATTTAGCAGTGAAGCAGTAATTTCACTTTTCGATTGCCAAGACTGATCACTATTGGCTTTTTCGAGACCCAATGGATGCTAGAAGTAACCTTTGAATCGATTCTATTGAAATTTGCTATTCAGAACAATAAAAACAAAAAACGTATAATTGAAACGCAGTGGTTTCCAAGTAAAATTGAAAGGAGGTTCTTTAAATTATAAGGTACAACAAGAAGGCTTGTTAACGATTGTTGGCTCAAAAGGATGTCCAGCCTTTTCATCAGAATTTTTCTCAAAGAGCAAACACAAAATTCTGAAGGAGGATATCAAAGACTAATTTTAAGTTTATATTTTAATTGAATCTTTTAAAAAATGAAATGAGTACTGAATAAAATATTTTTTATTGACTAAAATAACAAAATCAGAACTATAATTGTTTCGTGGAAATTTTCGATGATTTATTTTGCTATGTCTTTTGTAACTATTGAACACTTCTTGAATCCTATAGAAGTAATACGTTACTGTTTCCAGTTTTAACTTTCATGTTTTGTAACCTTCATGTTTTGTGGTGTGATATTGTGATACTGTTCATTAGTTAGTGTTGCCATTGAATTATCGTCTGATGAACTGTAAGTGGAATTGTAAACGTTATTGTAGTTTTCCAAATTGTTTGTTGATTCTTCCTCTGTTTCAGTATTGTTTTCGATATTTCATACTGCTTTGTTTTGGTTTTTCATTTGCGGTTTTTGGCACTTTTTTGCAAAATGATTCAAATTTCAACGTTACACTTTTTGCAATTGTAATGCAGTTTTGCTTGTGGTTTTGTTACCATGCTTTTCCACAGTTTCTTCTCTGGTTTTTCTGATTCCGCCCGTCAAAGTTTTGATTGCTTTGATTTTGCCGAATTTTGGTGCGAAAACCAGTATTGTTTTGAACGTTGTTTACTGGCAGTAGTGCAGCGTTGTTAACCTTCATCTGGTTTTGTTGTCATGTTTCCATTTTTATTGATGTTTGAGCTCACAATCGTCAAAATTGCAGTTTTCCACTATCCTTTAGTATGATGTAGCATGGCTCGACGGTTTCTCCCATCTTTTGTTTTCATGAAAAGAAAAGGTAAGTTTCCCAAATAGGGTCTACTGCTAGATGAGTTTTCTTGATCCTGCCAACTTTGCAATGTCGTATAATGTGTTTAACAATAATTCCTATCAAGTCGCGGTGCAATTTGAACCGTTCTAATTAGAATGCTGTTTCACGCACGGGGGGAATCAGGTTGATTAATTGGTTAATTCAGTAGTCTGACTTGCGTGGCGAATCGGCCCATATATTGTGCTAAGTAGCCACGCTCAGCAATTAAAGAGATTGAACAGGAATTTTTAAATATCAAGAGAGTAATAAAATGAAGGAAATAAATGGAAGACGTATCCTGACTGAACGATTAGTGAAAAAATTTTTGATTATCATGAAAAATGAAAAAATTTCGTGGAAGAACTCCAAAGTGTGAACGACATATCTGAACCGACATACTAACGCTCAGCAATAGACGTGAACTAAAGACATGAAGACTTACAATCGCGGATATAAACAAATTAGAATGGAGGGAAACTTAAACATCATCAAATATGAAAAACTGAACAATGCAAAATGACGAAACATATACAGCAAATGATTTAACAGTTGTAACACCAGATATGGTAAAAATTTGCGACTCTGCGTGAATTTGTCTTGATCTAGGAAGCAATATTCTTCATCCAAGTAAATGCAACTGAGAATCCCTCTTCCGTTTGCACTTAATTAAATAACCTGCACATTCAGCAAAAAAGTATGATGAAAAAGTAATTAGTAATAAATCTTTGAAATAAAAAGCCAAAACTGTTCAATGTTTTTCAATGAAAAAAAATGGGGAACAGTGAAAAGAGCCGAGTATTTTCAACCAGCCGCTGTTTATCGTGTAGACTCTGAATTTTTTTTATCCAGTCAACCTATATTGATGAAAAAATGGGTTTATTCTTAAACATCTGACGTTACTCATACATCATAAAAACAAAATGCTGCAGACATCATAATTGCTGCTAAATAAGCATGATTTTGCGTTCAACTAAAGATCGTGAGATTTTTCACAGGGGCCCCATTTTGTTGAAAAATGTTATCCTTAAAATAAAAGTTAAACTAGAGTGTTCAGCTTGTTTGGCAACTAACCAGCAATTTATGTCTATCTCTCCAGTTTTATAAAATAATAATAATATGATGAAGGTGATCGCTTTGCATACTGATAAAACGTTTTTTAATGAAACCAGATTTTGTATCTCCAGAGACAAAATTGTTTGATTTGTTTGAAGAAATGGAACAAGATTTGATGAGAAAAATACAAATAAATTGAGTTCAGCAAAGATATCATTATTTTAGTATGTCTAAATCTGATTCTCAGCCATAGAATCAGATCGACAGAATTGCTGGTTAGATGCCCAAACAAGTTGACGACTCAAGTTTCAAATGCATTTTCAGAACCTCTTTTTTAACAAGTTAGAGCTCTTGTGAATTAATCAAAGGTTCTCAGCAACTTATAGAAAAGGAATGAGAGATGCTCGAAGATCCAGGGTACAGTCTTTGTTGGGTTATGAGTTTTCGCACGCGGAATAAAAAACGTGTTCAACAAAGTAGAAAAATTAATTTCTCAAAATGACCGAATAACAAAAATGATAATTTACAGTAGAGTTAAGAGATTTACAGGAGAGATCTGATTATAGATCAAGATGTTGATATGATTTTGGGGATGAAAAAGCCTCAAAAATCAGCTATATATATATATATATATATATACCCATTATCAGTGCAAGAAAGTCAAGATACAAAAATTGTTTTAGAACCATGATCTATAGTGGCGTTTGCAAGGGTTACCCAATATGGTTTGTTACTGCAAATTTCGCAGAAATCAGTCGCAGGTGGTACCATAGATGGTATGCATTTACACTTTCCTAAGAATTCGTTGACACTTCCGGTGGTATCGTAATCATTAAATACATGTTGGGAAGATATTCTTACACTAATATTAGTTATCTAGATTCACTAATTTGAACCCAATTTTGATTCTAAGCACCATTAAATGACGATTCAATTATATAAATTCTGTGATCAAAATCAATTTGCTCCTGTCTTGGTAATCTGTTAAATTAAACTCTCTTTCTTTTAGATCCTACTATAGTTCGATCGATATTCTAACAGTTCGCATCTGATTCCATTTGAAATATTGTTGGCAATGTTGAAACAGTAATTACAAAAAAGATAAAAAGATACATTTTTTTTGAAAATTAGAAGATAAATGATCGGATATTCACTCAAATGTCTGTGGAAACTTGTGTAAAAACTGTTCGTACAAACATTTATACAAACCGTTTTCTTGGTATTAAAAAGTTTATGGCTTGAGGACAACGGGTTTATGCTCAAAAAATATTATATAATACATTTTAAAAAAATCTTAACTTTGTTTCTTAAAGAGTTTAATTAACTTTGTAGCTTTTCTTTTCCATAGGGTAACTGAAAGCTTTAAAACTGAAAATGTTAAAAACGCATTTTAAATTTTTCCGTTCAACTTGACTCTCAAAATCAAATAAACTGAATAAAATACCTCATCCTTCAAAAATGTCATCATAACCTGGGATGTTGACGTTGATCGGTGCCATTTTTGTCATCATCTGCCCAGGAGAACATTTTAGACACCTCGGTATTCTCATTCATGAACCTAGACACAACATACTAATGGCTTAAAATGGAAATTGAACGAAACGTAGACAGACGATTTTTAGCTACCTGACAAACGCCAAAGGTCATAGGTTAAAAATGAAACATCTGATTAAGTAATAATAGAAATGAAATGACGCGGGATAAACTTTGACCTGCAAATACTTAAAAGTATACTTAAAAAAATTGGTTCTTAAAAAATCGTTTGCGTTTCAACTTTAATGTATAGGTTTTCTATTCTATACCTGGAAATATGAAAAGGGAGGAATATGAAAATGAGGAAAATGAGTGCTTCCATGAACTGGAACAAATAGGCAATATGGTCTACTATCGACAACTAATTTATCTTAAGAATTCATTGATCAATTATGTCCTCCCAGGTTAGTGAGCGTAACTTATGTGCCCCCAGGAAACGTGCTATTTTTTTTACTAAATATTGTGCTATATAGCAAATACATAATTTCTCAGTGGGGGTATGAGAACGGGGACGAGGGGTTGCGACAGATTAGATCTAACTTAATTGTTCTGGCAAAATCACAACTATTTTTTGAGTTAGATTGACTTTGCATCCACAGACATAATCCACAGAGGGCCTCTAGATGACTTTGCATCCGGAGAAAAAGTGTGCCAAAATCTATCACTAACATTACCAATTCCTCAACCCACAAAAAAGAAACGCTCAATTCAATTGTGCTTACGACTCCTACACTCGACCCATTAAAAGACCGTGCACAGGAGTAGTTTGTTGTGAATCTACTGTGTTTAACACCCGGTCGCCAAGTCAATTTCAGTAATAGGCAAGTCTAATTACAAGCCTCATTTCATTACTGATTCAGAGCAATGATCATGTGACTTTTTTCACGTGGCAGTCTAAAGTCAAGTTTGGGCTGAGACTTGGCAAATCTAAATCCAAGTCTGATTTAGGACTTGGTAATTCTAAATCCAAGTTTGATTTAGATCACTTGAGCTAGGGTACACTGAAACATTATTTACTACTTGTCAAACCATACGAAGCCTCAGATAGGTTTCACTGGTATCTGACTTTTCCAAAAGCCCCGTCTGTCCCTAGCTTAGACGGGTGAAGTTTCAAAAAATTGAATGCTATGACAAGGACAGGTAACACGAGATGTCCTACCTGCAAGAAGACAGTGAAAAATGATGATATGACGGCCATTTGTTGCGAAAAGTGTGGCAACTGGTATCACGGAGTTTGTGTTTCTCTGAAAATTGATGAAGTGAAATGGATTGGTGCATCCTGAAATTGTGTTTGGCTTTGCGACATCTGCATAAGCAGCAATATTGTCACCACTGATGCTAAATTGACCTCTGTTCTTGAATCAGTCGAAAACAAAATTTCAACTGTGCTCGAAACTGCAATACCCAACGTTATTGAAAAAGTTGCTGAAAAGGAACATGATTCCGTAGCTATACACCGGCGTCCGCTAAATGTTAACGAGAGCAATGACAACATTCGTGGAGAAAGAGACGATAGTATGAAACTTATTGTTACTGGTGTACCAGAAAGTGGAGATTCAACAAACAGTCGGACTGACAATGACTTCACTGAAATAGATGGTATTTTGAATCACATTGGAATTAAAGCCGACGGCAATGTTGTCTCTTTTAGACGGCTGGGCAAATCAAGGTCGCAGGGTTGTGAACGTCGTAAATGTAGACCACTTCTAATTACTTGTGAAAGTCCCCATTTCTTATCTAGATGTTTTGCACGAAGTTTCAAATTGCAGGACTACAAACATCCGGTTTATCGAAAGAAATTTCTTTCCTCGTCCAGACGTGAAATCGAAAAGAAAATTCTTCAAAAACGGTACGATATGGTTCATAGGGAAGGTAATAAATAAGTCTGTTTTCAGAATCAAAAAGATTAAACTGTACTATAAGGGCGATATTGTTCCTGTCATGGAGGTAGCTTCATGACTGGAAAACCTTAATTAGTTGCTTCTTAATTGCCAATCAGCCAGAAGCCTCGAGAGACGTCACAATATTTTGAAATTGGTTTTGACCTCGGATGCGAATTTTGTCTTCCTTACTGAAAGCTGGCTCTCGGAGGAAATAGTTAATTCTGAAATTTTTTTAGGTTCCTGTTATCAAATAATATCACGTAGTGATCGGGAAGTTGGAGAACATGGAGGAGTTCTGATTGCTTCACGCTCTAACGGTGATTTAGAGGCCTTAGACTTAACCATTGAAACCTTTTTTTTGTTGTTGCTGTGCAGATATCTAAGAAGGAGTTTTTATCATTCTTTTTTAATATGTACATAACTCCTGCGTCGTCGCGGTACTCGATTGAAATATTAACCATTGCAAATTGTTTTAGCCAATGCATCAAAATTTTTTCTTCTTTTGCTGATTCTAGAGGTATAGCAAACTATTCCTACTATTTTCTTGGTGATTACAATTTTCCGGGAATTGATTGGACAAACTTAACTGCTAAAAGCACAGCCGAACAACAATTTCTTGACATCGTCAATGACTGTGGTCTGAACCAGTTTATCAACATGCCAACACACAGTTGCGGCAACATTTTAGATCTTGTTTTGTCCACAGTAGACACCCTCTCCTATGAGGTTTCAGATGCCCCTTTAACTGACCACAAAGTTGTTTGCTTTCAAGTGGCGTTACATAGTCACAGCACCTCTGCAAAGGTCTATGCTAAATCGTCTTTCAATGCACTCAATTTAAACACTGAATTGACACAATTTTATTTGTTTCTATCTTCTGATCCGTCCCTTCACCTTGACTACTATCAATCTTGGTACGATTACTTTTATGCGGCCATGTCAAAGTCTTTGAAAGTTAAGCGTAAAAAACGACTCGACGTGCCGTTTTTCTTTTCTTCTCATACAATGCATCTATTGAACAAACGTGATACAATTACCAGAAAACTATAAAAAAATGTTCTCTACCAAATTAGACTTTCAGAGGGTAAAACTGAATGAAGACATTGATACTTCTATTGAACTCTACAGATTCGCCTTGGTAGAACAGCTCAACTTGAATAATACGAAACATTGTTATCGGCTGCTGCGGTCACTGAAATCAAATTCGATGTATTCTTCTTCGATGTTTTTCGGCAACATCAAAGCTGGTAGCAGCTTTGAGAAAGCTCAGCTTTTTAATACGTTTTTCAGTTCGGCTTTCAAAGCCAGTTCATTAATTTTACCAGAACTCCAAGTGGATGGTAGCATCCACTTGGAAGATTTCTCTTTCACAATTGACGACATATATAATTTCCTTAGCTGAATTCCCTACGATTCATCAATGGGCATGGACTCAATTCCGTCTTTTGTACTCAAAGAATGTGCTCAACAATTGTCATCAATGGTCTTCGAGTTTTTCTTGCGAATTACTAAAACTCAGCAGTGGCCTTCTCAGTGGAAAACATCAACCGTTATTCGGCTTCACAAATCTGGGTCAACATCCAATGTGACAAATTACAAACCTATCAGCATCCTACCGAAATTGTTTTTGAGCGTTTATTATTCAATTTCATTTACTCACGAGTCTGTTCCAAAATAAAACGTGAACAGCACGGGTTCATGAAGCAACGTAGCACGGTCACTCAACTCATTTCGTACTTGGACAAAGTTTATGCAGCTAAAGATACAACTCACGATTGCTTAACTGTTTATTTGGATGTGAAAAAAGCTTTTGACTCAGTTTCGCACGGGTTACTATTACATAAGTTATCTTCATTTGGTTTTGATCACAACCTCTTAATGCTTTTTAAATCATATCTCATTGGTCGAAAGTAAGTTGTTAAAGTTCACGGATGTTTTTCAAGTGAAGCAGTGGTGACGTCAGGAGTTCCTCAAGGTAGCGTGCTGGGTCCACTTCTCTTTATCATTTTTATTAACGATGTTACAGACTCAATACAACATTCTGAATATTTTCTTTATTGCGATGACCTTAAATTGTTTTCTGTTTCTTCAATCGACAAAATTCAAAATGATATAGACAGCTTATCCTCCTGGTCAGTTTTAAACGAGTTGGACTTTCATCCAGACAAATGTAAAATTTTGTCTTTTAGTCAACGCTACAACAATGCTGACCTCTCTTTGAATGGGTCTCGCTTGAAACACGTGGATTCAATTGTAGATTTGGGCATCACTGTGAACAAATCACTGTCTTGGGATAAGCATGTTGACCTCAGCATTGCAAAGGCTACAAAAGTTTTAAATTTTTTGAAGCGTAGTGTTCCAATCGGAGTTTATTTGTCTAGAAGAAAACTTTTATATAAATCGATGGTGTCGTCTATTTTGGAGTACGGTTCGCCTGCGTGGTATCCTTCAGTTTTGGCATTGCAAAAATTGGAAAAGTTTCAACATCGCTGTCTCAAATGGGTTCTGAATTGTAAAAAGTCTTACCTTGAACGTTTGAAAGTCTTGGACATCTTATCTGTTTCTTTTCAGCTAATACGAACAGACCTACTCCATCTATGGAAGCTATTAAATGCCTTTATTGATTCGAATCTCAATACAAATTTTGTCTGCTCGACATCAAGAACTCATCAGTTTGGACATTTTGAAGTTTCAAAAAACAAGAAATTCAAGACGGATGAACACTTTTTGAATCGTTGTCAACAAGCTGCAAATCATCTGATGAGAATGAATATTATCGACTTTGACATGTCTAAACGTCAGTTTACGTATGCAATCGACCAGTTTTTACGCACTCGAATTGAATCCTTTGACCCGGATAACTCATGTTCTTTTTATGTGAAATGCTGTTGTTCTTTTTGCAGGACTTAATCTTGACTTAATATTAATTTAATCACCTTTTGATCTGTAAAAGTTGTTTTAGCATTCTTTATACGCTCTTATGTTCTTCCCTAACAAGGAATTGAGTCTTTTACTACTACTACTACTACTACTACTACTACTACTACTACTACTACTACTACTACTACTACTACTACTACTACTACTACTACTACTACTACTACTACTACTACTACAACTACTACTAAGAATCCAAGTCTCATATAGGACTTGGCATTTCTAAATCCAAGTCTGATTTAAGAATTGGTAATTATAAATCCATGTTTGTTTAAGACTTGGCGAACTGAAATCCAAGTCTGATCTAAGACTTGGCAGGTCGAAAATAGTTCTGGAAAATTAGCCGAAAGAAGCCGGAAATAGGTCCGCATAACGTCAAAACAGCCCAAAAATAGTCAAAAATAGCCGGGAAATTGTCCAAAAAAGTCGTCAAAAAATTGTCAAAAAAGACGGGAAACCCTTTTGTGCATCTTAATGCGTGCGTATTATTTGCACCCCCCGGAAGCACGTGCCACATTTTTACACAAAAGTTTACCATGTAATGACGCGTGCTCTGTAAAGGGAGGAAACATAACGTTCTGGAGGTCACAAACGGAAAATCGCAAATCGCAAAACGGAAGGGCTCTAATCGCAATAAGCACAGCAAAACTGTTTTTTAACGTTTCTGTGATTCTTAATAATATTTTTGAGAGAGATTCTAACCTGTAAAATCAGTAGATTCGCAGAAAGCGTACCTCGTTTATCTAAAACGGTTTTTTGTGTTTCTGCAAAGCTAAAAATAACAAAACAATATAGTAAAAACTCAAACTCTTCAAAAGTTCTGCATGTTAACTAAACAATTTCAAACATTTCAAAGGATAAAAAATTGCGTGAATTTATCAGAATTTTTGATTATCTCTTAATATCATCTGTGTTCATACGATACATTTTTATTTTAATTTATAAATGTTACGCTCGACAATTTTTCGTGCGCTCGAATTGCACTCGCGGCTACCTGTTATTAGAACATCCCAGACCGAAGTGACCTCTGATTAGACGAGCATTGGACCATTATTCAGTCGTTTGCGGGCTCATATTCTTATGTGATCAGACCATCCTAGATTGATTTCATCTCTGACCTTGTCCAGAATATAAGGAGTATGAAACATTCTCTAGTTGTGCTTCTGAGAGCTCCAAATTAATTGCTAGTTTATCCTGGATGGAAATTCAATAATGTAAGAGCTTGATGCAATGTAATAGCTATATAAGTCATTGAGATACCATATAGTTTTTAAATTTTAACAAAAAAATTTTGAATGAAGACACGAGACACGCACGTTTTCTTTACAATTGTTTTTAAATGATAGCAAAAATGTCGCAAAATAGTAACCAAAAAATTGCACTGAGATTCTATTTAGAGGATGGGTTTTAGAAGTCAAATCCTGCGCGTGAAATGAAGTGTTTAAGTCATTGCGTTGAACAAAAGCAGAATGTTTTTAGATTGGTTTTTGTTGTTCCGACCCCTCTTGAGGGGGAAGGAACTATATACTCAAACGGGTTTTTTTGTTCAGTCAATTTTGGCCGATCGATATATTCATCGTAGAGAGTTAAGACTGGTGTCATTAGAAAGCTTGTCCAGCGTAGAATATGGATTTAAAAAAATTTTTTTTTAATTTTCGATTTTTACAGGGAGTTACCGAGGTTTAAATTTTGAGAAAAAAGCGTGAATTCCGGCGAGATTTTATTCACTTTTTCCGGAATTTTCGAATAAAACTTCACCAATTTTGCTAAAATTTGTTAATTTTTTTTGAAAATGTCGTTGATTTTTATTTGTAAAAACAAAAAAAATCTTAAGAATATTGTAGGCTATTTTTATTATTTTTTTTGTCAAAAATTCTGGCTAAATAATTCAAAATTAAGACTTTTTCTTGAAAAACAGCACGAAATAAGTTTCTTTAGTCCATTTTGATTAAATTTACAGGATATAAAGACCCACGCACAACTAACACAATTTTTGTAGACTCAAAAGGGGGCTCTTTTTACATCAAATTCCGTTGAGACTGCTCTGTAATTAAAACTTCGCCGTTTTTGCTAAATTTATTCGTTAATTATCAAAAAACGCAGTATTTATTTTTGATATTTTAACTAACAAAAAATCATTATCTATAGCAGTTGAATAATTAAGTGTTCTTAACGAACAAACAGCATTAGCAGCGCTAGTTTTGGACCAATCTTGGACTGGTATAAAACAAAAATGATTCGGATTGTAAACAGTCGATCTTTTTTATAAAAAAAAATTCGATCTCGTCTACAATAATTAAATAACAGAACATTTCAAAAAATTGTTCACAAATGATAGTTTCAATTGGGTTCCTAAATAGTTCCACATTATTGTATCTAGTTGATAACTTGAAAGCTTATGGTCGTTTTGACTTTTAAACTTATTTGATTTTCAAATAAATAAATGACTCATTGAAGTTTTGCCTCTATTTTTCTTTTTCTTTGGTCAACCTGTAGCTTATTGTCCGCAATGAAAGAATGCTTCTTCTTTCTATTGAAATCAAATTCGATCTTTTTTGTGGGTTTACGCCTTAAGTTATGGCTACTGGCTTTGATACAACTAGATTTCAATTTTTCTTAATTTTTAGGTATTTGCCCATTTTTCACGTTTTCTAGATTTGTCACATCATCACGTAATTGACAGTTCATATATTACATTATTGGTTTTCAAAAAAAGCACAATTGATATTATTAAAATGCTTAAAGACATCGATAATGATTTTAAAGGCTTCGGCACTACTTTCTCGAAGAATTTAATTGATTTTTTTAAATTGTCTTTAAATGCCGTTTTTACTTTCTCTTTTAGTCGCATGAAAGTTTATTGTACAATGACCCGGTTTCATTGCCTTTTCATGGAAACGTAGATGAGAAGTCACTCCGATTTCAGTAGATAGCTGATAGCTTTCATGAACCCTGAAAACAATTGTATTCCAAATTAAAAAAACACTTTTTAACTTCGCAATGTTGTTCCTTTTATTGTGTGGTTGTTATCTAGTCTCGATAATTACAGGCCAATTAAGACATAATGGTTGTCAACGGAAAGTTTCAAAAGAAGATTAGTGTTACACAATCTAATGTTTTTGAAGAATTCATTTACTTTACTTTGACACGAAAAAAAAAGTAAATTAATTTTTGATTTTTGTCATGTTTGACGTTCTTTTTGTAGACATAAGACATATTCTGGATAACTGCAATTCTCATGGATTTCTTTTGGAAGAATATACGAACCTAATTCATTTTTTTTATTCTGTAAATAATGGCTTTCATGTCTTTGGAAATATTTTTTTTTCGAAAAAAATTTAAAGTGTTACCTATTTTTGCATTTTGTTTTCCATTTTTGTCTACCTTTTACCTTGCTTCATTAATGAGAGGTCGCATAATACATTATCGGTGTTTGCAGAAAGTGCAATTGAACACATTTTGATGGCCATAGTATAGCTTTACGGTTTCGAATGCGTTTTCTGCCAAGTTTCATTTGATTTTTTGTTTGTTGTCTATATGTTCATTTCGTAACCGCGTAAAAAACTGAATACCGGCAGCTCTTAATTCGTTCTATGGAAGCATTGGTAAACGTACACCTTTGGGATATTTTATTTGATTTCTAAGGGTTTTCATTATTTCAATATTGTTTTAAAAAAATAAGCGAATTTTCCAACTTCACTGTTTTTCTTCTTTATTGCCTAATTGTCACCAAGCCTTTTTAATGACTACTCCCTTATCTTTTCTGTTGAACTACAAGTTAATTTGTTTAATTTCAGTTGTATCTGACGGTATTTTGATTTTGTTTTTTAAAACGGACATGAAGTTTTCGATGTAATTAATTTTTGTTGATGCTGTTGTTTGATTTTGCTGTTCGTCTTGACTCGCTTTCTTAATATTTGCACAACTCATCAATCTGATGCGTCATTTTTACTCCACCACAGTTATTTGCTTTGCGGACTTTCTTTTCGTTCATATACCATTTTTTTAAAATACTTGAATTTTTGTGTTTTTCTATGTTCCTCATTTGGTAGACAATCAAGCAATTGTGGATGAGCGGGGTCGGAACCTTATGTGCGATCGCACATTACCGAGTCGCCGTGTTTTTGTTGAAGCTTCAATATGAGAAAAATGTTGCGCTGAGCCAGCGAATTTTTTTCGACCACGTGCTTTTTTTTCAGAGCGCTTTTTGTTTAAACTCTAACTTTATCTGCTCACGGTTTTTGTCTCAATCAACTAAACTAGTTTTTGTGCGTTTGGAAACTGTTTATATCATAAAAATGTTTGATTTTCATGCGCAAAATAGAGCCATTTCTGTCCCATATTGTCCTTTTGTGTGCTTCCGTAATTTTATTCCGTTTTATTCGGTTTTTTGGTTGAATCTTAAGTTACTTTAATGACTCAGATGCTCTTTCGAAATAAGAGATATTAATTTTGAGTTGTATTTGTTAAAAGATATAATTTTTGATACATTTTTTTAGTTGTGTTTGAATTGGATAAGTTTGAATTGTGAAAATGCGGCGATTTTAATCTTTTTCGTCTTTTCTTTTAGAATTATTTTTTCTGATTTCTTCTGAAATAAGCGTTTGGTTTTTCTTCTTCACTAATGAACCTGGAACCATTATAAAGGTATTGCTACTAAGACTTGATAGTTCAAGGTTTTATTCATCCCAATTTTTTCTGAATAAAGTTTGTATTTTGTTTCAGATTTTTTGTTTTTTGCTTTTTCATTGTTAAGTACTTCTCTGACTTGACTGGAGTTGCGTAGTGCAATGAGTGAGAAGATGAGTTTGCTAAAGGGTTTCCAGAAGGGTTCGATAGGTAGCTTTTAAATCTATTTTTTGGAGTGAAATGATTATCAATTTTGTGAAACTTTTTCAATCTTTTTCGTCATTTTTCCTCGGTTTTCTCTGTAGGCAGAGTTTCTTTGTTTCTTACTAAATGTTGGCCGCTTTTCGCCAGAAGATTTTTCGTGGCAATAGTTGTTTGGGTGGCACAGAGTAGTTTGAGTGGCGATAATTTTCCAGATGTAATTTTTGTTTGTTCTCATGTTAACATTTTTCTGTTTTTGTTTCAAAATAATTGTAAAATTACATAGCAGGCTTACTTTATTCTTTGAGTGGTTGGTTGGACCTAACGAATGGGCACCGAGTCTTCCGACTTTGTTTTCAATTTAATTTTCTACCTACCACTGTCAGAGCAAGCATCAGTCTTTACTTATACAATAATTCAATTCAGCATTGAAGGCGCGTCGCTTTGAGACTTGCAATCTGCTTTTCTTTTTTGCATATTTAGTTTTTAAATTCTTACATAAAACATCAATGCAAAACGCAGCATGCTTTCTGAGCCTTTTGCTTACATGGAAACAAACAAATTTTTTTGTTTTTTATTGCTCTAAACAGCCTCTGATTGGGTTTGCACGCTTTAAGCTCATATCTGATCGGACAAATGTGCTGCTGAATGCTTCTCTGAACAGACGGTGTGACACAGAATTGACCTCTGATCAGACAAACTTTCCGACCATTGTACGGACTCTCAGAAATTTTTTCTAGACTACTTAAATCAAACGCGCGATGCGCAGGTTACCAATTAAAGATATGGTCTGATCAGAAGTCATTTCGGTTTGAGAAACCTCTTTGTGGGAAGCAATTCAGTGGTAAAAGTTATTCAACCTTTTTTAGGAGGAGGGCAAAAAATGACAATAAAAGAGTATACTGACTGTTCCAGAACATCCTCGACGAACTCCTCATAGCAAGGGAGAAGTGACTGAACATCTTCTAGAATGATAGTGTTCTGCTCATCTGTCACCTTCATCGTCTCCTCAGTCGCCATCTTCCTAATTCAAGTTATAACCAATCGAATCCTCACTTCTCTCTGACTGTCTACAGAAAGTGACTATCACTAATTTCATTTAACTAGACCTCCTACGTCGATCTTATGCAAAGTAATGCAAAGACTCTTTAACCTAACTGAAATGGGTCTAATAAGTGATCAAGAGGTTTAGATCTATTATGCAAGAACTTCTGTAAGGCGACCAATATAAGAGCCGCCGCTTCTAAGAAACACTATCTGAGTGGTATATTTGCCGAAGAAACCAAGAGATAAAGGAATAAACTGTAATTCAAAGCCAAAGATTGGAAAATCAAGAAACGAGATGTATAACTACTTAAAATGCATTAGTAGTTAATGGTACCTCGAATGGGCAAGAGTTATTGTTAATTATAAATATGGAGTTCATTAACAAAAGGTATTATCAAGTTTTTGTAGCTGAAGCAATCAATTTTGGCCACAGAAACTGCGCCATCTGTATACGCAAAAGAGCCATAAAAGGCCCCCATGAGTTTTGGTTGTTAATCTTGCAAGAATCTTGCAAGACGGATGTTAATCTTGCAAGATTCTCGCAAGCCGATGTTAATCTTGCAAGATCTTGCAAGATTCTTGCAAGATTCTTGCAAGATCTTGCAAGATTGACATCCGATTCCGACTCGGGCAATTATGCCTAAAAATCTAATAAAGGATTCATTGGTCTATATTTCTGCACAATTTTAAAAAAAAATTGAAAAAAGGAATTTATTCGATCACAAAAAATATTATTACTGTTTGTAGAAAAATAAGTAGCCATAACTATAATATCTATATAACACTATTTTCTGCAATTAACACCTGTTTACGTTAGATTACTTTTTATGAAAAATAACTTGAAGCAGGTTTTCCTTCAAAAATGGAAGTAGAAACAAAATAGGGTTTACAGAATAATCTATTCCTTTGAAAACTTTTAGGCAAAAAAGTAACATCAATGGTGTTGCTTAAAAGAACGCATTTAACTCAAAATCAGTTATAGTTGATCGTTAATGAACGTTATATTATAGCTTTCAACCGTCATTAAAAATAGTTGAATTAAGCTGCAAAATGGTTTTTTGACAACTCTCTATGTCACTGAATTGGTGCACTTATTTTTTGTATCAAAGTCAGGTCAGATGTTTCCAGATCCTAGTGGAATTTTTAAAATAAAGTCCGTTTTCGTTTTATGGCCACTAATACCAAGCAACAAAACATACTATGGAATTTTTTACCAACTTTAATTAATTATAATCATGAATAAGTTATTAAACAATTGATAAATTGTATCTTTGGATCTGGGCCTTTTTTCTATGTTACCAGTCATATTTCCTGTTGTAAAGTAATTATCCTCGTTTCTGAGTTTCGATATTCAAAAATAATAGTTTTTAAAATTGATTGCCAATAATTTTTTTTGTTTTTCAGTTGTTTTCTCAAACCAAACAAGCACTTTTGTATCTTGTCAACTTAATTATGCCCTAGTCGAGAAATTTTCGGCTTTAGAAAAAAAGAATTGTCGGTATTGCCGTTTTTTCTAGCCACCAACGACAAAAGTTCTTGCATTTTTTGTCGTCATCATCGTTTTTGTTCGGTACTTAACATTAAAAAAAATTGATATTGCCGTTTTTTAAACCGAAGAGAGATTCGGTATCGTTGTTTTTTGAACGTAAGAAAGAATCAGTATCGTCAATTATTGAATGTAAGATAGATTTGGTCTCATCGTTTTTCAAATGTGAGAGGGATCCGGTATTGTTTAGAGAGTCACCGCGAAATTTATCGTCTGGTCTTTAAAGAAAGATTAGTCCAGCAGACCGAAAAAAAACCAATCGGTACATTTGCTTGCTCTATAGGTAACCAACCGTCAAAAGCTGAAATTACATTCGTTGATACTCGTTCAATTAGTTGAGTCAACGAGCTAAAGAATAAATTACAAAAATTTTGAACAATCTTTCAGAAATAGAAGTAGGTTTGAAACTTCCTCAAAATGGTTGCTAACGTAAGGTCTGATAACACAATAAAAAGAAAGAAAAATTGAAATTTTCTATGGATTGAACAAAAAAAATTTTTCGGTTGAATGTCGAACAAACCGATGATGTCTATTGTTTAAATACCAAACAAACCCACGATCTCTTGCGTTTAAATACTGAACATACGGACGATCTCTAACAATTAAGTATCGAACATAGCGGCGATCACTTAGGTTTAAGATCGAACAAACCGATTATTTCTTTCAATGAGACTGACGACAGCGAAGTTTTTTTACAATTGTTCGGTCTTCTCAACTCGGGTCGAGATTTTTATGCATACCTTTCGAATTATTGTCATTGTTGTCCCCTTGTTCAAAATTGCAAATACATTATTTTCTTTAGAATTTTTGCTGAACTTTTCTACTCAGTTTTGAGAGCTCTGTCAATCGTTCCCTTCAATAAGCTCCAGAATTGCTTCGAGCTATTTTTTGTGATTACAATGAATGGTTTTCGGTGAACTAGTGAATCTCTTTTTCTAAATGTTAATTATGAAATTTTAAAACTTCAGTGCAAAAAGGCTATCATTTGTCTGGCAGGAAAATTCTGTGGTAAAAATTTTAAATTATTTTGCTCAGACAAAATCTTTATTGAGGGTCAACTTTATCTCCAACCTTGTGCAAAAAAGCAGTCAGTCGTAATGGGAATTTTTGCAATAAATTTGAGAACACTGTTCTTCATCCTTATTTACAAAAAATGAGTTCTTTTGCCGACAAATTTTTCCTACGTTTTCTTTTTTTGAATGAGTAATTGCTTTTGATACAAGACTTCCTTAAAAGCTGTAAATTATCATTAAGTGATTATCAGCATTTTTTCTATTTTTTTCCGCATGTTGTAGTCCGATGAGGTATTGTATATTATAGCATGTTTCGTAAAACGAGTGGAAATTGCAAATTATTAAGTTGATAAAATTGAAGCACTTAAAATGTAAGGAAAAAGAAAAAAATTGCAAAAGTGTTTCGTATGTCTTTACAGTACACTGGTGCAAGATATATGTTTTTGTTACTTGTTTTTTTGATGCTTTGATCTCGTCTTGCCAGTCAAAATTATGTTTTCCTTTTTATTCAGATCTCAGTTGTTGCTGTGATCGGGTTGCTCCTCTGTCAATAAAATTCACTGAGCAACTTTTAATGGCTAATTTTTCAGTTTTTAATTTTTCCATGTTTTTTTTTCAAATCGTATATTTAAAAATATACAACCCCACACTATACTGTTGCAGAAGTCATTTTTCTGACGGCCGAGTAAGGAAGGGTTTGGGAAATGAGGGAACAATTGATTCTTTCCTGGCTTTCACTTCACTAACTATCCGATACCTTATAGTTTGATTTGAAATGGCTTCGTTTTTCAAAAAAAATATCATGAGATCATCAAGGATTAAAAATCTTTTGCCTCAATTCCCTCAGCAAAAAGGGGCTGGCTCAATTTAATTTTACAAAGAAAAAGTGAGCAGAGTTTAATTAAAAGTAAAATTTTTTGTAAGGAGTCAATAGGAGTAAAGGGTAGAATTCATGCGGCCACCCGATAGGCAAACTAACTAATGGCCTCCACAGTATATACCCCCTCCCCCCAGTGCATCGATGGATGCGAAATCCAAGTACGAATCAGTACTGGGCACGTCTAAATGCAATTCTAACTATATAAATCAGTACTAAATCATTGAAATTTCAAATCTATGAGTCATATCAGACTTGCAAGTTGATTCCCAAGTGTAATATCACTTTTAAAAAATTTTTGAATGAAAATTTCGAATTGCCAAAAACAATTTTGGACCGTTCCACGATTTCGTATTTTCAGCACAACGCTCTAGGAATCGTTACCTCTTTTAGCTTTTTGTCTTCCTCTCTACCTCTTTTGCCTTTCCGTAAGCGGGAACGGGGGAAAACAGGTGACTGAATCAGTACTGATAAGGAATTGCATTTAGACATGCCCAGTACTGATTCGAACTTGAAGTTCGGTTACGGGGTTACGGGAGCGTTATTTGATTACCGCTTATTTACATAACATTGAATTGGATATGTTCGAACTCACCAATCGTTGCTCTCGAGTATTGATTATTGATATATTGTACAAGAATTGAGACGGAATAAATTCTTCACCTCAAGCCTGCATCTATCTGGATAATGTGACGTCAAATCAAGTGGAATTGAAAGCGTGCAGAAATTAAAACCTCATCCGTAATTTAAGATCCTCTTCTTCACTTTCAGGAACTGAATTTCTATCCATTCTTTTCATTGTTCAAAAATGGTGAAATTGGATTACTTTTGTTCCGAGGAGTCTTTTCAATTCTATTCCTATGAAGTGTAAGCCGGGGCCTAAGGAATGGTAAATTTCAGCACTGGGCAAGTCTAATTACAAGTCTCATTTCATTACTGATTCAGAGCTATGATCATGTCACTTTTTACATTTGGCAGTCTAAATGCAAGTCTGTAGAGTTTTAAGCTAACAATTACTCACTGAAAATATTTAGAACAATCGATGCTTCATTTCGCACCGAAACTTTTGAAATACGTTTAATGAAGCTGGTCGGCCAACCATTTCCATATCTTAAAAAATATATTTTTCATTTCTGTTCGTTAAAAACTTAAAGCGATTGTTCATTTCTTTCTTTCATTTTATCTCATCTGAAACTAATTCAAATAACAAATTGGAAGCCACAATGATTAATATTCTAATGAATTAAAAAAACACTGTAAGGGTCAAACACTTTTTGTATAAGAAAATCAACTGATTGATAAAAAACTCTAACACGATACCTCGATTTCGTATATATAAAAAATTAGCCTCCCAGTCCTAATGTTCCATGTTCATATAATTCTGCAATGCTTATCCAACTATTTCTTCAACCAACTCAGAGCACAAGAGAACTCAGCAACATTTTCAACATTGCTTTAAGACGCCGGACGCAAAACTCACTGACAATTTATCATGAACCACCCAGTTTGATTTTCCCATGCTCAAGCTTTTGAAACTGATTTTTTATTTTAAATTAATACATTGCTCTCGTAGTTTGCATACGTTTTAATTTCGTCTTCGGTTTCCTCTCCCTGGTCGAGGTTTTGACGAAAAAACAATGTTAGAAATGCAATGAATAGCAGTAAAAATTTCACCGCAAATCCCGGCATCTTTTAGCGATGAATGCAGTGAAAGTGGTGATTTTTTTAAACAAAATTTATCGGTTGTGAGCAGTGAATTTTTTCAAGATTAGCAATATTCACCGATTAGAAATTTTTATTCTCAGTGCTTTCACCGCAGTGCCAAAAATATCAATTCCTACAATTTTTAGCAATTTATAGTGCGTTGACACCTCAACCCGGGTATAATTGTCATCAGGGTGTTAACGATTTTAAAAAATAAAGCTGTAGAACTTTGAATAAATATGATTTAATAATTTTCAAGTCACATATATCGCAGTAGACAGAGTTAGAGATTGTGAGACGTGGAGTTGCATGATTAAGCATAGATGACTCTCTCTTGGGATTGGAGTCTCTTCTGCTCCCATTTCTTCTTCTTCCTCCTGTGGAAGTTGAGACAGAAGAGGTTTGTGGGGTGCACGAAGGAAATCACAGCCAGGAGCACCAGAAACAGATGCACCTATACGGATAAAAGAGAACTTGCAATTCATCTGATCGAATGAAAATGCCTAGGTGGAAGTGAGTGACATTAGATGCGTTGAATATGCTGATTTCTCCTAGTTTGGAGATTATTAGACGATTGTGCTGAGACATCTCTGAGTTTTTATATGAAATGTCTTGACTTTGTGTACCAACCGGCTGAAAGCAGTAATTTTTTTTCGAAAGTGTTCATGTGTGGCTTTTATTTTAGAGAAGGGTTGAAAAATGTGCTAAGCGGTTACAAGACACTGTACTCAATTCCATTTTACCCAATGACAACATATACCAGTAGTAAGAAATGTGTACACCCTAGGCCACTTTTTGGCTGATTTTCCCCAAACATGTTCGATCATGCGCGCGGATGAAAAGTTCTTGGCAATTATTCCCTGTATGTTAGGATTGTTGCCTGAAATTGTAAAAGACTTACCTTAAATCGTTTTTGAACGTGGCAGGTTTATAAGTTTACAAGGGATATTTACTCAAACTCCGCGGCTTGACGGTTATCATGTCTCCTGACGGTTATTTTAAGAATCAGAGGATATGAAACTAAACAATTTTTTTGAATGACGGATTAGAATTTTTGAATTCCTTATTACTTGTAAGAGAGGAGTACAAAAGGATATTGAATTAATGAAGCAAGGTTAAGAACAAACAATAAATTATTATTGACAAACATCTAATAAAAATATAAGACACAACATTCTGTTTCAAGTCATTGATTAAAGTTTTATATATGTACCCGTTTAAAACTGCTTCTCCGTCAGCATCTACTTGTGTTGTACGGACATCTGGATATTAAAAATAGAAATGCACGATTAGAAAGAAGTCATTGTAATACCGTGTAAGAGCTGTTATTGTCGCAAGAAGCTCCTGCGCGCAGCAGTCGCAGGTTGTTTTATCTCCTCGTCAATACTTCTTGAGACTCCCAACCGGGGTGGAGTTGGGCAGCTATCCCTTATAAAAGCTGTTGTTTTCAGAAGAAGCTCCTGCACGGAGCAGTCGCAGGTTTTTGTATCTCCTCGTCGATATTTCTTGAGACCCCAACTGGGGTGGAGTTGGGCAGCTATCCCCTTTTAGAGCTGTTGTTGTCAAAAGAAGTTCCTGCGCGGAGCAGTCGCAGGTTGTTTTATCTCCTCGTCAATACTTCTTGAGACTCCCAACCGGTTTGGAGTTGGGCAGCTATCCCTTATAAAAGCTGTTGTTTTCAGAAGAAGCTCCTGCGAGGAGCAGTCGCATGTTGTTGTATCTCCTCGTCAATACTTCTTGAGACTCCCAACCAGGGTGGAGTTGGGCAGCTTTCCCCTATAAAAGCTGTTATTGTCACAAGAAGCTCCTGCGCGGAGCAGTCGCAGGTTTTTGTATCTCCTCGTCGATACTTCTTGAGACCCCAACTGGGGTGGAGTTGGGCAGCTATCCCCTTTTAGAGCTGTTGTTGTCAGAAGAAGTTCCTGCGCGGAGCAGTCGCAGGTTGTTGTATCTCCTCGTCAATACTTCTTGCGACTCCCAACCAGGGTGGAGTTGGACAGCTATCCCCTATAAAAGCTGTTATTGTCACAAGAAGCTCCTGCGCGGAGCAGTCGCAGGTTTTTGTATCTCCTCGTCGATACTTCTTGAGACCCCAACCGGGGTGGAGTTGGGCAGCTATCCCCTATAAAAGCTGTTATTGTCACAAGAAGCTCCTGCGCGGAGCAGTCGCAGGTTTTTGTATCTCCTCGTCAATACCTCTTGAGACCCCAACCGGGGTGGAGTTGGGCAGCTATCCCCTATAAAAGCTGTTATTGTCACAAGAAGCTCCTGCGCGGAGCAGTCGCAGGTTTTTGTATCTCCTCGTCAATACTTCTTGAGACTCACAACCGGGGTGGAGTTGGGCAGCTATCCCCTATAAAGGCTGTTATTGTCACAAGAAGCTCCTTCGCGGAGCAGTCGCAGGTTGTTGTATCTCCTCGTCAATATTTCTTGAGACTCCGAACCGGGGTGGAGTTGGGTAGCGTCATCAATATTTAAAACTTGCTGGACAAGCGTTGCCTCTTTGCAGGCGGCTCTTCCTCTGCTTCGAAATCAATATATGGACATCTTGAGAACGGCTTTTCTTTTGGAGCTGCATCAAAATCAAATATTTTTTTCTCATCGGACTCAATTTGAGAAGTTTTCCAGAAACCAGGATCAGGTGGTGAAAAGGTTTCTTCAATCTCAGTATCAAGTTGTTCAGTTAAATCTCTGGTGGTTTCACATTCACTGATCTCAATATAGGAATTTAGAGGTTTTTCCCAGGTCTGTTTCCGCTTGTGACCAATTTTGTAGTGTCCATACGCGTATGAGCTTATACCGTCACTCAGATAGTAACGCTTATCATCAAATGCACTCAAAGCAATTTTGTTAGACTCTGTTATGTTGAGAGTGTGTTTGTCACTAGTTATGGATGTTACTAGTTTTCTCAATGGTGATTTTGATTTGAGAACATCTTTGAACTAATCATGATGAAGTGTCTTTTTCACATGTTTGCTCACACCCCTGGCACTTTGTTTGACTTTCTTTCGAGTAAGCTTTTGGTTACAGAAAAACTGCTTCCATCACAATGTCACCATTCAGCTCATCTGATAATTTAAGTGGCACTTTTATTCAATTCACTATGTAAATGATGATCCTTGGGGTAATCACTCAAGTCAAGAACGTGTTTCAGCTGTTTAAGATCTTCGTAAGTGTCAACCGTCTCAATTTCATAAAAGAGAGAATCAGTGTCACGATACATCACTCGAGCTTTTTTGTCAAACAAAGGCCCCATTTCCTCATATAGAAACCTGTACAGGTATAGTTTTGAAAGATCCAAAATAGCAGCACCCAGATAAGTTGGTTTATTCCATCTGATCTCTTTCTGGCTAAGAGTGATCCCAACAAGGTTCTCTCGAAATATAGTGAACTTCTCAAAATTGTACTTGTTGCAATAAAATTTTGCTTTCTCCTCATTTTCAACAAATACCATCTTGTAACGACATCTCAAATTCTCCATCGTTTTTCCGAAGCATGAATTGTTCAACAGTTTGAAAAAGTTCTTTTCAAAGGTGCTGATACCGGGTTGTTGTCGCAACTTTGTATTCTGCTCAATATAACACTTCATAAAATCACTCTGGTTGAACTTCAGAGTCTTATGTAGTCTGGTTACTTGGAGCCCCTGTTGACAATAAAATTTCAGAAATGAATAATGACATACATAATTCTGCTTTGACTGAAGCGTTTCCAGAAGCTTTGGGATATGACTGGTCTTGTTTCCCAATTCTACTTGATACTGAGAAAGCATCTCAGCATCGATTTTTAACTTCTCAGCAGCCAGAGGGAAATCATTGTGACAGTCATGTAAGTTGCTAGGATAATTCAGATCAACCATTACAAAGTACCCAACATCACTATCGTCAGAGGTTTGCATGATCTTGTCCAAACTGATGTCTGACCATTCAAACCCTCCGGTTGGCAGTTTTTTAATCATTGTTCCACCGTATAAGTTAACGACATCCAGAAAAAGTCCATACGTAATTGGTTTTCCTTCATCAAAGTCATGCAAGTATTTGTTGTTAGCTTTCATATACCGTTTTTCACCAATTCCATTCAATCCTCCACGGATGGCTCTCTCACAAAACAACAGCATCTCTATATCAGAGAGCAAGTCCAGTTTAACTTTAGTTGTTTTCAGCCTTGCATCCCATGAAATATTAGGTGCACTATAGTAATGACAGGGGTCTAATCCATATACCTGATCAAAAAGTCTCCGGCATTTTTCAAACACGTCAGCCAGAAGAATGACATCAGTTTTGAGATACAACATGAGATAGTCACCAAAGTTTTTGCAGTCAAACATATTCCAAACTTTGTTAGCATGCTGAACATCCTCCTCAGAAACATCAATTTGACCAGACAATGAATTTATCCACTGATCACCATATTGAGGCAACGACTTTTCAGAGAGTTTCTCAAAGCTATCGAGAAACGAATATGGGAAAACTCCTTTCCTTTGCAAAGTGTCGCAATTTTTTTGGAAATGTTTAGACAATTGACAATAGTCTTTTGTTTCGAGTGTTGTAACCAGAGTGTCTAGACCCCCGGATAAAAAACGATAGCTGTCAAGGAAACGAAATTCTTCATATAGTAGCTTGTCGTTTTTGCTTTTACCAACAGGAACAAAGAACGAGAATGAGATGTATGTCTCACTGTTGCAAGGAATGACTGTCAATTTTTCTTCAGATTGGATTTCAATAGTGTTTCAATAGATGATGTGCGTCATATTTTTTCATTATTTTTCTTATTTTTCTTATATTCTTATTTTGTATTTTCGTTGTTTATGCTCCTTCTCTGGAAACATTGCTGCAAGCGCTGAGTATGCAAAACATTTGTTGTCATTGTATCGAATATTTAGGAGAAAGTTGTTTCCCACTAGGGCAGATGGCGTAGCAATGTAACTGCTTCCTCTGATAGGTTTAAATTTGTTAATGTTAATATCCAAGTGATCAATTTTCTGAACAACAAATCCACTTCCACCGGTTGAAAAAATTTGGATTGAATTGTTCATTTGATCAACCATTTCAAAAATTTCATCATCTGATAGTTCTGTTGTTAGAACTTTCGACTTTGTATTTGCATGACAGCCGACTTTGATATCATCTCTTGGTTTCAACATCTGTACAAAAACAGAGAGTTGAATTTTCAAAGGTCCAAGCTCTGCTATTTTGTTTCTCACAATTAATTTAAGGTCTTCGAGATGCTCCGTAACAAAATTAAAGACATCAATTTGTTTGTCCGCTTGTATCCTGAACGACTGAAAAAACTTTCCAATAGCTTGTTTCTCTTGTAGCTCCAAACAGCATTCAGTCTTCTCGGAAACGTCTGTGTGAGTACCATGAGCGTCTTCCTCATGTCTAGCACACGATGAAGTGTCGCCATAAATTTGTGTACAATGCTTGCACTTTGTGTACGTCTGACATCCATGAACTGTTTTTAAATGCTGAATCAAGTTCCTGCTCTGAGTGAACTTCTTATTACATTGTCCACATTCATAGCTTGCTGTTTTTTCATATTTCGTGTTATGCTCCTTCTCCATATGCTTCAATAACTTCTCTTTCCTGCTTTATTTCTTCGAGCACTCGTCACAGTTGAAAGTCTTCATCTTAAACAGAAAAAAGGTTTATTAATATTTGATTACTGGTAATCATTTTTAAAAACATACTAAAAAGAGACTCATCCACGGATCATGTATAGTAACTTAAACCATACAAGGAAAATGAAGAACCTATTAAATTAACCTTTTCACCTACCACTACTAAGAGCTACTATCTATGAAATCAGTGTTTTAATTGATTTTGACCTTGTATTTTGTGGTTTTTAAATTTTATGAGCTCACAAGGAATGACCTGATTGAAATTCACTCTAGCGCAATTAAACATTAAAACAATAAGTGTACATTTGATTTTAAAAATTCTGAAAAAAATAGCCAGTTTTTTTTAGAGAAGAATCAGTAATTAAACGAAGAGTGATTATATTTAGACGTTTCGCTTGGTATTTTTCTATCTTTAAACTGCTGTTAAAAAATTTGGTTTTAATGAGAAAAATAGAAACTTACACTTCTAATTTGTTTGAAATATTATGCCGGCAAAAAATTAATTTGGAACACAATTTACTTGACTCCAATCCGAGCGACTGGTTTGCTGTTGTTTAATGCTTTAAAACGATTTTTCTTAGTAAATTTTGAGGCTTTTGTAGTTTTCGTTTGTTTTCTAAATTGTCCATCAAATATTTACATGTATCAAAAATATTGGTTACGCGTAAACCTCTTCAATGAAGGGGAAACTTTGCCGTTTGAAAACTTTCTTTTCTGTTGTTTTTTGCAGGTGATCCCAAATTCTGGCAAATATTGGATAGGAATGCAGTTTTATATGGCAAAAAAATACTTTCAAAATACTTGGCTTAAACTGATGAGATAATCGGAGATTGAACTACAAAAACAAGGGTAGTCCTCCGTTTTGTTTTCCAAACTTAGGTGCTTGGCTTTAGTTTAGGAGAAAAAAGTTGTGAACTCACTATATTGCCACCACTTGCAACAACTAGCTTCAAGTTTGTGAGATTAAACCAACTTCCATAAGGTTTTTGTCGTTACGTTTTTTACAAATCAAAAACAAATTCATTGGGAAAGAAAAAGAATGACTGATCTGTAGTTGTTGAAAGCTTCAAAATGAATATTTTTAAAGCAAGGATTGGTTTTATAGTATTCTTGTCTCCCTAAAATTTGTTTGAATTTTTCTGTTGAGTTGATTTTTTTTGTGTGGAACCAGTGGACATAGGCTAAAATCAAGATCAGGCCTTAATGTTTTTATGACTGACTTGCAACTTGTTTTAATACTATTGATTTTTATATCTGATTAGAAATTCGGTCTGCAGTTGCTTAAAGTTTCCAACTGACTTTTTCTCCTTGATATTTTTTAGATGGTTTGAAAACTGTCAAATAAATCTCTTACTCACAGACAAATATGTTATCAATAAAGTGTGACAGAATCAAATCGTTGGTAATTTCGGTTGCAGTAAAAGTTTTAATGCTTTTGAAGTTCAATGAAAAATTTGATAAAAGCAATCTCTAGATGCAATATGACAAAAAATTGATGATTGTTACCTCGGTGCTCAAAACGAATTTTCTCACAAGTCAACTGAGAACATATTTGAGGTTGACAAACACAATTAATTCAACAGTCAATCAAAAGTTAAGACTGAAGAGCAAATCATGTTTTAAATTCAATTTTTTATAGCACACTAAATTATTATCGTACCTTGCAGGATCACGAATTTTAGCTAAAATTGACAAAAACTTTTTTAAAAAAATGTCAAAATCCATATAAATGTCTGAATTTTTTTCCAAGAAAACATTTTTTTTCAGTTTTGCTTCATCTGGTATGTTTATCATAAATTTCGAGTAGATTGTAAAAAGCTGTAAAGTTTCCTGAAGAAAAAAGTCTACCCAATTGATTTCTGAATTGTAGTCTTGTGATTTTTAATCGCCGCTTCTTATAGCATGGGAAAAAGCTGGGTAACTCATAGCTTTTTTGGGTAACGCATAGCATATTTTGCCTTGCTGATCTTTGTCATACCAATCAACATTCTGTTTCTGGTCATTTTATTTTGTCACTTTAACATTGCCAGTTTAACTTCGACATTGCAGGTCCCCGCATTCAGAACGACATAATGTAAAACGGATAATGAAATTTGCCCTTGATTATGAATTATGCAACTTTTATCTAACTAAATTTTTTTTGGTTCTATAAATTGGTTGAAAATTAATGTTACTACAGATACATATGTAGTACATAACGTTCAAAATTCATACTGTAATTTTGACAAAATTCTTGATGAACTTCATTTTCGGTGCTGCCAAACGAATCAGCACTCTAAAAAAATGCTTCTTCAACAAAATGGTCTGAACGTTTTTAATTTAGTTTTTCATTTAAAAACAAAGTTAGAGAAACTATGTCATAGGTTATGACATCTAGTAAGACCTAATTTGCATCTACTGACTGCTGAAAACGTTTATTAGAAATCTTAGGATTACTTTGAAGAACAATCTCAACAAACATTATAAGGTAGTTTCATAATGACAAGGAACTTTTGATAATTGTCAAAAACTTTTATCTTAATTTTTTTTTATTTTTGATGACATATAGATGAATTCTTTGGTGCGTTTTTGTTCGCATGAAATTTTAACAATTGAACAGACTCCAGAACGAAATTTCGTTGTTTAAAAATAAGTGAAAGTCTCTAGAATTTCGCGATAGAGGTTTTACTAAGTTTTGTACATTTTTTCTAATAAATTTCTTAATTAATTTATTTTATTCTGTATCTAAAAATATGTTTTTAATATGAATCTTTAACCTCTGATGAATCAAGGGCGTTTTCCCGCGTTTTTGGAATATTTCTGGACTGTTAGTTTTGCTGTAAAGCCTGTAAAGCACTAACGGAATGTAGTCAAAAATTTCGATTTAGATTTGTTTCGATATTTTTTTTTATATCTCATCCAAGAAAGTTTCGGTGTCAGTCCATTTTGACTTCAAATTGAAACAAAAAAGCTTTCGGAGAATTTTTGGAGACTTAATTTTTTTAAACATAAAATTTGAAACTGCTGAATTTTTTTATCTAATTCTTATTTTCGTTAAAAATTTCAGTTGACTTTTGATTACTCATATATATGTACATTAGAAGGGGATATGAACATTTCAAAGTAGTTTTGTGTAAGTTTTTACTAATGGAACAACTTTTCCTGAAGAAACTTCTCTCTGGGACTTGTACATTAAGAGGAAAAAAATGCTGTACAATTGACCTTTGATGACTCATACATATATTATGTGAGCAAAATTGATGTTTTTTAAAGTAATTTTGTGTTAGTCTTCACTAATGGAACAACTTTTCCTTAAAAAATTTCTCTCTAGGACTTGTACATTAAGAGGAAAAAAATGCTGTACAATTGACCTTTGATGACTCATACATATATTATATGAGCAAAATTGATGTTTTTTAAAGTGGTTTTGTGTTAGTTTTCACTAATGGAACAACTTTTCCTTAAGAAACTTCTCTCTAGGACTTGTACATTAAGAGGAAAAAAATGCTGTACAATTGACCTTTGATGACTCATACATACATTATGTGAGCAAAATTGATATTTTTTAAAGTAATTTTGTGTTAGTCTTCACTAATGGAACAACTTTTCCTTAAGAAACTTCTCTCTAGGACCTGTACATTAAGAGGAAAAAAATGCTGTACAATTGACCTTTGATGACTCATACATATATTATGTGAGCAAAATTGATGTTTTTCAAAGTAATTTTGTGTTAGTTTTCACTAATGGAACAACTTTTCCTTAAGAAACTTCTCTCTAGGACTTGTACATTAAGAGGAAAAAAATGCTGTACAATTGACCTTTGATGACTCATACATATATTATGTGAGCAAAATTGATGTTTTTTGAAGTAATTTTGTGTTAGTTTTCACTAATGGAACAACTTTTCCTTAAGAAACTTTTCTCTAGAACTTGTACATCAAGAGGAAAAAAATGATGTACAATTGACCTGTGATGACTCATATATATGTTATGTGAGCAAAATTGATGTTTTTTAAAGTAGTTTTGAGTTATTTTTCACTAGTGGAACAACCTTTTCTTAAGAAACTTTTCTCTAGGACTTGTACAATAGGAGGAAAAAAATTATGTACAATTGACCTTTGATGACTCATACATATATTATGTGAGAAAAATTGATGTTTTTTAAAGTAATTTTGTGTTCGTTTTCACTAATGGAACAATTTTTCCTTAAGAAACTTTTCTCTGGGACTTGTACATTAAGAGGAAAAAAAAATGATGTACAATTGACCTGTGATGACTCATATATTTGTTATGTGAGCAAAATTGATGTTTTTTAAAGTACTTTTGAGTTATTTTTCACTAGTGGAACAACCTTTTCTTAAGAAACTTTTCTCTAGGACTTGTACAATAGGAGGAAAAAAATGATGTACAATTGACCTTTGATGACTCATACATGTGTTATGTGAGCAAAATTCATGTTTTTTAAAGTAGTTTAGTGTTAGTTTTCACTAATGGAACAACTTTTTCTTAAGAAACTTTTCTCTAGGATTTGTACATTAAGTGGAAAAAAATGATGTACAATTGACCTTTGATGACTCATATATATGTTATGTGAGCAAAATTGATGTTTTTTAAAGTAGTTTTGTGTTAGTTTTCACTAATGGAACAACTTTTTCTTAAGAAACTTTTCTCTGGGACCTGTACATTAAGAGGAAAAAAATGATGTACAATTGACCTTTGATGACTAATACAAATATTATCTGAGCACAATTGATGTTTTTAATGCAATTTTGTGTTAGTTTTCGCTAATGGAACAGTTTTCCTTAAGAAACTTTTCTCTAGAACTTGTACATTAAGAGGAAAAAAATGATGTACAATTGACCTTTGATGACTCATATATTTGTTATGTGAGCAAAATTGATGTTTTTAAAGTAATTTTGTGTTAGTTTTCACTAATGGAACAACTTTCCTTAAGAAACTTTTCTCTAGAACTTGTACATTAAGAGGAAAAAAATGATGTACCATTGACCTTTGATGACTCATACATATATTATCTGAGCAAAATTGATGTTTCTTAAAGTAGTTTTGTGTTAGTTTTCAGTAATGGAACAATTTTTCTTAAGAAACTTTCCTCTAGAACTTGTACATTAAGAGGAAAAAAATGATGTACAATTGACCTTTGATGACTCATACATATATTATCTGAGCAAAATTGATGTTTTTTAAAGTAGTTTTGTGTTAGTTTTCACTAATGGAACAACTTTTCCTGAAGAAACCTTTCTCTGGGACTTGTACATTAAGAGGAAAAAAAATGATGTACAATTGACCTTTGATGACTCATACATATATTATCTGAGCAAAATTGATGTTTCTTAAAGTAGTTTTGTGTTAGTTTTCAGTAATGGAACAATTTTTCTTAAGAAACTTTTCTCTAGAACTTGTACATTAAGAGGAAAAAAATGATGTACAATTGACCTTTGATGACTCATACATATATTATCTGAGCAAAATTGATGTTTTTTAAAGTAGTTTTGTGTTAGTTTTCACTAAAGGAACAACATTTCCTGAAGAAACTTTTCTCTGGGACTTGTACATTAAGAGGAAAAAAAATGATGTACAATTGACCTTTGATGACTCATACATAAATTATCTGAGCAAAATTGATGTTTCTTAAAGTAATTTTGTGTTAGTTTTCACTAATGGAACAACCTTTTCTTAAGAACTTGTACATTAAGAGGAAAAAAATGATGTACAATTGACCTTTGATGACTCATATATATGTTATGTGACCAAAATTGATGTTTTTAAAGTAATTTTGTGTTAGTTTTCACTAATGGAACAACCTTTTCTTAAGAAACTTTTCCCTAGAACTTGTACATTAAGAGGAAAAAAATGATGTACAATTGACATTTGATGACTCATATATATGTTATGTGAGCAAAATTGATGTTTTTAAAGTAATTTTGTGTTAGTTTTCACTAATGGAACAACTTTTCCTTAAAAAACTTTTCTCTAGAACTTGTACATTAAGAGGAAAAAAATGATGTACAATTGAATTTTGATGACTCATACATATGTTATGTGAGCAAAATTGATGTTTTTTAAAGTAATTTTGTGTTAGTTTTCACTAATGGAACAACTTTTCCTTAAGAAACTTTTCTCTAGAATTTTTATTTTAAGAGGAAAAAAATGATGTACAATTGACCTTTGATGACTCATACATATATTATCTGAGCAAAATTGATGTTTCTTAAAGTAATTTTGTGTTAGTTTTTACCATTGGAACAACTTTTCCTTAAGAAAATATTCTCTAGAACTTGTACATTAAGAGGAAATAAATGCTGTACAATTGACCTTTGATGACTCATACATATATTATGTGAGCAAAATTGATGTTTTTTAAAGTAATTTTGTGTTAGTCTTCACTAATGGAACAACTTTTCCTTAAGAAACTTCTCTCTAGGACTTGTACATTAAGAGGAAAAAAATGCTGTACAATTGACCTTTGATGACTCATACATATATTATGTAAGCAAAATTGATGTTTTTTAAAGTAGTTTCGTGTTAGTTTTCACTAATGGAACAACTTTTTCTTAAGAAACTTTTCTCAAGGATTTGTACATTAAGAGAAAAAAAATGATGTACAATTGACCTTTGATGACTCATATATATGTTATGTGAGCAAAATTGATGTTTTTTAAAGTAGTTTCGTGTTAGTTTTCACTAATGGAACAACTTTTCCTTAAGAAACTTTTCTCTAGGACTTGTACATTAAGAGAAAAAAAATTGAAGTACAATTGACCTTTGATGACTCATATGTATATTATGTGAGCAAAATTGATGTTTTCATACTACCTTGTTTTGATCCGTGGATGATTTATATGGGTTGAAATGATGGAGGAGCTACATGAAGACAAAACAAATTTTTTAACTTACTTCGCACAGGTTTTCTGTTTTGAACCACTCCTCTTGCTTAGGGATTCCTGATGCGCTCTGATGATAGACAAACAAAATGTTGTTCCTCTGGTTTCCAGATGTTCTCTTTTTTTTTGCTTCCTTATGCCAATTTGTTTTTGAAGCGCTCGGAATTCAAACAAGATTTTTTCCGTCTTTTGTGTCTTTGTATTCTCTGCAACCAAAGTGACAAGATGTTGTTACACCCAACTGTTCTTCTTGACACTACTCGTTTTTCTGATAGATCCTTCAAAACTAAAAATAAGATGTTTCTATACCTTTCGGATTACTCAAGGACCTAACTTCTTAGTATAACTTCAAACGATGATTTCTTTTCAAATGATGAAATAACCTGATTTAAATTGCAGGAAATTACTCTCAACTTGTGTTCTTTCTAATCGAAGATTGTCTTCCCTGTCAATTGGTCTTTGCTGGACAAAACAACAGTTGATGAGGCCAAAGTTCCAGTAAATTATTATCTTTCAGAATGCTTTTTTTGTTCCTTTTTTAAATAAATTCTATTGAAGAATCAATTACTTCCTTTTATCGTGTTCGAACTTGTTTTTTTCGGATACGATTTTCGTCAAAATGTAAAACGTCTGAATCATATGGCTTATTGTGTAAAAAATGAAAGGGAAGTCTATTAACAGTCTGAGCCAGACGAGTTCGAATTCGGGTTTGAGTTTGTGTTCTAAAAATAGCCCTTAGGTAATAATTTCATCAGAAAGTAAAACGCTTCCTAGCTAGACGTTTCACATGTAGTTAAAAAACAAAATCTTCAACGTGAGTCTGCATATACCAATACATAGATTATTCACATTAGACACCCAGATTTCTGCTACTGCGCAAAAGTGTTCACTGGATTTATAGCCCGCAAACGTTTGTATACAAACAATCTTCTTCACAAGGTTTAAATATCCCTTATAAACTTATAAACTTGTGTGCTTCAAAGTTGCGTATGCAGGAATTAACCCTGATTACGCAATACCAATATATAGTTTATTCACATTAGAAGCCCAGATTTCTACGCAAAAGTGTTCATGACAAATATAGAGTGGATTTTAAGCTCTTAGGCATTTGTATACAGACAGTATTCTCCACAGTGTGTTTATATACCTTATTAAAGAGGCAAGCCAACATGTCCTGTTCAAAAAGGTAAGTCCATTAAATTTTCAGGCAACAACCCTAACATACAGAGAATAATTGCCAAGAACTTTTCATCCGCGCGCATGATCGAATATGTTTGGGGAAAATCAGCCAAAAAGTGGCCTAGGGTGTACATATTTCTTACTACTTATACCCTATGCCATTTACCCAATTTTTGTTGATGGTTCACTTATCCGATTTCAAATTAGCAGTCGCTTTTACAAAGACCATTTAAAAAACTTATGTGCAGAATATAATACCTATGATCGGTTCTGATGGTTTCATATCAATTCCTACGGTGCATTTAATTATTATTAATGTATGTACAATCAAGTTCAATCAATTTAAAAGGCATCAATAATTAAAATAGAAAGTTCGAAACTTCGGAAAGATGAGTTTATGCTAAAAGCAATTGATTGCTCTTGTTGCTGGGAGCCATTTCAAGCGCCGGGAAGGGCTTCTGCTGGCTCTGCTTGCTTTTAATCTTTTTCTGGTTGTTCTTGGCTAGCCTCGTAGAAATTGATTAGTTCGTTGTATTTCAATGCGTGGTAAGATATCAATAAATTTTTTTGCTCAAATTAAAAATCGTTTATTAAGAAAAAATTATTCAAGAAGTGATAACTATTGAAAGTGGGAAAAGTAGATAAAAAAATAAATAAACAAATAAAAATTGGGCTGCGCTCGCGTCAGGGAATGAATTACTTAGCCTCATTTGATCAGAGAATTAAAGGGCTGCGCTAGTCGTAAAAAGTGTAATTAGTGTAACTTTGTTTATGAAGGCAAGCGTTAAGACGCCTTAAAATAAATTGAGGCGTTTTGAAGAATGAAGTAAAATACAGAAGGAATAATAAGTTAAAAGTGCTATGCTAACCTAAACCTTAAAACCACCGAACCAAACCGCGCATAGCACTGTATTATGTCGTTAGTTTTATAACCGTAATTTAACTTTGATAAAGATGTCAGTGGAGTGAATATGAAAAAATCAGAACATTTTCTTGGTTTAAAATGATGTTAAACGATTAACAATCTTCAGTAGATAAATTTCTGTTGTTTGCCTTGTGTTTTTCACAGCTAAGCCCCTAATTTACTAGGTGAGCGGCTGGCTTGGCTGTTCGGTTAGGACGTTGTTGGTTCGACTTTTGCCCCGAATTAACTACGCAAGCGGCTGGCAATAAGTCATTGGATGGAGGTTGTTCTGGCTTTTCTACGATATTGAAACTGGTAAAGAACATTAGCAGGACAGATGGTCCAGTGTGCTTTGATAACTGTTTTTTGGACGTTGTCTCTTTTCCTGGATCAGTTCAAGTATTGATTCGATCTTGTTTTCTTTTGCCCGTTTCAGGTATTCATTTTCGAATCTAATCTGAAAATCTCTTACTACAGGTATATTGGCCTCTTCATGGAGTTTTTTGGCACTGTACCAGCGGGGTTTCCTCATACAAATTCTTAGTGCTCTATTTTGGGTCAGCTGTATGTTGTTGATAATTGAATTAGATTGGTCAATCCAGCAGGCATTCTCATAGAGAAATAGAGGTCAAACCCATGATTTATACAAGGTCAGTAAGCACTCTTCATCAATGTTGATCTGACTGAGCCGCCATAGTTGGTAGATTCTTTTGTTTGCTCTTGCCACCAGACTTTCGTACTGTTGGTTCCACTTTAGATGTGGGGTAAGGTTCACGCCAAGAAATTTGATTGAATTTGCGCTTTCAATTTTTGTACCATTGATAAAAAGGTCTAAACTGGAAACTTTTTTGACGGATTTTTAAAAAGCATAAATCTTGTTTTACCTCCTGGATTTATTCTTATCTTTTTTTTTTCGCACCATTTGATCAATTTGTCAAGTGAATACTGAAGTTTCTCTTGAATTATTCTACAAGAGCGCGACCTGTATTAAAAGGCAAAATCATCAGCAAATTGAGAAAAATTGTGCCGGTATTTCAGGAATGCCGCTGACATAAACCAGGAAAAGAATTGGGGCAATGACGTTGCCCTGAGGTACTCCAGCTAGTGTTTAAAATGTGCTACTTTTTGAGTTATTAATTTTCACGAAGATGCTTCTCTGAGAGTGAAAAAAATTTACTCATTTTATCAGAGGTTTATGCACACCAATTTTTAGCAGTTTGTTTTAAAGTCCTATTTTCCACACTGCATCAAACGCTTTTTCGATATCTAGGCAGACAAATCCGACCATTTCGGACCATTGAAATGCTTCTGTTAGGTGCTGAGTAAGTTTGAGCAAATTATCAGTTGTGCAACGGTTCCTTCTATACGCACTTTGCATTTCACCGAAGACATCATTTTCTTCACAGTGCGCTAGGACAAAATTCTTTACTGCTGTTTCACAAATTTTTGCAATGCAATTGGTTAGGCTAATTGGCCGGTAATTTTCTGCATCTTTTTTGTTTTTGTTCGGCTTTGGTAACATTTTGACTTGTGACTCTTTCCATGTAGTTGGAACATAAGAATTGTTTATTGAGCTAGTTATCAGGTGACAAATATATGCTTTGAGGTATTTAGGTAACCTTTTCAGGATGTTATAGCTGATTTTATCTGATCATGGACTTGATCTTCTTGTTTTGTTCAAAATTTCTTCATAATCGTCTACTTTTATCATGCAGTAGTTATTTGGTTCAGAATTTTCGTATTTGAGAAACATTTTTGTCTTGTTTTCGACGTTCTCGACGTACTCATTTAGTTCCAAGTTTTCGTATGTAGGATCTTTCATTGAAACCTGTAGAAGAGTTTTGAAGATTTCGCATTTCTCAATGTCTGTTTTCGCTTTGAGTTGTTTATATGAGACTTCAACACTTTGCTCAGTTTCATTTGGTTTTTTTAAATCACCACATAAGGATTTTACTGCTCTCCAAAAGCTTTTGCTTCCCTTATTTTGAGCACTTGCGATCAATTTCGATTTTTTCCGATCGTTTCAAGGACCTCTTTATTTCTCATGGGAGGAAATTTATTTCCTTTTCCAGGAATGTGTACTGTTCTCCGTTTGTTTTTTTCAACTCTCTTCTTTTTTTCTTCTTTTCACGGATAAGTTTAGTAGTTTCATGTCCAAAAGGAAATCTTTTTTGTTGGATATACGACTTCTGTAGCGAGAATTGAATGACCTGTACAAGTAATTCATTTAGTTGGTTTAGTTCTTCTGCTTTTTGATAGACTGGTGGATATAGCACAGAGTTTTCGTATTCTTGTCAGACAATCTGGTTGAATTTTTTGAAGTTGATTTTTGCCTTCAAATCGAATTTGCTCTGAGTCATTATATTCAGTGTAGTAATGGTTGAGCTGTGGTCACTACCAAAGTCATCAGAAACATAAAATGTGTCAAAAAATTTGAAGACTGATTGATCGGCGAAATGTAGATCAAGCATATTTCGACATCCTCCTTGATATGATTGATATGTGTGGTAACCGTTACTTAAAAGCTTGAATTTTTCAGTTTCAATAGTTTTGATTATTTTTTCACCATTTTCAGTGTTTTATGTGCAATTCAGCTCTTGATGTGGAGCCTTGAAATCTCCACAGATAAAAACGTTCATCATTTCAGTTTCAAAAGTTTCTGATAGATTCAAATCGCGACCTGGTGAGTTGTAAAGTGCTATAACCCAGAGATGACCTATAACAGGTACTTCAAAGCATGCTTTTATTATTTCGAAAATTTTCCCTCGCTCGTTTCTATCAAACTTTTCTGGTTTAATCTATTATTGTCGTTCCCTTCTTTGCTAAAATGATTGAGCCATGTGACTTACTTGCTCTCGTTTCCGTAACTACGAAATAATCATCGTTTTGATTTTCTTTTTGCCAGCTCTTGACTTCATTCAGGCATACAATATCAATATATTTTTCCTTCAAAAATACGAGAAGTTCTAATATTTTGTTGGATAAGCCTCGGCAGTTCCATTGCAAATTTTTAATTTTATCCATGTTGGCTGAATTGATGGCTATTTGTTGAAAATGGTTGCGTTGGAACATTTGTGAAATTTTTGTTAGCATCTTTGAAGCTATCATGAACCTTTTGACCTTTTATTTTATCACCGAATATTCTGCTTGCACTAATACTGACAACTTTGATGATATCACTGTAAGACATTGTATTGAAGGTTGAACGGATTTTGCTGATTACTTCAGCAACCAGAACACTTATGTTTATTGCTGAGACAGTTGAGTTTGTTTGTAGCATTTCGGTTTGTCTTTTTGCCACTGCTGAGTACTTGATATCTTGTTTTCTCTTTGTCGCTTCAACAACTGCGTGTTGATAGGAGGAGCATCCTTTGTACACAGATGCGTGCGATCCACCACAATTTGCCCACTTGGCATTTTCTTTTGCTTTGTGCATTATTTTACTGTGTGCTGGCCTGAGCATCGCAGGCAACGCTGCTCGTTTTTACACTCAATGGCGGAGTGCCCTTATTTCTGACACTTGAAGCATTGTTTAACATGTGGCGGCTCTTTGCTTGGTTCACATCTGTAGATTAGCCAACCAATCTTTACACCGTGCTTTTGTGCTGCTAAAACATGATTTGTTGAATCTGTTATTACTCTGATAAGTTTGTAGGTTTGCCACATGGTCGCCTTATAATCCTTGACACTTTTGCAACATTCATTCCGTTTTTGCTCAAGAGTTCCTCTTTTATTTCATTTTCTTGGATGCTGTGATGCACATTGACTATAACAAAGCTTGATTTGGACTTGGTTTTTGGCAGTGTTTTTCTCGTGTTCACATTAGCGTAAGGGAATACTTGTTGCAGCTTTGTATTTGACATAAGACTATCTCTGGAGGCTTTGTTTTCCGGTTGGATAAAGAAGTCGGAAGAGTTTGGCAATTCTCTAATTCGTTCGTATTTTCAATTGTGGGAATTTTGTCTTCATAGCTCGGGCAAATTGCACTTGAGTTGGTCTCGGATTGATTGTTATTACTATTGGTCTAACTGTCCCTGATATCGAATTCCTCTCGTTTTGGTTTCGAAAACACTTACGTTTGTTTTTAACTTGAATAAAATCTTGTTCATCCTGTGAAGTATCATCAGCGGTTGCTCTTGCTACTGATAGGAGAGCGCTCAGTTGACTCATTTTGGCCAGGGCCCCACTGAGGGCTATTGCTTAGCAGAACGACGAAGATAAGAATTTGAAACAACTTTTAAAGCGTAGAGACTAAGTGAAAAAAAGCCAATTAAAAGTCAGGATTTTAAAAAGCAACTTTTAGTGAAAAATCTCTTTTTATAAAAGACTCACTCCCAAAGGACGTTCCTACACAAAGTGGAGTACTTGCTTGTGGCTTTCCTATCACACTTTGAGGTACTGATCCGAAAGTGACATTAATAGCGGTTTAATCATCATGGACAACATTAGGCTACGGTGCATTTAATAAAATAGTCTTTTATAATCCATTGTTCGGTTGTAATAGTTTCATGTTAGGTCCCAGCGGCCATTTAAATATATAATCTGCTAAATATTCGTTCTGGTAGTTTTAAGAAAGGGAAAAATAAGTTGGTTTTAGGTAAAATGGCTTTGGGTAAAATTGCACATAGGTTTAGACCTCAGCTTATGAAAAGACTATACAATTCTAGTAGGGGGTTCCAATATAGACTAATAATACACGGTCCAGCTCCTAGTTGAAGTCGAGGTCTGAACCTGGGCAGGTTGGTTATAATGGCGTTGGATAAAATTAAATTGGATTAAATGTCCTGACACCGTGCTAATCTATTGACATAATGACAGAAAAGCTTTGAACAACTGCTGAAAAAATTTTTGTTAATCACATGCAATAAACAATGAACACCTTCAGCATATTGTAATCAATTTTTCCACGCATTGGGCGCATTTCTTACCGAAACCTCCGGCTATATCGGCCCTTACCTCGACCCGAATCATTTCGTTAAACCGGAAATGCAGAACCAAATTGCCTCGATCAAACATGACACTTGCAGAATAATTCCGTTATGCAGAATAATTCCGTTATGCGATATTAATAACTGGAATTTACAAAATATTTGCGCAATTTGGTTACTCTCAAATGTATTTTAATTAAAAGGGAATTTCATATAGAATCCGCAAAATTTTGAAATTAAAAAATTGCAGAATCCAGGAATCAAAATTCATAGCATGAATTCTGCATTTCAATGCAACACAAATCCTGTATATTTTTACAGAATTCCGCATTGGCTGTAATTGAAATCCTTTTTATTGGTAACTTAAATCCGCAAAGAACATGCTTGTAATCTGCAATCACACATGCACATAAAATGCACGTAAAAGCTATCTTATGGGACAAGGTTTTCGCCCTGTTCCAGCCACTTATGTAATTTTCTGGGCATATAAAATCCAAAACTTATTAAACACAGTAAAACAAAATAAAACGAACTTTGAAGCGAGCTCAAAAATCAATAATGGAACTAAGCTTAAATAAAACTTCCGGCAAAAAACTTCCATTATAAATTTGTACATGTCTATAAGTTTGGTGTTTTCATGCATTTAGTACTCTTCAATCATGTTATTCATTCGTGGCAGTTCTGATACTAATTTGTTCAAACGAGTTGATTTAAAAACATATAAGGTGTTCACAACGTATTCAGTTGTCTTATGAGTTTTGTTTGAGTTATTTCAATCCGTAATGTTTTTTTTATCGGTATGCACTAGTGATTTCAATACTTCATGTTGCAATCTTTCTAATCACCACTCGCAGGTACTTAGCACAATAAATAGGCCAATTCGCACCGCCAATTGATTTAATTAGTTAGTAAACAATAAGCCCGACTCGCAACACAAACCAGCACTCTATCTTAAACTTCTCGATTCCAACCATAGTTTGAACTAATGTCGATAACCATTTAAGTGTGTACGACATGGCGTAGTTAGCACGATCAAGAAAAACATCCCGAGCAATAGACAGTTTTGGGGAAAGAGCCGCTACTCAACCACCAGTTCGGTTGGAGAGATGGCTTGCTCAAATCAAATTGGCTATTTTAGCGAAGGAAGGCGAAACTTTGGATAATTTTCTAAGAACAAAACCTGAGGAGGTGCAATTACTATTAGAACCAAGCTACCAAGAACCTATTTATGACCCCAGCGAAGCCAAGGAACGAGAACGAAAGACACTAAAACCTCAATTGAAGATATCTTGGGATCTAAGGCGCCAACGAGCCATAGAGGCAGGATTCTTGTGTTGGGATCAGCCTTGGGACTTATGCAACCAATATTGTGTCACCATTTTATACTTAAATTTCGTCATTGAGGAGAACTTAAATAGAAAAGAACACAACGCTCGAATTAGGAACATGACAACGGTCGAATTGTAGGAAATGATTGAAAAAGTTTTCAAAAGACCACAAAATTTACTTTTTGGAAGACACCTATTTTTTTCAAAAGAGCGAAGAAAACGTCGTGCAACATTGCATTTTAATAAAGGAGATAGCGGAGGATTGCAATTTCACGGATGGTGGAGAGAAATTAATTCACGACGTAATCATAACAAATATGTCGCATCGAAAATCAAAGTCATATGCTCTGCCAAAAGACCCACTCTGGTACAGCAAAAAATATGGTAATGGGACGATAAAGACAGATGAAGATAAACAACGCGATGGAACTCAAAATAAACAACCTTCAAAATCACAGTGGTTTCATACCGCAAATTAACACAATCAAAACAATCGAAATTTAAAGGGTAACAAAACTGCAATTGTATGAAAAGTAATACCGAAAACTAGTATGAAAAGAAAACAATGTGGAAATCCGCAAAAATGATTACAATTCTGACTACAATTATTCTTAATACAATTGCGTGGCAAGAATAACAAACTGAGAATATCACAAAATCACGCCATCAAAAATGAAAGTCAAAATTGGAAAAAAATGGAACGCGTCTAATAGATTCAGGGAGTGTGTACTCGATAGTAACGAAAGACATAGCAGAAGCAGTAACAGAAAATTGCAGAGAAGCAAGTTGGCTAACCGATAAAAAGAGAAACGTATGAAAATCTCAAAAGAACCGGTAACTATATTGGGTACACTTATAGCAAAATTTGAATAAAATAATTGGTTAGCAAAAAAGCACAATTTATGATCGTCAAAACCGTATTAAGAACATCAATGGGAAAAGATCTCTTCTTTCATTAGGCATCTGCATCAAACAGAATCAAGATTGTAAATTGCATCGACGCGCAAAATGCTGAGAAAGCAGCAGATTGCAAAAGAGTTTCCAGGAATAATCAAAGAATCGGTAAAACAAAAAATCATACAGTTATATCTCAATTTCAGGAAAATTCCACTAATTATAGAAGAACAAGCAAAACTAAAAAAATTATGGGAACAAGGCCGCGTTGAAAAACTTGACTTATGCTCCGATATTAATATTATTTTGCCACTCGTAATAGTCGTTAAGAAAGACGTTTCAATTGATTTAGCTCCTGTTTCGGAAGTTCTGAAAAACGTATAAAATATATTAAATAACAGATGGCGAACATAGACAGCCTGATAAAACTCATTTAACAAAACATAAGCAGGAACGCGGCGTAAAACGAATCATTTTTTCGTAACATTGGATTTGCAATACGTATATTGCCAACTGAACCTACGCTCGGAAACCGTACGACATTGTATTTTGCCGCTATATGACCGGTAAATACCTTTTTACAAAAGACTTTTACGGTTTAACAGATATGCTGGCCAATTTTCATAAAGAGTTGACACAACCTTAAATGGACTCAGAAATACTTATTGCCATTTTTCCGGTATAACGGTCGTTAGTTGCGGACATTAGATGAACATTTGAATCTAGTCAGAAAAATTCTCAGAACGTTATTAAACAAAAATTTAGAATCCTGAATTAACCTATTAAAGAGTCACTTAAGCACTACATTCCAACTCTTGACACCACAATTAACTGCGACGCTTCTAGGGTAGGTTTATTTGCAGCGCTGGAATGTTCGATGATGATGGATGAAAAACCGTCGCTTTCACTTCGTGCTTTCTTCGTTCTGTCAAACCACAACATAGCATCAACGAACTGAAACTTTAAGCGGAATGTCGGCTATAGAATACTTCAGGTATTGTCGTTTTCAAAAAAAATTCACTGCCACTTCAGATCATCGCGATTTGCTCTCAATCAGGAAAGAGCACCTTTGCGACAAGTCGAATAACAGCAGTCAAACACGCAAGCTCAACAGACCTTAACAATCAAAATTTGAAATAGAGCATTGGCCAGGTTCATGAATGGTCTTATCGGTTATATAACTCGCAAACCGAATGAAATAGCAATTAACAAAACGCAATATGACGAGCAAATCGTAGTGGCAAAACTTTATCCAGTAAAGAAGGCTCAAAACGTTCCCTTTTAAGCCAACCAGCTATGGGTCAGATGCACCACAATTTGATGTAAATAATCAGGCATAACTCAAAAACGACAAGAAAGCTAACCATAAAGCATTTTTTGCTCCACAAAATGACGCCATGAAAAAGATTTACACAGAAATGAAACTTGACGCGGAAACATATTCTACAATCAGAAAGAATGAATTATTTAGACAAACACCGAAAAGCCCCACAACTTTTGGAATCCACAACCTCGACACTACTTCGAATACAATTAGAGATGTACACGCCGCAGCATCCAACTATGCACTGTAAGGTCTTCACAAAAAGATTCCTCCGCGCCTCACAACTAAAGATTCAGTACTAAAAGAAGTAAAGAACTGAGAGTAAACTAGAAACAAAGAACGCTGTAGGCAACTAAATCCGTTTAAACAAAGTTTTTAGAGACTCCTACACATAACGTTCGGATGTGTATGTGTTGATGACCGAATCCTAATGCCCCAATCGGTCGGAATCATACATAGAAGCGATTCATTCAACTCACCCCGGCCAATGGAATGTGACAGATATGACCATCGACGCATGGTGGTTATACATGGAGTCGCGACATTGTTTCCAACACAACAAAATATGGCCAATGCATCCAGATTGATAAAAAAATTAAAACCAGCTATTCCACGAAAAGCCCCCCCCCCCTCATTAAACCGTGTGAGGAACTAACAAAAACAAAATTGAGTTCGGAAGCCCTATTTATAATTGAAGAGATCATAAACTATACATCAAAGATTGTTTCCACCTATTTTCTGTTTTTCTTTCAGCGAAAGTGTATTAACATTCAACTGGAAATAAAACACCTGGAGTTTTAAAAAAATACATTCTACTACATGGCATCCTTTGGCACATTCGCATGGGCCAAGATAGGTGCCAATTTGAAATTCAAATAAGAAACTTTTGAGAAAACATTGACGTATTGGCGGCGCCCGTCAAAGGCTTTAGAGGTATAGGTCTTGTAGAGTGCTGTATGCAAATAAGTAAACGCACTCTAGCATGTATCAAGGAGGCTGCAAAACTACTTTTCAACATGATAAATTCGAGAAACTCAATCATATACCAGTTACAAAATTGTCAATAGAAATCACTGAAATTATTTCATTCTAAGCGTATTTCGGACGACGACCAAATAGGCCAGTAAGCAAGATTCGCACCAAACCAAACTTGAATAAGTTCGCAATCCAAAAGTTGTTATTAAAAATTTGGAGCAAGAAGCAGTACAGTCAACAGGCATAATCCCAGTGTACAAATGGGAGCAACACAAGAAGAGATGCAGGAGTTGTGGTCAACAAAACTAATGCATTTCGGGGAGCAAATGGGAGACAAAGGCCTAAATGACAGTACGAATCACAATTCATCGAAATTGAAGGACGTGACAGGCCAAAACCACGATCTGAAAAGTAATTGCACTCCAAACTGGCTGAGAAAAATACACGCAATTAAGAGAACTAAAAAGATTTACTGGGCCTATGTGATATCCTGCCCCAGGTTCAAAAGTTTTAAAAGACAATGATCAAAAAAAATTTATCAAAAGGCTGGGCAGATTAAAAGGTACAGTCAACAAACAGAGTGTCAAAATTCAGCACCAAAGCCAAGAAAGATACGCCTCTTCAAACATACGCAGATATATGACCATAAAGAAGAGCAAAAAACAACAGGTGGCAAAAAAGTTAAACACGCGAACGATCTCTAGCTGAAAATGGAAGATCTTACCAAAAAAAAGATGCGTATTCTCCAAAGCGAGATAGTAATATATTCACAACTTAAAAACTGCAGCTCAAACAAATGCTGCTGAACAGAAAATATTGATATGGAGGACGAGTCCCAGCGATTTTAACAGAGCCAAGTAAGCAAGAAATGAACACAAAGTCACAACAGTCAACATCATTAGTACAATGGATGTCAGGATTCACAACAGGTGCTCTGTAAACAAGCGTCGTAGAGGGCACACAAACATTTGCGGAGCGAAACCCGACACCAAAAGCACATCTAGCAGTTGGAGTTATCAACAACAATTCAACAAACTTTCAACAATCACATAATTTTTTTTACTAATTTAACAAGCATGTACATATTTCTATTTTATTTCTTTTCACATGTCCATTAATACGAATAAAAACCCAGCAATTTTTTTCGTTCTTTCCGATGAGGAATTGTGGTACACAGGTATCAGTCTTTCACTATTAATTATCCAGGGCGTTAAAAAATTTCCATATATAGTAATGTTCAAGTTTCCCTCCATTGCCAATTTAATAAGGTCTTCAACTCTGATTTTTTCAAGCATTTAGTATTCTTCTTTCAAGTTGTTCAGGCGTTGCAACTCTGATACTTAATATCTTCAATTGAGTTTATAAACGTTTTACGTGTTCACAAGGTAACCAGTTGTCATATGACTTTTATTTGAGTTAATGCATTCCGTATTGTCGTTCACAATTTTTACTACTGAATTCAATACTTCATGTTGATATCTTTCTAATTGATAAGCACAGCTACTTAGCACAGAAATAGGGCCAATTAGCCCCACAAATCGGATTAAAAATTTAGTAAACAACCACCCTGATTTGCCCCCGATTTAGCACTCTAACCTAAACTTCTCCATTCGCGGACCGAATCGACCCAATCTCTCGCTATACAAACTGTATACAACGTCTCTCTATTTTTATTGTCTATAATTCATCCGTTGATCTCGTCAACAGTCACTGCATGCCAGCAGAAAAGCACCTTCAAACAAAACTCATAAAAGACACATAGAACTAATTGATTAATTGTACCAACAGCACTTGCCAAGTAGTCCAACAGTAGTTTTTCATTGGCTTTCTTAACATAAGCGATAAGAAAAGTGTCAAAAAACACAAGCTCTACTTAACATTACAGTAAAGGATTTAAAAGCTTTTACGACTCAATTTAATTAACAAATCTAGCGCATGATAGTTCACTTTAACTTAGTATCAGATAATGAGATACGCACGTGCTATGGATTTATCGACAACTTTCTGAATAGATCATCTTCAAAAACAAATTTTTTAAACAACATTCTGCAACTCTAGGACCCATCTTTAAACCCCTTCCTTTTTTTGTCTTCGAAATTACATTGTGGGGTGGATGTGTGAAGGGAGATTATCCAGACTATCGAGTTGAGGCCGAGGAAGGTCGTCAAAACCGGTTGGATCCAATCTTTACAGCCCACCCTCAGCACCCCCTCCTCTCTGTCGCCTTTCAGGTCATCGAAAAATAAGAATCATAGAGCGGTTTGCTTGTTCAATCGTTATCGCGTTTTGACCATGAAATACAACCTAAGAGCTAAAGATCTGGTCCAGTCTGAAGCAAATCACGATAACAATTCATCCCCCCCCCCCTACTCACTGTTCTTTGAATATCACTGAAAAGGTGCCAGTTTCTATGTCTCCCGTCAACAGTTACTCACAGGAACAAACCACTAGCAGTTCAGTAGAAAACGTTATGTTAGACACCTCAACTGGTTTAACACAGCAGATAAGCGAACTGACAATAAACCACGACATATCTCGTTTCCTGATTCCAGTTGGAACTATCCTTTTTCATCCCGACATAAAAGATAACCTATATAAAGTCTCCATCTTGGAGCACGACTTGGTCAGGTCCAAGGTGAGGTATTTGCATTGGGGTCCAAACTACGATGAATGGGTGTGCTTGAAATCAATTTGGGCCTATTCACAATTCACTCAACTTTTGTCAACAGTGAAAAAGATACCGAAAGATCTATCTGCACGCATAGACGAGTTGGTTCAATCTGCAACACTGGGCAGTGGCCCATCAGGCCCCAGTGACAATCCAAGCAAATTACCAGATTTGAAAGCTATTTGCAGTAAAAATTTTCCAACGATCCGCTATATCAAGTTTTCGAACGCCATGGTCCGGGATTATTACGTCAATCATAGAGGACTGCATCTCATATCCTGACTGTGTTGATAACTGGAAGAAGTTTTTTGCAGTTAGCAAATGTGTTTTGCGTGCTTCCAACAGGGGGGGGGGTAAAAACATAAGCAGCAGCAGGAAAACTCAATGATGAATAGATTTGAGCGATGGAGATCGGGTGAGTATGCTGCCCTTTGGTACGAAGCGGCGTCAATGAAGCAAGCAAAAAATAAAAGTAACAGCACAATGGAAGCGCTTGCCTCCCGAGCGAAAACACTTTGTCTTCAAGGAAAGTTTGGCCGTGCGGCAATGATTTTATCATCGGAGGGAATAGCACCCGACAACAGTAAAACACTCATTGAACTCAAAAAGCTGCATCCAGAGGAAAACGAAAATCTTGAGCCGTTGGAAGACTATAGCTGCGAAGCTTATCAATTCGATGAGGGAAAGGTCCTTTTGCAGCTCCAGTCTTTTTCGAAATTCACAGCAGCTGGGCCGTCCAAAATGTACCCAGATCTTCTCCACGCAATCAATTGTTAAATTTCTGATCAATCCAAGCGGACAATGAATTCCCTAACCAAATTAGTGAACTTGGCCAGCAGGGGCCAGCTCCCAAGTTTTGTGGCTCCAGCTTTTTGTAGTGCTACATTAACAGCATTGAAATTAAAAGAAAACCGGCATTAGACCTATTGCTGTGGGTGAAGTTATTCGGCGCCTTGTTGCCAAGTGCATTGCAAAAGAAGCAGCCACCGAGGCGGTTGAATTGTTTGGTTCAAAGCAGTTGAAAGTTGCCGTCAAGGGTGGTGCCGAGAGCATAGTGCATGCCACAAAAATAACCTTCGAAAGAATGAAGAGTGTAAAAAGTGGTGGCTTACTTCAAATTGATTTCAGAAACGCATTTATTTCAGTGAAGCGCAGTCATCTCCTCGGCTCAACAAAAGTTTTGATGCCTAGTATAATCTCATTTGCATCGTTTTGTTACTCGAAACATAGTGATTTGTTCTTCAATGGCTCAATTGTTGACAGTCAGACAGGAGTGCAACAAGGTGATCCACTAGGTCCACTTTTGTTTTCATTGGCCATCTGGCCTCTTATTAACGAAATCGAAAGCAAAATACCGAATCTCTTGCAACATTGCTGGTATCTCGATGACAGAATTATTGCATGAACTGAGATAGAACTTTGTAAAGCGTTAGAAATTCTCTCAGATTCAGTGGAAAAATTTGGTTTGGAACTCAGGAAGGATAAGTGCGAGCTATGGTCATTTGAAAGCATGACAAAAATTGACAGTTTGATCAAGAGGAACTGTGTAGATGGAATTAAAATTTCAGGAGCTGCTATAGGATCTGACGCTTTTGTTTCCTCTTGTTTACTCAAAGGCGTTAAAAAATTAGAGGAACTTCTAGACAATTTAGCATATGTAGACGATCCTCAATGTGCTCTTGGTATTTTGCGTTTTTGCCTTGGTGCTCCCAAATTGGTCTACTCTTTGCGATGCAATTCTCCTTCGGAAGAATCAAATAAAATCCTTCGAAAATTTGATTCGGTTCAGCGTGCAACCTTTGAAGGTATTCTTGGAGTTTTGTTGTCAGACACCTCTTTGGACCAAGCATGCCTTCCAATCAATAAAACCGGTGTAGGAATAAGACGATCAGCAGATCAAGTTCAGGCTGCATACGTCGGATCTGTTTTTCAATCCTCTGTTCTTGTAGAAAAATTAGCAGGCCATAATCCAACTGAAGACATCTCATTTGTTAAAGCAGTTGAAGAATTGAGCGAAATTGCGACAACATATCCTTCTCAAAGAAAAATTCAGGAGGAACTTGATAACTCAGCCTTTGACAACTTGTTAGGAAAACAAAGTTCCATCGGGGAAAAAGCTCGCTTACAATCTCTTTCTCTACCGCAGTCTGGTGCCTGGTTATCCGCAGCCCCCATTCCAGCTCTGGGGCTACACCTATCTTCCAATGAGTTCCGTGTTGCTCTCAAATATCGACTGGGTGTAAAATTGTACGAGAAGGAGAGAAAATGTCCTTTTTGTAAATCTGGGACTCTAGATGTAATGGGCGACCATGCGGTGTCATGCCATGGTCGCGGTGATATGATCTCTCGTCATGATCGTATACGAGACAAAAATATATCAGCTTGCTCGGGAGCTCTTTTGTCACCCATCTCTGAACAGAAAAGTTTACTACCCGACAATAACTCCAGACCGGGCGATATCTTCTTACCTGTTTGGAATATTGGTCTACCAGCAGCTTTAGACGTTACCTTCACTTCTCCCTTTCAGTCAAGCCTCATTATAAATGCGTCGGAGAAGAGTGGTTTCGCTCTGTCAGCTGCTGAGGACAGGAAGTACGAACAGTACGCCCAGAATTGTAGTGAAGTCGGAATTCAATTCATTCCTTTAGCTTTCGAAACATTTGGAGGATTTTCAGAGACAATTCGTAAGACCCTCAAACGAATCGCTACTCTGGCTGATAACAGAAATTTGCAGCCGGCGGGGTTGTCGGTAGCCTTCAGTAGGTTGTCTCAATCAGTCTCTGTTGCAGCAATTCGGGGGTCTGCAATAATGCTCCTTGCAAGGGATGCAAGATTATAGACACATATGAAACGGGAGCAGATCTTTGAATCCTTGTTGCAGAAGTTAAGAGGCGAGTCGGCATTGAATAGTGTGTGATTCATGAGCGGGGACAATCTATAGTGATAAGTTTTTGACTCACCCAATGAGCGGGGAGCCAAATTTAATGAATTATCATACTAGTTGTACCTCAGTGGCGGGTGAAATGTGATTGTCCAGAACAGGAAGTTTTACCTCAAACAGTTTTTTCCAAAAAGGAAACTATTTTGATTGCATGATTGATTGCATGGGTTGAACTGATAACAATGATCGTTGATCGTTTATGAACCAAGATTTTCTAATTTCGTGGTTTAATAATAGTTAGAAATAAATTATTATTATCCATTTGCTTGTGAACTGCATTCCAATTTGATTATGCATTTCCAGAGCTCTTGTTGGTGCCCCTTTTGGTGACCAGATTCAGTTTTTGAAAGTTAAAAAATCCGCGAAATAATGAAAAACATTAACGCGAAGTTCAGGCTAGAAAGGATGCTTATGCTGTATGCAGAAGAGAAACCGATTTCCGTGAATGCAAATAAATCAACCAAAGTCATTTCAGGTCTGCTTTTTGGAAACCGAACATGCCGAACAAACTAAACACCGACGATTTTTTTGACGTGGAAAACCGAACATACCGAACACTTCTTGAGTTGTTTTTGTTCGGTCTTCTGGACTAGGGGGGTCATTATGTTCGGTATCCAGTTTGACCTGTGCACCAATAACAGATGGTGAGAATTGTGGAAAAATCTTAAAGAGATGAATGAGCAGAACTTTGAGGAAGCGGTGCGAATTGGATGTGATAATTGAGCTGAATGAGCTGCAAAACGTGTATGAAACGAATCAATAGGGTTCTGAAAGTGTCAAAAATATACTTTTTGTAGTGGAGAGAGTCAGAATAAAAGCAGAAAAAACGCACGAAGAAAATTGAATTAACTATTTGTTTGTACAAATTATTTGGAGTCTGCTTACCATAAAAGGGTTTCCTTCCAACTGGTCTCTGACAAAATTCTGTAGAAGATATTGCCCAAAGACAGTGAAAGAAGAAATTAGCACTTCCGCTCCTAGTAACTTGCCAAAGAACTTAGTCGGGAACCTGAAACAAATGAGCTGCATGTGAAGTAATTTATGGCAACTATATCATCTCTCGAAGATGCGGAAAATGTTGCTATTTTTTGCTTTATGGTTTTGCTCATATGGGTTTACATTTTTCAGGCCGAGAGTTTAACAGAGCTTTGTGATCCTTTATACAAAAAACTGAACATTTTATGAACATGATTTACAGCATGTGGAGGTTCCAGACCAAAGCGACCTCTTATCAGATCCTTGCCCAGACTGTAATCAAACCCGTATACCACCACTGTCCAGACTATATTGTGACCATGTAGTTTAGGCGGCACTTTAGCTCTGCAACCTCAACCTGAATACCAACTGTTGCAGATTCCTGTTGTAAACACTGAACCCAGTTTAAGGATTCAGCTACATCTTTGCTCAGATTTACGCAAAAAGGGGTTACTTTGCGGCGCAAATAGCACATAATATAAATCAGTAGAACTAATTATTTTCCCTAAATTGGCCTATTTCCGTTGCCTGAATTTTGCCTTCCTTTTGCCTTAATTTCTCCAATACTTTCAACAATAGTAATTAATGATCCAATTCGGAAATCAAACTTTGTTATAAGCCATCCTATCAGCACTATCTGATATGCAATTCGTCCTAATCCGCGAATTAGAAATGCGAGTTACTTCCATGGAATTGTTTACTAATGAGGCGTTCTTTTCGTTTACCTTCAGTAATTATTACTTTCTCATTTCGTTCTTTGGATGCACATAAGCAGCTTCCACAAGCAGTTCTACCCGAGGCTCAACTTACAAAAACTACTGGAATTTTGCCTGATGGAATTTTGCCAACTTCAAATATTTAAGAATATTTGAGCTCTTAGCATAAATGGTTGTTGAAACTAGACTATTTTAAGAGTTTACAAGAATGGATCTAGTCTGCATAGTTTAGTTTTTTTATATATACATCAGCGATTTTAAGTGATTTTTACTAAATGGCCGTCTAGAAATGTTCGACTCAGAGATACTAAAAAGACTGACACTAGTAGGAAGTAGGCTCCCCCCAGAGTGTATAGGAAGCCTCTGAGAACAGCCATTAAAACGGACGAGAAGTATAGCACTGGCATCCACAGCCCAGCTAACAGGAGGGAGCTCTGAAACAACAGGGCCAGAACTGAGGTCAGAAACAAGGGAAACACCACAAACTCCATCTCCTCTTCACGAGTGAAGATCTCTGAAATAAAATATATGGAGATTCATACAGTTGCTTTGAAAAGTTACGAGGCCGAGAAACTGTCATTACAAAAACAAAGGTTGCGCCCGAATTGATGAGAATTATGAAAAACTTTGAAAGTCTAGTGGGGGGGATTGAATGCAATTTAACAGTGCGCACCTAGTTAATGTCGAGGTACCCAAGTCGAGGAGTCCGCTCAAATTCCGCTCAAAAAAATGCAAGAGATGACCGGAATGAGCGGAATTTGACCGGAATGAGCGGAATCGATAAAAAAAAATGCAAGAAATGAGCGGAATTTGAGCGGAACAAAAAATGCAAGGAATGAGCGGAATTTGAGCGGGAAAAAAATGCAAGAAATGAGAGGAATTTGATCGGAATAAAAAATGCAGGAAGTGAGCGGAATTTGACATGACCAAACGAGCGGAAACATTGAAATTCCAGAAACAGGGAAAGTATGTACACAAAGTATGTAAAAAAAGTTCAGGTAAATTTTCTTTTGGAGAGAGCTTTTCGAGCCTAGTTTTTTTTAGCTAGCTCTGCTCAATTCTCCTATAGTTGTTTGTTTGTAACTCCGCCGTAGCCGGTCCCCAGCCCGGTTGAGAAAAGGAGGAGGGGAACACACCCAAAACATACTGGAAAATCTCAAAGAGTTGTTCGTTAGTTCAACTGTAGATTTTTTCCGACAGTATTTAACCTATTTCAGCTCTCGAAACGTCCTCTGATCAGACAAAAGTGCGGTCGAAACGTCTCTCCGATCATTTCTTGCATTTTTTTTCCGCTCAAATTCCGATCATTTCTTGCATTTTTGATTCCGCTCAAATTCCGCTCATATCTTGCATTTTTGATTCCGCTCAAATTCCGCTCATTTCTTGCATTTTTTATTCCGCTCAAATTCCGCTCATTTCTTGCATTTTTTTTCCGCTCAAATTCCGCTCATTCCGGTCAAAAAAATGTAAGGGCTTTGAGCGGAATTTGCTAAACTGTCCGCTCAAATTCCGCTCATTTCTTGCATTTTTTTTCCGCTCATTCCTCGGCCCGGGTAGCCTTTTCATGGGTCCAGCTAAGGTTTTTTATTAACATATTAAGGTCGAGCAGTGTCTTCTCATGCATCGAGAAAGTTTATTTTACTATTAACCAAGGAAACTGTATGTTCATACTTATGGTACCACTGAGAGACAATTGTGGTGCAACTAATGTCCCGGTTAGCCATTTGTTAGTAGTCAAACAAGGATCATATATGGTGTCATACAAATCATGTCGTATTTCTTAGTACAACCCTTGTATGATTTCAAAAAAGATAATCATACATTTAACTTTAAAGAAATCCTACGTAATCCTTGTATGCAATCAAAGAAACCGTAAACGATAGAGAGCACTGCTGGTAGATTACAAGCAATTGAAAACACATAGTTGGCTAATTGAAACGCATAGTTGGCTAATTGAAAGAACCGATTTATGACTTTATCTGCCTATGAATTCAGGCTGCATCTAAGACTTTAAGCTTGATCTGCCCGCATAAATGAGCTGGTTCAATCTGCAGCACTGGAAAATTTTACATCAGGCAACAAAACCAATCAAAAAGAATAATCTGATTTGAACACTATTTGCAGTAAAAGTAATCCGACAATGCGCTTAAAACTCGTAAAATTTTGTTTGCTATGCTCCAAAATCATTATGTTTACCATAGAGGACTGAATATAAAATCCGGACTGTGCTGATACCTGGAAGAAGTTTTTCGCTATAAGCAAATGCCTCGCGTGCTTGCAACAGAGGTGGAAAAAATATGAGCAACAGCAGGTAAATGTAAAGGCGATTAGATTAGAGCAATGGAAGAACCTGTGAGTATACGGCTCTTTGGTACGAAGTCGCTTCTTTGGTACGAAACCGAAAATAATACACAATAGCAACAAATCAATGGAGGCACTTGCTTCGCGAGCTAAAAAATCTGTCTTCGAGGACAATTCGTTCGTGCTAAAAAATATTTGTCATCAAAGTGAATAGAACTCGAAAACAAAAAACCCTCATTGAATAACTGCATCCAAGGGAAAACAAAACACTTGACTCGATAGAATTTCTCAGTGGCGATGCTTATCAGTTCAATGGAACAGAAGTGCTTTTAGAACTCCAGTCTTTTTCCAAACTTAGAGCCGCTTGATTGTCCAAAATGTACCCAGAGCATCTTCTTCGCGCAATCAGTTGATCAACTTCCGATTAAGCCAAGCGTGCAATGACCTCCCTAAGTAAATTAATGAACCTTGCTAGTATTTAACTATACATTTACCTCACCTACGCCAAAACAGCAAAACCTCAAGCAAATATGTAGTGCAATCAGACGGAAAACCTTGCACGGGTTCAAGTAGAAAGGCCTGCTTTCTTAACTGCATGCAAAGAAAGACTTTTTTTTTACAATAGACATATTATGCCCCTCCCCAGTACAGAGCTCTTTTCCATAAATTGCAAATCATTATGTAAAATTATGGAAAATGTGCCCCCTAGTCGAGGAATGAGCAAAAAACTCTAGGAACTCAGTGGAATTTGAGCGAACGGTGTAGCAAAATCCGCTCAAAGCGCCTACATTTTTAACTGAAATAAACAGAATTCGAGTGGAATAAAGTGCAAGAACTGAGAGGATTTTGTGCGTTGTAAAAATGCAGGAAGTTAGCACAATTGGAACGGGAAAAAAATTCTTGAAATGAACACTATTTGAGCGGAATAAAAATACGCTAATTAATAGTCCCTGAGTCTCCAAAAAAGTGCAATAGAGTATGAAAATCATTCTCATATAGACTAGAATCTTATCTTTGAGAGCCTAGAAAACTGCCTTATAAAGCCTAGAAATCTATCATATAGAGCCTAGAAAACGATGCTATAGTGCCTGGAAAACTATCTTATCCTATGCAAAAACAAATACTCATAAGTTATGAATATACTATGTTATCCGTTCGTTTCATCCGTTCGTTGCTTTTTTCCTGTTCCGGTAAAATTCCGCTCATTTCTTGCGTTCTTATTCCGCTCAAGTTCTGCTCATTTCTTGCATCTCCTTTCCGATCATCTCTTGCATTCTCTTGAGCGGAATTAGAGCGTACTCCTCAACCAGGGCTGAAAGTTGCAAATAAAATGCACCCGCTAAACTGGATTGGGATAGAAAGGCGAAAAATCTCAAAATGTTGCGTTTAATTAAAGTAGAGAATTAACTGGAACATACTGTCTTCCTTTCTGTGTCTGTCCATGACAAATCCAGCAAAAGGACACCACAGAAACCCAGTGAGCAATGCGTATTGAAATGCAGATGTGTACTGGTCAACGTGACCTGAACAACAATATAAACATCTCTTGGGTAACACTCTTTATCATTAACAATTGCCGTTTCCTGTGTTATTACCCACCTTCGAAGTTCTTATTGTAATGTTGATTGGCGGCTGTGAGGTGTTTTACCCAGAAGTAATATGTTCCAATGTAGAAGTTGCAGATGAAAGAAAGAGAGAGAAACCACAACACTTGCAGGATGAAAGTACTACTGCAGATGATTCGAGACAAACGTGGAACTGGCTCTGAAAAATCATTTTATCTCGTAAGCATTTTCAATTTTAGACAGTTGTCTTTTCACAAGTTTTTATTACTATCTCGACAATTGAGCTATCGTTAGTCTTGAAATGAGACCAGTTTGAGCACACTTTTTGTGTTTTCTCTGTTTCTTTTTTGTTCCAAAACATCAATACAGAACCCCGCGTGAAATTCCCTTGTCACAGTTATAACAGTTGGCTTGGTTTTTAGCAGTTTGCAATTATTGACCAATGAAAGTATACTGAGCATTAAACATATTCATTCCGCAATAATTGCCTAGAATCTTAATCGGAAAACAACTTTATGACCCATCATCACCTTGGGGGATTTGTGCATTGTTGAGAGATACAGTAGAGAAACCTCCCTGTTGAGATCTACTCTCTCTGAGAGCCAGTTGCAAGTTCACACTACTGGCTGAAGCACGACCAAAGTTCTCCATCTGGAATCCTATATTGACGTCATCTGCATAAGACTTGAATCTGTAAAAACACAGCACAGCATACTCACACCGCTGTTGTAAAGAATCCAATATTAACTAAATAATTTTAAAGCATTGAGGTGAAAACCACTGTATTTTAGATCGAATGATTTTTTATAGGAAAGTAGTTGGGCTACCTTCACTTTTATTCACTTAAATAGTCAACACTGCTCTTGCATTAAAAATCATTTCAATCCTGACAAAAAATTGGACGGCAATTGACGCGGGGCATTCGATAAAGGACTGACCGGCATTTAATTTTGGTTCCAGAATTCGTAATGAAGATGTATCCCTATGGCACTATGTGAACACAATTAACTTGGGGATAAATGAACAACTGGGATCTTCCGTTTATGCCCCCTCTCCCAGTACGTTATGCGCCCCCAGTTACAGAGCACGTAACATTGCATTGTACATTATTATTATGTAAAAATATGGCTGGGGGGACACAAACGGAAACGATCCAACAACTGATAGAATACCTCGGGTCTTCAGTGACAAGCATCATACTGAAGTTGTGTGACTGTGCTTTTGAAAGTGTTGGCATCTGAAGATTATTCCGGTTGGGTTGATTTGGTGCACTTGTTCCTCCTCCCCCTCCCCCTCCTCCGCTCTTTGTATTCTTG